>NC_090923.1:697922279-698236024 GCF_040938575.1 Ambystoma mexicanum
CATGGACACAAGAAGGTAAACAGCTTTTAGGATGCATGCACTAAGATTGGATGCATTCAGACAAGGAAGGAAAAAGAAAGCACGCTTAAAGTGTATCCTTACACCAATCCCAAAGCCCACAATACACAGAAACATTTTGGCCTGTTTTGTTCATCTAGTTTCTGCCAAAACTAACAACCCTAATGAGGAGAGGGTCCCTGAAATGGCCCTTATGTACCCTGTTCACATGACTTCCCAAAGAATGAGAAACAACAGATGTCAGTCTCTCTTTGGCCAAGCCCCAGGTGGATCGCCGCATTCCACGTATGAGAGCAGTCTTAGCAAATATTCTCTTGAGAAACCAGCTGATGTCTTTGTGATTACAGGTGCCCCATCAGTGGACCAGGATGGCTAATGATAAATATCCAGCTGTGCTGATGTCATTAGTGACACAACAACATAATAACGCTAGTCACAATGTAGACTTGCATCCCTGAACAAAGTTACACAGACTCACACTTGCACACATGAAGAACACTGCATGCACAGTTCTGTAGATAGAGGACAGATACATACACCTACTGTCAGAAGCCTTTTCCTTTCACTAGCCAAACACAGAAGCGCAAGAAAGCAGAAAGTCACATAAAGCAAGCTTGCAACTGCTTCCCTGCAACTACAAAAAAACATATGGAACTACAGGGGCATATAAAGAACCTAGGAGAGCCGAATACTACTAACCCCTAAAAGAGAATACTATAATATATATGTAGTGAAACCATAGCATGACTGTAGTGAATTCACATGAAGTCACAGGCCCTAGAACAAGGGACGAAGAGGTGCAGACTCTGCACCACAAAGTAGAGTGCCAGTGCTCGCAGCCAAGGACAAGGGTGGGTGTAAAATGCATGTCTCCCGGGGCAGGGAGCCACCTGCAAAATAGCAGAACAAATCTTCACTAATTGCAAACCGAAAAGCTCAGTTTTGCAGTCTTCACCCACGTGACTCAGCCAAGCCGAACAATGACCATTTACCCGTGGTGGGAAGAGAAGCCATTCCCAGCGAACACAGAGACAGAATTGATACATGTGTTGTCCACCAAATATTGCAACATGCAGACACTCTCCCAGGCTAGGTGGCTATACCAGTGGCAACAATTGGGGCACACAGCCATTCCCATTACCTTTTGAAGGAACATGTGTGCTGTGAACAGAACAGGGTCCCAGGCCTGAGGAGACCCGCTCCAGCCAATAAGGGCACAAACATCCTAGGGTGATGTCTAATGGGGCAAGGGCCAATGGTAGTCCTGTGAACCTGCAACAATGTAATAGATCATTTTTAGGGAAGTCTCAGGCAAACCCACCTGACATGGAAATACCAGTTAGAACACTCATATATGGGACACTGATGGGTGCTACTACCTGATCTACCCAATAAAGAAAGCTTTTAGTTTTTTGGGGAAGTGTTAAAGATTGTGACATCAAAAAAGGATAAAATGTTGCTGCACGATCTCATGAGCTGTGATTGCTGGAGATCTCTGTGTTTCCTGTATGATCCCTGTCTGTTAAAGACAGTTCTGCTTTTCCCCACGGCTGAGTCCTCTGTCATTAACAGAGGTGAGTTCTATGTGCCCTGCATACTCTGCTAAGCTGTGATTTGTGGTGTGAACCCTCAATCCCCTGGACTGCCTAACAAATTGGTATCAGTGGAGAGTTGCTACGTTTCATTGGCATGGAGCCATCTCTTCCGTCGCAATGCCTGGAGGGCTGTGAGGTGAGCCACGGAAAATGAGGACCACACAGAGAGTGCACCCAATGAAGAGGCCATCAGGAACGGCCTTGGAGAAAATCCTACCCGCAGTCCGTGGGACGCCCAGCAGACCAGAAGGGTGGAGTGGCAGGTTTGGGGAGAGCAAGTGGCCTAGCTGCGTCAGCAGATCCTGGAGTGTAAGTATTGACTCAGCCATATGGCAAATAAGGGAAGTGGTGAATAACTTGGGTGCAGGGTGGTGTTGAGTATCGTTGAGTATTGGGTGGTACAAAACATAGGTGGACATTAGTTATCTGTGGTAACGGAATATTGAGGTGATTAGTTGCACCAGTTGGCCAAGATGATCGATTTGAGGGAACGAATGACAGAGTTATGTACATATTGGATTTCCTGTGAATTGGGCGTTGTAGCTTGGGTCATAGATGATGGTATCCCTGTGTACAGGGCTTAGCAACTGAAGCTAGCTCAAATAGCGGAAGGTGTTCTTCTGGTGAAGTATCATAGAGACGTTTTATCAACAAGGCGACACTGTAGTTACAGATTGAGCATGTGAAAAATGGTATCACTTGTTAGGCAGGAAACAGCTGTAGATAAATGTTGTCTGTATTTGTCGAGGTCTTGGTGCAATTGAGAAATGTTTTGGGCAATATTGTGAGAAGTCGGGTAGTGGCGATTTTTTGTCCTTTACTTATGCAGTATAGAGGTGACATCACCAGTGAAGTTTGTGTATGAGACTCAGAGAGCATAAGGAGATACAGAGAACTTTTTGGACGATCGAGGGCTGAAAAAGTTGTGGCATTTTGAGGTGGGACGTGAAAGGCGCATGCGTGAGATTGGCAGGTGTGCCTAAGAAGACAAAGAATTGCAGAAGGGCGCTGCGCAGCACTCCCAGAACAGTGATTGAGAGACAGAGAGGCTTGTGTCTTTGTGGATTGAACTGTTATTTGGAAAGTTGAGGTTGACATAAACTAAAGTGCATTTATTTAATAACAGCGGAGGTGTCGAAAGCCCCGACTTGGGGTCAAGTAAGTATTAAAGTAATGCATTGTGGGAGCAATGTGGGGGATATGCTCCTACAGCATATGTGCAGGTCCCTTCCATGATATAAGGACATCATTTGTAATATACTATGGAATGGACAAAAAGCACAGAGGGTAAACTGCCTAAGCCATGGCCAAAAGATAGGAGCTTCTCCAAATGAGTGCAGCAACCATTACACACACATATACACGAGAAGTGAAATGCTCCAAGGAGGTGGTAACCAAAAGGGGAAAAGATTGGTGAACCATCTGAGGCAGTACGATCTTATCATGTTAAATGGTACAACTGAGGAAGATATACCGGGCCAATACACTTGGGAGGGGAATAATTCTAAGGCTACCCTGATTATTTCTTTGGAAATAATGCCTGTCTATTGGCTGTGGGTGAGCTCAGTGTTATGGCTAGTGATTTTAGTGATCCTAAACTACTCACACTTACTGTTCATCTGGGGGGATACAATCAGGGAGCAGGAGGAGACCTGTGGGTGTTCGGGGTTATCGCCCAACCATCCCGGCAACAATGTAGGATGGACCAGCAGGAATTTACATAAAATGGGGACATTAGTTAATGCTTTAAAGTGGACAGAGATAAATTCACTTGGTACCCTAAATTGTAATGGGATCGAGGCTTGGCTTCAGAGCTTGGCCACTAAAACTGGTAAAAGCCCTAAGAGGTGGTTAACTATTAGTAATAATGCCAACAATAAATATGACCAGGTTATCCGGGATGCAAAGCGCACCATGCCAGTGAAATTGGATTGGTGCCAGTGTCCACCATGATTATGGAGGAGAAGCACCGACGGGTGAGACAGATAAAGAATATTTCCAGGGACTAGCAAAAACACTGGAGGTTTTCAATAAAAAATGATACATTGGCAAAATATGATTATGACGCTGGATAAAGGTAACATCAAAGATATTTGGACTTTGTTGAAGAAAGCTAAATGAGACAGAAGGGAAAAAGTTCTGAACCCCATGCAGGAGTCTGAGTGCCTTGATTTTATTAAAGGGGAAAGTGGGACATCTTGGGGCCTCCCATCCCCAATATTTGATTGTGGGATGGCCCTGGATTATTAGTGAAGACAAAGTCAAAAATAAAATCAAACACTCAATAACTCCATGGATCCGGGACCTAATGGTCTGGAAAACACTGTTCTCAACCAAAACCCCAACAAGCGGACAGTGATATTGAACATCTTATTTGACAAAGTGTGTCTCACCTAGGCAATCCCAACCTCATGGGAACAGGTGGTGTTAATACCGGTCTATAAAAAGGGGGACTGTGGTGTGCCTGCTAATTATAGGTTGCTTTCCCTCTTGGATTCCACTGGAAAATGATTTGCCTCTTTTGTGTTAGGTGCCCTGCAGCATTGGTTTGACAAAGCCAATATTCTAAGCTTTGCAAAGACAGGGTTGCCACCCCTCACAATTTAAGTCTCGTGGAAGCACTGTATAAGGAAGCATCATCTCCCGGGGAGGGCGGGCTGCACTCTATTCTATCTTTGTTGACATCCGGGAAGCATTTGACATTGTGTGTCGTGAGAAGTTGTGAGGTAAGAAGGAACAATGGGAGTGCCCTGCTTGGCTGTTGAGCATCCTTAAGGGTCAATATTATGACACTATGCAGGTGCGGACCAATACAGGTGTTAAGCATGGATGCACCATGTTGTTGTACAGCATATACATGGCTGACCTCCCTCTACTCTTTAACCAGTGAGTAGGATGTTGCCCTAGAGTGTGGGGGGGTGGACTATCTCTTGTATGCTGTACTCGGACATCCTTGTGCTATTTAACCATACATTTAGTGTAGCAAATGCAATGTTCGAGAAGTTGTTTGAGTACACTGTGGTCAACGATCCATACATTAATGTGGAAAAAACCAAGGTTATGGTGGTTGCCCATAACATGATAAAATTCCCAGTGTTTAACACTAGCCTCAGTGTTTTAGCAAAGTTGGAAAAGTATCCATATCTGGCTTTGGAAATGAGTCCATCCAGTTCCTACCATCACAAAAAAGAATCTAAAAGCACAAAAGCTAAACGCCTGACCCACCTGATTAGCAAGTGTGCAAACCATAACACAGGCTACTCTCTTGAAGGGGTACTTACCCTGTATAGTCAATGCCTGTGTCCAATGGTCCTCTACCATCTTGATGTACTCACTATGGTGGGCTTCTCGATTGTATTGAGCACTATTTCTGCGAAAGGATACTAAAACTGCCACCATCGACACAAATTGAGTTCCTTAGGATGGAGCTCGGTTTAGTACCCTTAGAAAGGCCAGACAATGGCCAGACAGGGGATTGTGTACTTAAAAACTAATTCTAGCCCGACATGCCAACTACTTGCCTTGATGTCGATACCTAAAAGGTTTGGGAGGGCTGACTAAAGGTAATGAATTTAACAACTTGATTGACAAGCTTTGTGTAAATATGGCTTGGACCCCAGATTTTAAACCTTGTACCAGTCTCACCACCTTGAAACATATTTAAAAGAAATCTAGAACAATGGGATTGGAACAACAATTATTCTCATCTCTCAACCTTGAGAACTTATGTAGATGTTATAAATGTAACATATTTGTAACTTAGAGCACAAAGATACTTGATTGAGTGTCCAAGCCCTGCTGTTAGGTTGTTTCAATTGAAATTAAAGATTAACCACCTCCCTCTTTTGGCAACCTGTAGGGAAAGGTCCAACATCCTGCGTCAGTGACAGACATGTCACATCTGTAATAGCCGGGTCTCGCTGGAGACATTAAAACAGCTGTTTGCGGAGTGTACATATCTTGGTCTAGCTATTATGATACGTTAGGTAGCTATGTGCACAGTATTTGGATTTATTGCCTTTACTCAGAGTGCAAAAGGGTACAGTTAGCTCTGTGCAGACCGTGGGGCATTATCAAGCATATTCACCTAATGATTATTGTCAGGTCAATTAGGGTGTGTTATTGTAATATTTTTAAATATTGTAATGCCTAGGACTCCCATAGTTGAAAATCACTAACTATCTTATTTGATTTTAATTGTGCATATCTCAGATGACTTGTATTTTTAGTATTTATAATATTCGAGATCTTAAATATTCTGCACACATTAGGAATGTCTCCTGTGAGGACTCATCAATCTATGATCTATGGTCTTAAACTTCTTGATTGCTGACCACAACCTTGTGCCTAATGTATGTTTCGTATTCCTTGTGCTAAGAGGAAAGGAGTGTAGCTCTTGTAACGAAATTTGCCTCAGTCTCACATGTTAATGTTAAAAGACATTTTTATTTACTAATCTCGAATTTTAGTTTGCTTTGATGCACCATTGAAAAGTGTATACTGACGATCAAAAGTATGTTTTACATTTGTAAAAGTTTAAGTACTAAATACAAAAAAAAAAATGAATTGAATCGAACATATACACGAGGTATACAAGGGGAAGAAATTTAACAAGCGAATGGCCATATTCATGTTGTGGAAAATGTTCCAGGACGGTAAAGGGGATGTGGCACGCATCTCTGGATGCAGAACCAACAGGAGGCCGTGAGCGAAAACACGCTAGCCCCCACCCTCATCCTCCTGAACATGAAAGCAAAGGAGCAACAGCAGGGTTTCAGGGGTTATACCCAGAGAGGGAATTGAGAGCAGTGACAGGGTACACAAATCCAATATTTGCACCTCCAGCATAGAGCCAAAGGGAGGGGCCGAACGAGGCGGAACAGGTAGTAGAAGGAGCAGGAAGCACATAAGGTAAAAAAAGAGAGCACAGCGAGATCCAAACACGCACCAAAGGGAGCGACATAGGGAGACAGGAAGGACCAGAGAATATAGAATGTCACCAGAGAATATAGCATTGAACGAATGGGTTGGTGGACAAATACTGCTCAAATTAGATGGAAAGGTGGCGGGAGAAGCTGGGGATCCCAAAAAGGAAGCAATGGAGTGTAAGGACACCAGTGAAGCAAGGCAATGGAAGAATAAGAGAGACAAGAAAGGGAAGAAAAGGAGGAATGCTAAAGAGTCTGAAGGGAGAAACAGAAGGCAGATGTGCAAGAGCAGGAACAGCGTGAGATGCGGAGACAGAGAGAGATTGAGAATATGGTCAGGAAAAGGAAAGATGAGGAAAGGGAAAAGCAAGATCAGATGAAGAAGGAGAAGGGGAAGTTAGAAGTGAAACAGCTTGTCAGAGAAGAACAGCGCAGGGAAGAAGATGAGCGCGCTATGAGAGAAGTATGAGTAGAGTTGGATTTAGCAGGTTTTTGTGACAACGAGGTGCAAGAAAAGTGAGATCAATGCAAGAGTGACAGTATAACAGCCACTCTGCCAGACAGAGACAACACCGGGTCATCCGTGAGGGGGCATGATAGACATAGGAGAAGGGCATTAGGAAGGCGCAGTGTTAAGAAGGCTAAGCTTCCAAGATACCACTGACAGCGATGGAATAATCCCCGGGTCGGACAATGACTTAGTAGGGAGTGAGGATGAGGAGGTAAGGTGACCTACTCAGCAGTTTGCATGGAGGAGCCCAGATCATGATACGATACAGGTAGCAGACAAGGACACGGGTGGACTACGTTCTGACAAGGACAAGAGGGCACATCGCTCCAGGGCTATATCATGCAGCACAGATAGCGTTATTCCATATAAACAGAGTCTCAGGGATCATCCAGCATGGAGGAGGGGGAATTGGCAAATTGGCAAGGGTGCTCACTGCCACCAAAGTCACAGGTAGACAGGGTGGGAAGAGTGGAATGACACAATTCCCGTATTGCAAAAGAGAGGGGGGAGACCTCAATGCATACCATGACAACTGATTGACAAAGACAACTTGTGGTGTAAGCAACCTTTGTTGACCCGCCGGGTGCAGGGAAATTGATGTACGAGATAGAAATACTAACAGCAGGCACAGTACAAGCAGTGAGGGACATGAAAAGTTTACTCTTGGCAAATTTTATCGAGGTTGTCGATGACATATGGAAAAGGGTTGGCTACCCAGGAGTAACCACCAAGAACATGGAGCACAACGGTTCGTTGTTTAACAACTGCTGAGTGCCCTTGTGCAGCACACTATGGATGCATTATCCAGACACTTCAGACATTAGCGCAATAATAGCATGCAAAATGAGGGAAGACAAAGACCCCTTGCAGTATATTCAGGCCATTCAAGAGAAATGGAGACTTAAAAATGCGAGAACCATGGGACAAGACGGTGGCATTATTCTACCATACATTTTATCAAGTGTTGCCGTAGCAGGTGCAAAAGCATCTCAAGAAGTTAGCGGAGATGGAGGCTAAACCATGGTCAGACATTCAACTTACTATAGTGCACTATTGCAGACTAATGCAAGAAAATGCAATGGAAAAAACAGAGGAAAGGATGCAAGAAGAGGCAAAGTTAGTGCAGAAGAAGTTGTCCAAGTATGCCATGGAAGGGGCAATGCTGACAAGCGTGGAAGGACAGTGTGCACCATAGGTGCAGTAAGGACCACCGCCCATGGGAGAGGTTGAGCGATGTGTATCATTGAATGAGAGGATGAGGGGTGCTTCCAAGGGGTTGAGGGTATAGGCACTCAATACAACATGGCTCAGAGGGATTTTCTGGATGATATCCGAAGCCAATGAGGGAACCACCACAGTGTTGGGTGTATGGATATATAGGAATCATATCCAGGATATGTAGGAGCAGAGGGGGTATTCAACAGAATGGAGGGATACAATATCAGCACACATATCAGGAGATCAGACTGAGTACTATGCTCAGGACCAAACACAACAACAGGTTCAGACCTCAAATTCATACCCACAGGCATACCAACCCATGGCACAGACATCCCAGATGTAGGCACCCACACAGCAGTAGTCACAGACACCACCTACATTGCAGATGTAGAATAACATGCAGTCACAGTACACAATACAGCAGTACGACGGGACACTGCCACACATGGACTCTATGGGAGTGACTCCCATTAGGAAATTGGGAGGAACAACCATGGTGGGGGCAACCCATTCACAGGGAACAGAATGTCACCATAGCCACAATAGGACAGCCCACAGACAGACCCGATGTGTTCAGTCCTATCGAATAACCCCAATCCAGTAGACAAATGGGTGACAGTAGGTGAAAAGACTTTATCCTTTCTCGTAGACACAGGGGCAACTAGGTTCTTTATCAGGGGTGGACGGTATCCAATGTCAGGTGATGCCATGAATGTACAAGGATTTCCTGGGCCAACAGATTTGGTTCCTTTTACAGACAATCTTACACATTCTATAGGGGAGCATGACTTAGCTTTACCCTTATTCTATTCCCGACAGGCACCAGTAAACAGGATGGGGGAGACATCATGAGCAAACTCATCATGACCATCTCATTCACTGACCAAGGGATAGTGTGTTCCACACCATGTATTCACCTCATAAACGTGAGAGGAATTATTCAAGCTTACTGGGGACGCACAGTACAGAGGGGAGTGCCAGCAGAGGAAGAGTTATTCTGGTATTGAGCCAAAGTAATAATAGAATGGCTCCCAGGGATCCAAGGAAAGCTATGGCATATTTCGAATGGGTACATATTCAGACTGGGAATACCATTAGAAGAGCTGGAGGGGGCAGTGATCGCTCTAGAGCTAGAGAGAGTAATAGTTGGGGAAGACAGAATAAAACTACATGGTACAGATGACACTGGATGAGCATGGACGGCAATGATTGCAGTGGCAGAATGGCACAGGTTGACTATAGTAACAGACAAAGAACTATTCAAAGACAACTGCTCAGATCACAAGGTGGTTTTAGACATCAGTATTACATACTGGGTGAAGATTCACTACAGAGAAGTACCACTGATATTGGCGATGATGCTGCAAGTACTGGCATCCTTTCTCGAAGAGGACTTGGCCAAGGGCCCAAGTGTCTTAAGGACCACAAGTCCCTATGATGTGGGGATTCTGAAAGGGACAGTAGCAGTGAAGATAAAAATCAAGCCAGGAGCCATCTTACCAAGAGCAAAGGAAAACCCTCTGTCAAGAGAGGCACATGAGGGTATTTATGAAACCATTGCGGCCCAGTTAAGTAGGGCATTTTAGTATCATCATAATCATTGTGTAAAATGGCACTGTACCCTGTGAAAAAGGAAATCAGGGTGGGGGTGGTGTTTAATACAGGATTTACACCCTTTAAACTGTTTTGTTGAGGCAGAATTTCCTTTAGTTCCAGCAGCAACGTTGTGTAGCATTCCTATGGAAGCTACCCATTTTACTGTGAAAACTCCTTCTTCTCTATACCAATCCATCCAGACTCAAAGGATTTGACGTTGTTCCTATACAGAAACAAGAAGTGGAAACGCACTCACATTCCCCAAGGGTACTGAGAGTCCCTTTCTATATTGAACAGGGTCCTGCAGATGGACATAGGCAGCCTGCGGATAGAGAGTGTTGTTATAAAATATGTAGATGATATCTTGATTTGCAGCAAAAAAGAAGCACAATGTAGAAATGACTTGGTGCACATGTTGACAGTATTAGCAGAAAAAGAGGTACAAGGTAGACAAGGCCAAACTATAATATTGGCAGGAAGAAATATTATACATTAGGCAACTGATCTCACAAGAAGGACAGAAAGTGACCCCAGAAAGGGCAGAAACAATTTGTAAATGCCAAAATCGAGGACCATAAGACACAAACATCAATACCTAGACCTCTGTAATCACTGCAGTGCGTAGGAGTTTGACTAGAGCACATACACAAGACCCTTGTTGAGCGCACTGAAAGAGGCTCAAAGAGGGGACAGTACATTACAATGGACAGAAGAAATGATCGAGACATTTGAAGAGCTGAAAATGGCCATAGGCATGGCCTCAGTGTTAGGGATCCCAGGATATCAAAGGAAATTTGACTTATTCGTACACACCAACAGAGCAGTACTGACAGAGAAAACAACCATGGACTACAAACCATCAGATTACTACAGCAGGAAATTAGACCCAAGATGAGAGGACACTACTCGTGTGAACCGGTACTAGCTGCTGCCACATTTGCAGTGGAAAAAGCAGCAGGTATTGCCATGGGATGCAGCACCACCCTTTTTGTGGCGCATGCTCTCTTCGCAATACTAGACTGACCACAAAGTACATTAATGGCACAAAGGGCTTCTGGATATGAGGTGATACTGTCAAATCTATCTATTAAAGTAGTTTGGTGCTGACTTGTGTACCGGGCAACATTTGTCATGGAGCCCATCAAGGAGAATGACTACATAAATGATTGCACCACAAGCATAGAAAACCATGACGACATCCCAAAGGTAAAGAGGGGAGAAGTACTGTATATTGATGGGTCGTCCACAATAGACCAGACCACAGGAGAAAGAAATATGGGATGGCAGTAGTGAAGCTCAGTGAGGATGGAATAAGTGAGGTGATAGTACGTGCACACTCAATGTCACATTTTTCAGCACACGCTGATGAGTTTGTAGCTCTAATAGTGGCACTGGAGCAAATCAAAAACAAGGAAGTAACAATATACTCAGATTCTGTCTACGTGATATCTACAGTGCATTCTGGGCTGTAATGTTGGCTAAGGAGGGCTGCAACACATTACCAATAACATAGATCATGGAATTGCAGGGGGTCGCACCTATGCAAGGGAAAAAATTGTGTTTGAGAAAGGGATGTTCCATGTCCCCGACAGATGCCCTATGGTGGCATTAAAATGCAGGGAAGGTGGTGATGCCATTATCATTATTACACACAACACTGACACAACTGTAGCATCCAACCCATATGGAGAAGGGCATAATTTTTGCTCCTTTTGGAGAAGACTGGTTTTGTCCCAACCTGGTGAGAACATGTGGCAGAATGTACGATTAATTTCCTTGTTTGCAAGCAATTTACAACAGGCCATACACTAAGGGTAGTGAGAGGACCGATACCTCACCAAATGGATCTATTACAACACCTTCATGTTGATTATGTGGACCTACCCTTGCCAGGGCTACCACTACATGATAGTGGTTGTGTGCCCATTTTCCTGATGGATTGAAGCCGGTCCCTGCTCCCATCCTGATGCCACAAGAGTGGCAACATTCCTGGTTCAATAAATGTTCCCACAATGGGGTGTGTGAGGTCTGACAATGGCTCTCACTTCACCAATGAGATGGTTCATCACATCACAACCTTGCTAGGCATACAACACACATTTTCTTGTGCATACCACCCGCAGGCAAATGGCATATGTGAGCGCTTCAATGGGCTGCTCAAAGAAAGCATAGCCAAGATAGGGAAAACATTGAATAAGAGCTGAGGACACTGTTTACAGCAGACTTTATTCGACTTATGCAACAAACCAGGGTCCAACCACCATTCAACCCCACATGAGGTGGTAACTCGGCGGTGCAAGCAACTTACCCTGGCTCCTTCTACTAGGGCATTGAAGGATGCAGAAACTATTTCTGAGGCATTGGGAAAAAGAATGTATGAGTGCACTTCTTCCTTGATGGCTAGTACCTGTTTTATTTCTTGCCAACTGCAGAGACAATGGGAGAGACACGAAAGTAAAGAAGAAAACAACAATACGGAAACAAAGGAGGAAGGATTGAGGCAACACATGTGGCCTGTGAAAAGAAGCCCTTGAGTACTCAAAGAGGCTGTGATTATGAAACCCAAAATAGCAGATGTCCTCTGGGGCTAAGTTGAAAACACAAACTCTAAACAGAACATGCACCCAGACCACGATTGAAAAATGATGGGCCCATCCTGCTCAATTAGTCCTCTTTGTAAAATGCCCGGTAAACAAGAGGCCTGCCACTTAAGATACAGCAAGCAAACAGGCTTGGATGTTGCTCCTTGAGACCTACAAATGCCCACATGCATCCTACCATGAATGAAACATCCCACAACATCTCCTATGTGTGTAATAAAAGTCACATGATGGATATTTTGGGGTCACTCAGAACAGCAGTCAGCCCTGTGTATCCCCTGCTTTGTGCCACATGTCACCGAAAACGGTGTGTGTTATTTGCGTTTTTTCAACAAAAGCTGTGACTTTCACAGAATGTGTTTTCTCTGAAAACAATATGGATTTGAAACCCTTTGCCAGGGAGTTTTATTGTAATGAATGGTCGACAAGCCTCCACATTTCATCCGTAAGCAAAACCTTTCCTCTGTTTGAGCTCCTTTTATCCTTTGTCAGCTTTTGGTCTGAAACATTTTTCACAGGAACAGATCTGTTAGTGTTGAAGGAAATAGTCCAAGCAAAGTGTGTTGCTGCTTTACACTGCTACTGAATGGGTTGGAATAGGTCTAGGATAGAGATTTCCTTTTCAAAATAAATATATGGGTCACTCTGAATTTGTGTGCAAAGTTTGGTGAGGTTTGGTCTGGGGGGGCAAAGTTACAGGGGGGGTCCCAAAACATCTTTTTTCCCATAGACTGAATGGGGAAAAAACTTGCTCATGCCTACAGGACAAACCGCTGGACGGATTTTCACCAAATTTGGACCAGGAGCAGCAGCTTGGTCCCAAAAGCGTGCTTTTGCAAATTAGGTGAAAATCCGTCCAAGTATTTTTTTTAAATGACCAAAAAGTAGGTCACAAAATATTTGTGATATCTTTGATCAGTCCGCGGAACCACTTCCCTGTTCGCTCCGCGGACAGTGTCCTGATTGTCCTGATTGGCCAACCGGCTTGCGTCATGTCCGCGGACATGCAACGTGTTCGCTGATTGGACGGTGAAGAGCCATCTTGGATTCGCAGACGTCTGCGGACAGCGCGGTGATGATACTTGGTGGAAAAAATACTATTTAGTGAAGTGTGTTGGTGTGTAAAAGTGTTTGGGGAGGGTGGGGGTGTAAGAGATGGGTAAACTGTTGTATTTATTTAGGTGGTAGACCCCCCTGTTGTGTTCGCTTTGTCCGCGGACAACGCAGATGTTCTGAAATGTTCTAAATAAACGAAATAGGGTTGTTCTGAGGACACTACGCCTGTACGTATTGTTCGCAAGCAAGCTGAAAGTGTTTTAAGAACACTTGCGGTGTCCTGAAATGTTCAAAAATAAACAAAATGGGTGTGTTCCTAGGACGGTAAGCCTGTCCGTTTTGTTCGCAGGCAAGTTAAATCTGTTCTAAGAACACATCATGTGTCCTGGGATGTTCAACAATAAACAAAATGGGGGTGTCCTGACGACGGTATGCCTGTCCGTACTGTTCACAAGCAAGTTCAAATTGTTCTAAGAACACATGAAGTGTCCTGGGATGTTTGTAAATAAACGAAATGGGGGTGTTCTGAGGACACTATGCCTGTACGTATTGTTCACAAGCAAGCTGAAAGTGTTCTAAGAACACTCGCGGTGTCCTGAAATGTTCGAAAATAAACACAATGGGTGTGTTCTGAGGACTGTAAGCCTATCCGTCCTGTTCGTAGGCAAGTTGAAACTGTTCTAATAACACATGCAGTGTCCTGAAATGTTCGTCAATGGACGAAATGTGGGTGTCCTGAGGACGCTGTCCGTATTATTCGCTGGCAAGATGAAAGTGTTCTTAGAACACATTATGTGTCCTGGGATGTTCGTAAATAAATGAAATGGGGGTGTCCTGAGGACGCTATGCCTGTCCGTACTGTTCGTAGGCAAGTTGAAACTGTTCTAAGAACAATCATCATGTCCGCGGACATTAAAAGTGCCAATATGGCATAGTTAAAATGTTTTACTCTATGGGTGTGATATACTGCGGTGGTTGTGGCCATATGGCTATGCTCCCAAGACTCTATGCCCTGGCCACAACCACAGCAGCATATCACACCCATAGTGGTTTATAACTTTGGGATCCAAGAACACATTTATAAGCAACAAAGTTATAAGCCACTATGGGTGTGATATGCTGTGGTGGTTGTGGGCAAGGCCTGTAGTCTTGTGGTGCATGGACAAGACCAAATTTATAAGCACCAAAGTTATAAGACACTACGGGTGTGATTTGCTGTGATCGTTGTACTTAATACAATATACTTACTGTTTGGTTTAGTAACTGGAGTACATGTATGTCTTGTTTATTTCTGTGGTAAAAGATAAGATCATGTTAGTATTGGTATTTTGTAACGACTTATAACATTGAATAATCAACATTTTTTTTGTTACCCTCATATTTAGTAGATTACAAACCAGTGTACTGTGCAATTTGCTCAGTTTCTGTGTTTGTTGATAAAATCATTAGGTCTGTGGGAGAAAAAAAATACATGTTGGAGTAAAAAAAATCATTTTTTTGTTATGCTAAAGTCTATGTTTGTTTGTTTTCAGTGTTCACTTGTTGTTTCTGGCTAATGCTCTATATATTGGCTTGTTGAAGATTTTTGGAGCAGTTAGATACCTGTTGACATATCCTAACAGTCTATTTCTTCTTATAATGAAGTGGTATTGATTTATCTGTTTGGATATTGTAAAATTTTGGGGTAGTTAGATACCAGTTGGCATATTCTAACTGTCTATTTTTTGTTATAATGTAGTGGTATTCATTTATCTGTTAGTTGTTGTAGAATCTTGGAGCAGTTATATAGCTGTTGGCATATTGTAACAGTTTATATTTTTTTAATAGAAGTTTAGTTCATGTTTAAGTACTGTTTAGTTAATACATTTTGGTTTTAAGAACATTAAATAAGCGTTTGTAAGATTTGCAGGTAATCTCTGCTTTAGAATAATGGTACTATCATTACATTTGAACCATCCACTTTTTTTTTATATATGCATTATAGTGACCTGCATTGGTTGTGTCTCCTGTGGGGTAGATTATACCTGTTGTTCTGAATGTTTTTTTACCAAGTGATACTTGACCATGTGTCAATCCTGTCAGTTTGCAGTTGTTTTTGGTGCCATCTGCATTGTAACGTAGCAGCATTAGTATCACGTATTTACCATGTGTTTGTATTAGTAAGGTGGAGCGATTATCCAAATTGCAGGTAATACATAATATGCCATGGTTTGCATTTTGTAAAAGTTGCTGAAATGGAACGGATTCACAATTAGGTATTGATACACACACAAAGCGCTCATTGAGGATTTGTTCTTGTGTCACATTGTTGCACAGAGTGCATGTATGTTTCCACATGTATGAAATCTAGAAGATTTCATTTATAGTTATGTTTTTGTTTTCCAGTACTTGTAGTAAGTACATTAGAAATTCTTGTGGATCTTCCTGTGAGTTTATAGTGAATTTCACCATTCCAGCACAGTAGTCCAATTGTTGTCTTATTCCATAAACACTATACGTGTTGTCAGGATTGTTTGTTGCGTTTCTATGAAGTACTAACATTTGCAAACACAATTGGTCTGTACTGTGTAAGTAAATGTTGTCAACTATTGGTGGTAATTGAAACAGAATATTCATTGCTACATTTGCGTAGCAACTTACACCAATTACATTTGAAAGTTTAAATGGACCAGGTAGTTCTGTATCTGAGTGCTTTTTTTGGAGTTTGTCTTCCTTCTTTGAAGAAGTTCCTGGTTTACTTTCCTTAATAGGTTCTATTTTGATTGTGGTACTTGATGAAGTATTAGTTTCTTTTAATCTCTTTGGAGGATTTGCAGTGACATCCTGTTGCATTTCTGTTTGATTTAGTTTTCTTTCAGAACATTTTACTTTTTGTGGAATAGGATATGTTTTTAGACGGGGGTGTATAGTGAACAAAGTCTATTGTATTCTGAAATGCAAGGAATATCAGCGTTTACTTTACTTGCATCAAATTTGATTAGAAAGTCTTCTTTAAAGACGGTGTTACCAATGTCTATCAATGCTTTGTTTAGGGTAAGACCTTGGGATTTATGAATGGTGACTGCGTATGCAAGAGTTAGAGAAAATTGTTCTCTGCGTACATAGATGTCTTTGAAGAGAAGGAATCGAGCTGTTGAGCGTCCTATCCTTTTCACTTCTGAAAGTTTGTCAAAGAGAATATTGACAAACTGAATGTTGTTGTCATGTGGGTATGTTTGAAAGCCAACAACTGTACCCTGTGCTCCATTTACTAGTCCTTGATCCACGTCAAGGTTACGTTTAAGCATTACTCTGCAATTTAAGGATAATTTTAATATTTTTTCCAATCCAGCTGTGTGGGAGATTGAATTTTCTAAACTATTTAGTCTCGTTGTGGCTTGTTCACATATGGGTAGTGTCATACCATGTATGTCTAGTTTGTCTGTGGCGCTAATTTCATTTATTGGTTGCATTTCTTTTTTAACATTGTTTCATTGAATTTGAAACAGCTTGCAAGAGTTGCCATTAAGCCCATACAATTGACATTTTTGTGGGCTAATTGTTCCATAACATCCGTAGCACATGCATTATCGCCATAAAGTGCATGAATGTGACGGGTTTTCAATATTGCTTGTGCTTCTTGAGATAATAAACCAACTCTAATACTTTTTAAGATGTTGGCATAAGTGAGATTTGCAGATTGCCGCATGTTTTCTGTTAATGCTCTGTATTGGAAATGTTGCCAAAGGTTGACATTTCCAATGCTGCCAACAGTTTTACGGCAGAGTTTGGGTCCTAAGGTTTTAAAAATAGGCTCACCTTTCACTGGTGTCAATTGAAGAAGATCTCCAAAAACAATAATGTGTTTTCCTCCAAAGAGCTCTTCGTAGTTTGTTTGGAGCACTTTTTGTAATCTGAGGTGAATCAAGGCCAACATTAGGTTGGAGACCATGCTCACTTCATCTATTAGTAGCATTTTCATTTGTTTTAATACTCTGCGTAGTTCCATTGCAGCTTCTGTAGAAAGTTTGTAATAGTCTAATTTGTTTTGGTGTTCTACTGGCAGGAGTAGTACTCGGTGTAAAGTGCCACCACCTATGTTGTAGGCAGCTAAACCTGTGGGGGCAGTGACAACAGCTGACAGTTTGTTGTTTGTCAAATGTTGAAGGAATTTACTGATGATTTTGATTAAGAATGTTTTGCCAGAACCAGTTTTGCCACTGTAGTATAGGTTTGTAATTTTGGCAGGTGCATTCTTTGTTTTCATGTTGTATACCATGTGCAATTTATTTTGTTACTTCTTCAAAAATGCTACATTGCTCATTGTTTAGTTTTGATTGTAGTATAGTTAAGTCTTCTTTATCTTCATACTGACACATGGTGTTTTCAACTTCTGTCATAGCTAATTCTGCCTCATTTGTTATTAGTGGCTCTCCTAGTGGTTCTTGGCTTCCTGTTACAGAAGGTTGACTACTGTCAGGAGTCTCCTTATCTAGTTGGGCCTGGAGTTCTTCTTCGTGTTGCTGTTCATTGTGTAACATTGTTTAGTACTGTGTAAAGTTCACATCAGTTATAGTGCTTTCTTTTGCTTTGAAAGCGTCTTCAAAGGAGTCATAGTTATCTAGAATTTCTTCTTCTTTTCTCCATGGTTTAAAGAGTTATAGCAGGGACATGTCATATAGTTCTTTATGTTGAGGAGTCTTTAATGACAATTTGATCTGATTAATTAAATTTGGTTTAGTGAGTTTTACTAAGCTGCCTTCACAATTTGTCACTCTGTATTTACCTTTTTTTTCATCAGGTTTTATATTATTTGTGTATGTGAAGTTTTGGGCTATGTGGTATAGACACATGGGGCCTCATTCCGAGTACGGCGCTAACCAATGGCGCTATTAACGCCTTAGTTGACGCCGAACCCGGACCGGCAGCGCCTTGGTGGATGGCGGAATTACCGCCCCATTCCAAGGGTGGCGGGGCGGTAATTCCCCAATCCCCATTTACCCTTCCCCATTCCCATTTTTGCCCCATAGGGCATAATGGGAGTGGGGAAGGCGTTAATTACGCCACCGTAAATTACGGTGGCGTAATTAACATCAAGGTCCCTTGGCGCCATGGTTTTTACCACCTGCTAAAAGCAGGTGTTAAAACCTCCATAGCGCAAAGGGAACTCGGAGTATGGCGGTAAGGGATTACCGCCACCGCTCTCGTTAGCGGTGGCCGCTATCCCTTACCGCCATACTCGGAATGAGGCCCATGGTTTCCAAAGTGGTACTTCTATTTGGGTAGTATGTGTCTAGTAAATTGTTTTTTAAAATGTCTTGGTTGTTGGGATCATGTTTGACTATTGTTTCTATATCTTCGTATGGTTTTAGAACTATTTTTCTAGATTTAGCAGGACCTAGACTTAGCCATACTATATTTTCAGATTTTCCATACAGAGCAGTACCAGTTAAGCAATCTCTTGCTTCATAGGAGCCACATTCTTTATGGGAGAGTATTTTTATGCCCAAGCTGTATAATTTTTGAGTCAGTGTTTTGTCTGATGACAGGTCATGCGAGAGGTCTTGGAGCTCTGTTTTTTCTGCTTTGGTTAAGTATGCTGTAACATATTGTGCAACTGCAGTGGAATTGCCTGCAATGTACTGCACATCTATGTTTGCATTCCATAAGTGGGCAATGATTGCATTGTAATCATTGATATATTTTCTTCTTCTGTTCTTTTTATGTAATATGTATTTTTAGGTGATTTACCTTTAACACTATGGGCCTCATTACGACCCAGGCGGTAAGTTACCGCCTGGGTCGTACCTTTACCACCATGGCGTAAACTACGTTTACGCCATGGTGGTTGGCGGACTTACCGCCCCATTCCGAGGTTGGCGGGGCGGTAAGTCCCCAATCCCCATTTACCCTTCCCCATTCCCACTTTTGCCCCATAGGGCATAATGGGAGTGGGGAAGGCGTTAATTACGCCACCGTAAATTACGGTGGCGTAATTAACAACAAGGTCCCTTAGCGCCATGGATTTTAACACCTGCTAAAAGCAGGTGTTAAATCCTCCATGGCGCTAAGGGACCTCGGAATCAGGCGGTAAGGGTTGGCGCTGTTTACGCTGCCGTAAACCCCTTACCGCCTGGGTCGTAATGAGGCATTATGTCTAACTGAAGACATGAAGTTGTTCACTTGACCTGTTTTTGTAACCGGTCTAGGGAAACCAAAGCAGCATTTGGTGTAGTATTTCCCTTTGTTTTTGTATTTGCAACGAAAATATTTGCCACATTTGTGTCATTGAAATTGTAAAATGTGTGCATGAAGATCACTATTTGTTGCTTCTGATGGAATTTCACAAGTGACGTATTTTTCAATAAACTGTAAAACAGTGGCGTCACTGTCTTGACCAAATTTAGGAGCATCTTTAATCCATAAAAGGATGTGGAGATGTGGTGCTCCTCTGGCTTGGTATTCTTTTCTCCAAAAGAAGTGTTGCACATCTCCGAGGGGAGGAGCAGTTTTATGACAAATAAAGTGTAGCATAACAATGAAGCGATGGTTAAAATATCTTGAAACATTAACAGGATCTAGATAACAAAGTTGTCCAGGTGTTAGTGTTACGCTCACCTGACTCCCACGGAGGCGCTGGCCTGGTTCGCGCTGCTGTGACCTCTTCTAAGGTGATGCGCAGGCTTCGGAAGACGGACTGGACCGGGCCCCCAAATCTGGCTTGTCTGGCTCACAGAAGTATCCTTCTTAGGGTCTGGAAGGACGAGCTCACCATCCTGCTTCTTATGCAGGGGCACGTTGGTATCCAGTTACTTCACTGGATTTTCGGATTGGTGAGAACCAAACTTGTTTGGCTTCCAGGTAAGTTTTTTGATAAGAGGTTCCCCTTGTTTCCATGCATTAATGTACTAATGCTAGTGTCTTTTTCCCCATAGGGGCCGGGGTACGGAATGCCGGGGAACAGGCACCGACCCGAGATGAGAGGTGAAATCCTTGTAGAAATCAGGTAAGTATTTAATGAGCGTTTTTTGGTAATGTCTTTTCATTCGCTCATTAACGCTGATGTCTCTTTTTCCCCCTAGGGGCCGGGGTCCGGAAATGCCAGGATGCGGCGCGGACCCGAAATGAAGAGGGAATGAATCAACAGGTAAGTCTTAACATGGAGATTTAGCTTTCCTTATTCCCTTCTCTCTCTCACCTTTTGTTCTGGTGTTTTTCTCCCTAGGTGCTGGGGCGTGACTGCGAATCCGGATGATCGCTGCTGAACATGGAGGCGCCCTGTAAAGGTGAGTGGAATGCGGCGCTGCAGCGATCGACGCAATGAGCTTTTAAATTAAAGTCTTCCTTTTCAGGATTGTCGGCGAGATGTCTCCGGGATGCGGATTTAGCAGGTAAGGACTTTTCCTTCTTCTGTTCTCTTCTTCTCTTCCTTTGCAGGTCATCCAGGATGCTGGCAGGCGTGGCAGAAGTCAGGATGCAGGAACAGACACGGTGAGCGTCCAGCTGCTAGATGCAGAACAACGCGAAGCACGTGTGTCTGTTTGGGTGGGGTTTAAATAGCCTTGGAAGAAGTTCCAGGTATGTATCCTTCCTCCAATCAGGTATGTATCCTTCCCCGACCACGCCCGGATGGTAAATTAGTCCCACAGTTACAGTAGTTCCTTTCAGGCCTCAAAGAGGCCGGGATCTTGCAGCATGGTCTGCATCAGGTAAGTGCACCCAAGCATTCCCATAATGAGCCTGGCGCCTATGGCGCCAGGACTGATGTCTTTTATGAGCCTGGCGCCATAGGCGCTAAGACACTTTCCAAAGGGCCCCTATATGGGGTTGCTGGGTCCTTCCTTGGGGACTGGATGTCCGCTTTCGGGGACGCCAGGCTTGAAATGGCTCCCCGGGAGCGGGCATCATGACAGTTAGTATATCTATGCTTGTTTTGTTTTTGTTTGATATGCGTAGGAAATTATATAAATCTTCCCATGCATATCCTGCACAACTTAATGTAACAAACCAAGTGGGTGGGCCAAGATTTCTTATCATACAACGTACATCTCCATGACGTTGAAACCAGTACTCTTTAGTACCATGCATATTTGCTAATAGATTTGTAATATTTGATTGTAAAACCTCATCTTTTTGTTGCACTTTTTGTAATAATTGTGTAGCTGACATATTTTGAAAGTGGGATCCTGATTTTAATGTGTATGCAACTTCATAACATAAAGTTGCTAGTTCACTTTCAAAAAATAGGTGGAATATGTATTCCACATTTTGTCTAAATCTGGGATCTTCAAAATACATCCTTAATGAGCGGTATTCTGATGCTGTTATTTGAATAGGTCTATCATCATACCTTCCTCCTTTGCCAGTAGGAAAGAGTAGAGGAAAAGCATGTGCTTCTATACTTTTTACCCGTATGCTGACTGGTGATCCTTTTGTTTGACGCATTTGGTACGTTTCTAGTGCATCTTCTACATTGTCATTAGAGTGCAATGGGTGAATTGTATTATGGTCTAAAGTATTGCATATTGTAGCAGGATCTAGGTGCTCAAATTGACCAGCTTCTTGTGTCTCTTGAATTATTTCAGTGGTATCCCTCAAGTTTTCTTCAATATTATTTTTTTTGTAGTATTCATTATTGTCTTTTAGACTTGTCTAACTTTATGTAAATCTACCAGTTGTTGCCAAATGTTTTTTGTCTTTTGTAGGTACAACATTTACTAAGATAATTAAAGATTGCTCCATTGGACGTTGCACTCCTAGAGTGTGCACATTTTCTTTTATATCTAATGGTAAATGCACTACTTTTCCCCGAAAACCTTTCACTAATTCAGAGGGAGGTAATTTTGCTGTTTTTGATTGAAGGCGTATTATTGCTTGAAATGGATGCACTGTTTGAATTATGATGCTCTCATATAAATTGAGTTGTTGTAGGGGTTTTGGTAGTGGAAATAATTCCAAATTATTTGTGATAGCACGTGAAGGAGTTTGGTTGTTGTCAAGTTTTGTAGTGCAGTAACTGCAAAGTATTAAGGGGTCAGTTATTTTGCAGAAGAATGTTATTTAAATTGGCTAGTGCTAAAGCAGGACTTTTAGCATAGTACAGTTTGTAGACTAGATTTCTTATAGTTGAATGATGTGTTGGTATCATTTTGATATAATGGAAGGTGGTTTTGCAAGTAGGTCCTGAAATGCAGGCCAATGAATGTCCTTGTAGTGCTGTGTACTTGCGCAATGGACAGGTATCCATATTTTGCAGTAGTTTAATTTTGATTTTGTCTTTGCCTTTCACATATTGATTGAGGAATTGGCATAAAGACTTGAAAGATTTTTTGGGAATGTTACACATTGACGTGCATGGCCATTTGTATACTAGATGTTCTGATTCAGTTGAATGGAGAGGTAATTCTAAGTTTTCTGGGGATATTTTTGTAAGCAGTATTTCTTGTTCCATTGTGGTATTATTAACTTTTTCATAACCTCGTCCACTGCTATGTATGACAATTGTACTTGTTTGCTTTTGTTTGTATGCCTCTTCATTAAAGTATGGTTCTGTGCTCGTAGTGTGACTCCATTCACCTCCACAGATACTTAAGAAGTTATTTCTGTTGACATTTTGTTTATTGAGAAGTCTTTTTTGTAATTTAGTCATTAGTTTTGTTAGTGGTTTCATTTTGTTTAACAATAAATAACTTTCTTTAGAGAAGGATTGTACTGTCTATCAACGCTTCTAAAATTAATTTCCTACGATAGGTTTTAAGGGTTGAGCCTGATTTCTCTCCTGTTTTTATAAGATTTTGAAGGACTCTATGACGGAACATTTTTGCTAAAATACTTTTTTGGTATGCTTACTTTGCACTATATCACGATTTATAGGAGCAGTTTTATCTGTAGAGGTAGCTGATTTTTTGTTAATTGTTTTGTGGTTTGTTTTACATTTTGATAGAGGAGGCACAGTTTCTTTAGTTGAAGCTTGTTTTGTTTCGCTAAATGACTGTATTAGCTGTTTTGTTTTAACTTTTCTTTTACAAATTCTGCTAGAGATGGATGCTTGTTTTGGACACTTCTATTTTCATTTGCTCTGCTTCACGTTGCTTTCTACGGACTTGATTTTTGATAGGCATTCTTTAGGGTCTGTTGAAAAAATAAAGAAGGCATGGGTTGGGGTGTTCTCAATGTACGTGTGCTGTGTGCATGAGTGTCTGAGTAAGATGATAAAGATGTATGTAATGGTGTGTGATTGTGCATTGGGCAACTACAACTAGTTGGGATGGGTTTTCTTGAATTTATGTGCTACTAATCTGGGGTTCAGATGACAGAAGAAAGTAAGCTGGTGGTGTGGAGAAGTAGAAATAGTAAATCTAATGGTATACAATTAAAACAGTTGTTTGTTCTATAATATCAAAATTCTAGGGGCTGAGTTGGGTCATTTCTGTGTCGAAAAATATGAAATTGTGCGCCATTCTGCCTGTAAATCTCTGTTTAAGAAATGGGGATTTGTAGACAGAATGGTGCACAATCTCTATTTTTAGGCACAGAAATAGCATGAATTAACCTTACAGTGTGTTTGAATAATAGTACAAATAATATGGTTGTATTCAACTTACTTTTTTCCTGAAATGAGAAGGTTTCTTCTTAGTTGTTCTTTGTACTTCAAATTTGTCTGCTTCTTTTCAGGAGAATCGTCTTCACTGCAATTGTAAAGGAAACAAATTAGTAATTGTGTTTGTATTTAGCACTGTTTTTAATTTAGACATTGATTTTTTTTTATTGATATTGACCCTCAGCACCTTCCTCAAAATCATGAAAACTATCTTATTCACATAAGATGTGTCGCACCAGTTGAATACATATCATATGTTCTTAATGCATAAACTGTATTATAATGACTAACTGTACCAACCAAAATATCATTTGTATGCCTTGTGGAATTCATAATGTACCACTGATTACCACTATTTCTGTAACTAAACTCTTGTAAGTAACAGCGCCTCAATGCCATGGGCTGCTTGTGCAGTATATAAATATAAGTAAATACATGTTTATGTTTTTGTGCAAGTATTGTTGTTTGATATTTTAACATACTGTGTGCATGCAATTTTGTTTGAGTATGTTAACTCTTCGTATTGTACTTTAACTATGTTAGTTCAACATGCTTTGAAAATGTGCATTTAGAAAGAAATTAAGTAGCAGATAGGTTTGGAAGTGACAGTTGATTTTAGGAGATGGAAAAATGACAGTAAATTCATTTTATAGATTATACAAGCTAAAAGTCAGTTAATCTGTTTATATAAATTTATAAGAATTGTACATGTACTATACAGAAAATATGCATAACTGTAGTTTGTGTTCATGCATATGGATATGCAGGCAGCTGCAAGTAGAAATCTTGGAGACTTGTACAGTATTTCTGGTAGAATGTGCTTTCCAATGATATGACACTTGTACTCAGACAGATTAACAGTACATTTAAAGTACTGATCTATGATGATGCAGTTAGATGTAGAGGTCTTGGATGTGATTTCTGGATGTTCATGTGACTTCTTAGCTATATCCAATGAGGGAATGGCACAGAAAGTGAAATGGAAATGGTAGAAGGACTGTCCATGTTACGATATGTCCGCAGACATGGCGGTAGTCCGCGGACATCGGGTGTTACATCTGGGGATTTTGGGTTGGGGAGCAATGCAAATGAGAATGAGCAGAGAAAGGGATTGGTCAGGAACGTTTAGTGGGTGTGTTGTGCCAGGAGAGAGTTTTTTAGATACTCTTTTTGCTAAGAGAAGAACAGGTAGCTATGGCTGTGTGTTTCAGAAAACAGATTGTTTGGATTTTGGGAGACTCATGGATACATTGGATACATTGGTTGAAGGTGCATGCAGAAAACTGTGGAGTAGCTGTAGATCTTGGATTCCCACATGTGGAAGTGCACTTGCATGGAGTACGTGGAATGAAGTTGTTGGACTTGCTACCTTGGAGACAGAGCAACATCCAGACATAATTGTAATTCATTGTGGAGGGAACAGTTTAGGACATGTGTCTGGAATTGCTTTGCAATTTTCAATGAAAGAAGGACTTGGGAAGGTCAAGGACATGTTTCCAAATTCTCAAGTATTTTTTTCATGGATTGCGCAGAGACAAATGTGGCTTCGCTCTTCTTCATTTGGTCCACAAATGGAGAAAGCAAGGCGCAATGTCAATAAGGCTGTTTGTGCCTTTCTAAGATATTTGTCATGTCCTCTTTTCACAATGAAAATATTATTTTTCGTAGTACATCCATTTTTCACAGAGATGGAGTCCATCTTACTTATGCTGGCAATCAGATTTGTCTGAGAAATGTACAAAATGCATTGCGACCTTTTTTGGAATTACAACATCCATTTTGTAGTAGGTGTTGAGCATTTCACATTTTTACAACCTTGCGAATGGCCCCGGTGTGGAATGACTTTCGGTGTCGCTTCATGGTAGTTGTCCCAAAGCTGTATGAACCATGCCTCCCCCGACTGAGTACCATTTTGCACTCGTTGCAGGTGACTTGGTTCACACGCGCATTAGGACCATTACCACGAATGGTAAATAACCGCCACACCCAAGACTCACGCCGAGTGCTGGTAGTAGGGACTTCCACTACCTCATTCTCGTCATCCTCTTCATCCTCCTGTGCATCCTCACTCCTGTTCCCCTCTTCAGGCCCTTGGGGAGGTGGTGGTGGTGGAGAGGGTGGGGGTGGTGCTGAGGCAGATGCAGCACCAGGTGGCATGAGTGGAGCCATGGAAGCCATCAACTTGGAGCTGAAAATCTGCAAATTGTCAGCAAAATGTGCTGTGTTCTGTAGGATAGCCAGCAACACAATGAGAATAAGCTCTAGGGCGTGGTCTTTTATAGGGGTGCATGTGCGCCGTTCGCGGACATGCGCGCTGTCCGCGGACAGATCAAACAGATAAAAGGGTTCAAAAAGTCACAAAAAGTATGTAGAAACTCAGGATTACTATGTGGGACTTGTTCTATGGTGAGTTTATTATTGAAAAATATTGTAGATTACTTGAAAATGTAGTTTTAAATTCTATGGGGACACGAACAGTGTTCACAATCAGAACATACGCTGATCGTGGGCGTGGTCAGATGATAGGTTCGCAAACATGTTCACGAAGGGAGCGGGTGTCCGCAGGACAACAAATGCACTGAAACTGTTTTGCGCATGCGCGTTGGTGTTCTACTGACACCGTTCGGGTCCTGAAGTGATTAAAAGTGTGTCACAAGTAAAACGGACAGTTATGGACAGGCGTTTGTTCTTAGAACAGTTTCAACTTGCCTTTGAACAATATGGACAGGCATAGCGTCCTCAGGACACCCCCATTTTGTTTATTTACAAACATCCCAGAACACTTGATGTGTTCTTAGAACAGTTTCAACCTATCTACGAACAGTAAGGGCAGGTATAGTGTCCTCAGGACACCCCCATTTCGCTAATTTACGAACATTTCAGGACACAACACAAAAACAGGAGATTTGAGGGTTTCAATAGGATTAATATGAAAAAGGGATGGAAGTCTCATCAAAACGTTTTGGTTCATGGAGAGGGTTTGGGGATAATTGAGTGGGATATGGTGAGGTGGGACAGGTACATATGGGACAATGGTATGTAGTTGTTTGTTTCAAGTGATCCTCCACAAAGTTTTTTAAATTATTAAAATTTGCCAAGAGTAGGTCAATTTTTTCTTCTATGTGCTGAAGAGCCTTATCCAATACTGCTTTTTCTTTAGTATTTTCAATTTGTTTATGGTATTTACAAAAATATATATATGTTAAATGTATATAAAATAATATTTATTAATTGGTTTATATAGTAAAGTGTCTACCATTAGGTTCACTACCTTCTGACATTTCCTCACGTGGGAAATGCTCCTCTAGCCACTCCAGAGTGCTAGACATTTCTGTGAGAAAAAAACATAATATCATTTTTTTTTGTATCTAATACAGAAGGTTTACAAACATATGAGTAAAATGCAGTACACTTACTAGCTTCTGGTAAAATGTGTTCTGAGTGGTCTGTAGATCTGCTGTTGCTCTTAGTTGTGGAGTTTCTGTGAGGTAATCATGTTGGAAGCCTATCTTTCTTCTTTTGGTATATTCCATTTTAGAACATATTGTATTTAAATGAATGGGTAGTGTGTTATATATATATATATGGGTTACAATTCTTATTTATTACTACATATAAGGTGGATTTGTGCTGGTTTGTGAATTTGTAAAATGTTCATATGTTATGATATAACAATTAAACATGCCCCCCAGACTTTTTGGGTAGTGGTGCTGTTGTCCGCATCTGTCCGCGGACATTAAAAGAGTTAACGGACATCAAATTCAGTAGAGGTGGTTCAGTATGTTTTATGTTAGTTGTACATAAAGTCAGAGTTATTAGTTTAGTTGCGCTACTAAAAACCTATGAAATTCAGTAAAAACATATTGTTAAAGGGACGTTATGGTTAAGTTGCGCTACTAAAAACCTATGAAATTCAATGAAAAAACTTAGTTAAAGGGACGTTATGGTTCCAAGTAAAACCGAAAAACCTGTGAAATTTGCCAGTTATGGTAAGATAAGCAACCATAACTCGCGCCACTACCATGCACTGCTAAGACTAACAACCCACAACATCAATGTTTGTATGTTTTCAGTTCAGTTAATTCTCTGTATTGGAAATGTTGCCAAAGGTTGACATTTCCTATGCTGCCAAGTGTTTTTAGTCATAGTTTGTGCCCTAAGGTTTTAAAAATAGGTTAACCTTTAACTGGTGTTAACTGAAGAAGATCTCTGAAAACTGTAATGTGTTTTCCTCCAAAGAGTTCTTCATAGTCTGTTTTCAGGACCTCTTGTAATCTGAGGTGAATGAAGGCTAACATTAGATTGGAAACCATGCTTAGCTGATCTATTAGCAGCATTTTAATTGTATTATCTTTGTTATTCTACCTGATATATTTTCTTTTTGGTTTTATGGCTGCCTTGCCTTCCTAAACCATTAGGGGAACGTGATTTTGTGCTCATAACATGATGTGTTTATCTTAAACTCACCTTTCTTTTATTTTATTGTTCCTATAGATATTGCATTACTCACCCCATTTTTTGCCTTTTCCCCGTATCTGTTATTCTATAAGGTTCAGCAGCATCTAGATTTTATGTTAAAACTTAGGGTGTATAATGCTCCTATTAACACCCGAGCAGACATCCATATTTACATATGGATTCCTATGATAGGAAGATACCAGATTTTATATGCACTTGCACTTTTATGATTACCAATCCTTCTGAGTATTTATTGCTGCTATGCCGATATGTCTACATAGATATGTAGTTGTATTTTATGCTGTAGTTATGGGTTGCTTTTCTTATGAGATCTTCCATTATTGCATTTGCACTGTATGGCTCTTCGTTGAAACATGTTTTAATTTGTTGGTTGCATTTATTGATTGTTTGTATTTATTTTGCACTGTCAATAGAGGCTCTATACTGATAGTGCCACTCTATATATGGACCTGTCTAACTGTATATTGCTGCTATGTCGATATGTTTACTCAGTAATGCACTTGCACTTTATGTTGTAGCTATGGGTTGCATTGCTTTGCTGCTACGTCGCTATGTTTACATAGAAATGCACTTGCACTTTATGCTGCAGATATGGATTTCAAACTCTCTTTGACAGTGATGCTCTCATGTTTTAACATTTTAAACATTTAAAGTATGTTTCAAATATGTAATGTACTATACTGCAATCCTCAATTTACTTTACAATTGGCATATGTGGGATTTCACTCCAGTCTAACATGGCCACCCTGGTTTTACGGCATAGCTGTTGACCTGTGGAGATAGGCAGATGGGAGAGTGACTACACTGCAATATGTATAGTAATTGTTTTTGGTGTAAATCCGTCCAGTAGTTTTTAAAAAAATGACAAAAATGCAAGTGAAAAAAATGAGTGATATCTGTGTTCGCTTCGCGGACACAATTCCCTGTTCGCTCTGCGGACAGGACGATGATTGGGCAAGCAGCTTGCGTGATGTCTGCAGACATCTGACGTGCTCTATCATTGGATGCGGTGAAAGCGTGCAGTGCGTCTGGCTTCAGAGACGCCCGCCATCTTTGTTCCTCGCATGAGAGGCTTTGTCAGCAGGAGCGGGATCTGCCGCCTGCACAGTAAGTCCGCCCGTGTCTGTCTCCTGTTCCTTCCACCCCCGCTCATGCCCTGTGTGTCCTTCTTGACTCCCCCACCCCACTCATGCTCCGTGTCTCCCCTGTTCCTCCAGCCCCCGTCCACGCCATCGGCACACAGTGGCCAGCGGAGGGCCGAGGAGTGGGATCTGCTGCCTGCACACGAACGCTGTGTGTCTCTCTCCCTCCCCCCACCCCCCACTTATGCCCCGTGTGTCTCTCTCCCCCCACCCACCCCTGCTCATGCCCCGTGTGTCTCTCTCCCTCCACCCCACCCCCGCTCATGCCCCGTGTGTTTCTCTCCTTCCCGCCCACACCCCGCTCATGCCCCGTGTGTCTCTCTCCCTCCCCCCACCCCTCGCTCATGCCCCGTGTGTCTCTCTCCCTCCCCCCCACCCCCGCTCATGCCCGGTGTGTCTCTCCCCCTCCCGCCCACCCCCCGCTCATGCCCTGTGTGTCTCTCTCCCTCCCACCACCCCCGCTCATGCTTCGTGTGTCTCTCCCCCTCCTGCCCAGCCCCCACTCATGCCCTGTGTGTCTCTCCCCCTCCCGCCCGCCCCCCGCTCATGCCCTGTGTGTCAATCCCCCTCCCGCCAACCCCCAGCTCATGCCCCGTGTGTCTCTCCCCCTCCCGCCCATCCCCTGCTCATGCCCCATGTGTCTCTCCCCCTCCCCCCCACCCCCGCTCATGTCCTGTGTGTCTCTCCCCCTCCCGCCCACCCCACGCTCATGCCCCGTGTGTCTCTCTCCCTCCCGCTCATGCCCCGTGTGTCTATCCCTCCCTCCTGCCCACCCCCCGCTCATTCCCCATGTGTCTATCCCTCCCCCCGCTTAAGCCCCATGTGTCTATCCCGATCTGCCGCCCACCCCCCCGCTCATGCCCTGTGTGTCTATCCCTCCTGCCGCCCACCCCCGCTCAGGCCCCGTGTGTCTATCCCTCCCGCCGCCCACTCCCCGCTCATGCCCTGTGTGTCTATCCCTCCTGCCCACCCCCCACTCATGCCCCGTGTGTCTATCCCTTCCTGCCCACCCCCCGCTCATGCCCCGTGTGTCTATCCCTCCCACCGCCCATCCCCCGCTCATGCCCCGTGTCTCTAGCCCTCCCGCCCATCCCCCGCTCATGCCCCGTGTGTCTATCCCTCCCACCGCCCACCCCCCGCTCATGCCCCGTGTCTCTATCCCTCCCGCCGCCCACCCCCGCTCATGCCCCGTGTCTCTATCCCTCCCGCCGCCCACCCCCCGCTCATGCCCCGTGTCTCTATCCCTTCCGCTGCCCACCCCCCGCTCATGCCCCATGTCTCTATTCCTCCCGCCGCACCCCCCCCACTCATGCCCCGTGTGTCTATCCCTACCGCCACCTGTCCCGCTCAAGCCCCGTGTGTCTATCCCTCCCACCGCCCACCACCTGCTCATGCCCCATGTGTCTATCCCTCCCGCCGCCCAGCCCCCGCTCATGCCCCGTGTGTCTTTCCCTCCCGCCGCCCAGCCCCCCACTTATGCCCCATGTGTCTATCCCTCCCGCAGCCCACCCCCGCTCATGCCCCATGTGTCTATCCCTCCTGCTGCCCACCCCCCGCTCATGCCCCGTGTCTCTATCCCTCCCCCCGCTCATGCCCCGTGTCCCTAACCCTCCCACCACCCACGCCCCTTGTCTCTATCCCTCCTGCCGCCCACCCCCCGCTCATGCCCCGTGTCTCTATCCCTCCCACCGCCCACCCCTCGCTCATGCCCTGTGTCTCTATCCCTCCCGCCGCCCACCCCCTGCTAATGCCCTGTGTCTCTATCCCTCCTGCCGCCCACCCCCTGCTCATGCCCCGTGTCTCTATCCATCCCGCCGCCCACCCCCTGCTCATGCCCTGTGTCTCTATCCCTCCCGCTGCCCACCCCCCGCTCATGCCCCATGTCTCTATCCCTCCCACCGCCCACACCCCGCTCATGCCCCGTGTCTCTATTCCTCCTGCCGCCCACCCCCCGCTCATGCCCCATGTCTCTATCCCCCCGCCGCCCACCCCCCGCTCATGCCCCGTGTCTCTTTCCCTAACGCCGCCCACCCCCCGCCCCTTCCCTGTGTCTCTATCCAACCCTCCCGCCCACCCCCCGCTCATGCCCCGTGTTTGTCTCCTGTATCTCCACCCGCTCATGGCCCGTGTCTGTCTCCTGTTTCCCCCAACCCGCTCATGCCCAGTGTCTGTCTCCTGTTCCCCCCACCCGCTCATGCCCCATCAGTACACTCCCTTTCGGCGTCGCCGGTTTCGTGACGGGATGTTTTGGCGCGCCACACACCAGTGCACATCGCCTGCTGTTTAGGGAAACGTTCAGTGCCGTGCACTGAAAATGCGAGTTTCAACTTCACCCCACACTATTTTAAAATGAAACTGTTCTAGAGTGGTTTCATTTTAAAATAGTGTGGGATGAAGTTGAAACTCAAACTTTCAGTGCACTGCACTGAACGTTTCCCTAAACAGCAGGCGATGTGCACTGGGGTGCAGTGCACAGAGCAGAATTGATCTGCCTGGCTCACGAGGGTGGGGGCTGTGCTGCTTGGAGCAGACTGCTCCGAGCAGCACAGCCCCCACCTTCGTGGGCCCGGCGGTCTACTCTGCGTGGCTGTGGTGCCTGCATGAAGAACTTGCAGGACAATTATGTGCGGCCAGTTCGGCGCCGCTGCCGTGCCGAACCGACTCCTGCGCTGAACCGGCCTTGCCAAATCGTCCCGTGCCAACTGGCCACCCCGAAATGTCCTGCTCCGTGCCCCGTGTCTCTCTCCTGTTGCCCCCGCTCATGCCCCGTGTCTGTCTCCTGTACCCCCCACCCCCTGCTCATGCCCCGTGTCTGTCTCCTGTTCCCCCCACCCCCCGCTCATGCCCCATGTCTGTCTCCTGTACCCCCCACCCCCTGCTCATGCCCCGTGTCTCTCTCCTGTTGCCCCCCCGCTCATGCCCAGTGTCTGTCTCCTGTTCCCCCCACCCCCGCTCATGCCCCGTGTCTGTCTCCTGTTCTCCCCACCCCCCGCTCATGCCCCATGTCTCTCTGCTGTTGCCCCCCACCCCCTGGTCATGTCCTGTGTCTGTCTCCTGTACCCCCCCGCCCCCGCTCATGCCCCGTGTCTTCCTCCTGTTCACTCCCACCCCCTGCTCATGCCCCTTGTCTTCCTCTTGTCACCCCTCCTATGATGCCCCTGTTGAACTCTTGTTCCCCCCACCCCCCGCTCATGCCCTGTGTCTCCTTTCTTTCCCCCCACCCTCCGCTCATGCCCTGTCTTCCTTTCCCCCACTCCATGCTCATGCCCCATGTCTCCCTTCTTTCTCCCCCCACCCCCCGCTCATGCCCCGTGTCTGCACTGTTGGAACAGGGCAGACACGGGGCATGAGCGGGGGTGGGGGCCCCACCTTGCCCTACCCCCTCTCATGCCCCGTGTCTCTCCTGTTAACCCCCACTCATGCTCCGTGTCTGTCTCCCTTGTTTTCCCCCCGCTCATGGCCCGTGTCTACCCTGTCCACCCCCGCTCATGCCCCGTGTCTCCCTTCTTTCCACCCCCTGCTCATGCCCAGTGTCTCCCTCGTGTTACCCCCCCACTCATGCCCCGTATCTCTCTCCTGGTTTTACCAACCCCCTGCCGATGCCCTGTTGTGTTCTCTTTATACACCCTGCCTTCCCTTTCCCTGGTGTCCATCTTGGTAAAAGATGTTCCTTCCTACACCGGGACGCCTGCCTGCGGTGTCCAGGTTTGGGAAGAAAAATCTTTTTTTTACCACCCCGGGTTCCCACTTTGAGAACCTAGGATGCTAGTGGTCTTCCTCCATTGAAAAGGACGTTATGGTTACATTGCACTAATAAAAAACTATGAAGTTCAGTAAAAAGAAATGTGTTAAAGTGACTTTATGGTTAAGTTGCACTAATAAAAACCTATGAAATTCAGTAAAAAAACTGTGTTAAAGGGACGTTATGGTTAAGTTGCACTACTAAAAACCTATGAAATTCAGTAAAAAAACGTTGTTAAAGGGACGTTGTGGTTAAGTTGCGCTACTAAAAATCTATGAAATTCAGTAAAAAAACTTTGTTAAAGGGACGTTATGGTTAAGTTGTGCTACTAAAAACCTATGAAATTCAGTGAAAACACTTTGTTAAAGGGACGTTATGGTTCAAAGTAAATCCGAAAAACCCCTGAAATTCGGCAGTTATGGTAAAATAAGCAACCATAACTCGCGCCACCGTGCACTGTTAACACTAACACCCAGGACATCAAAGATGACATCACAAATGTCATTGATGACATCACTGATGACATCACATGTGTATTTACTTTTCATGAAAACTCTGTAAAAGGGATTCTTATAATGCTGACCAAAAACTGTCAAGGATCATTGGGGATAAATATCATGAGCTAATTAGTGCATTAAGCAATGCATTGATATAAATAGCATTCTATTATGATGCTCTATCCAGTATACTAAGCTACTCATGGAGAAACATAGGCAGTGTGTGCAGCATACATGATGAAGGTGCAATATTCATAATCTTGCCATGTTGAATAGTGAAATGATAACTGCTTTCTTATTAGAGTTTTGCGTACTGTGAAACATGTAATAAGTAGATAAAAAAAACCACTTAATACATAATTATTACAGACAAAACACAAAGAGACAACAACACATACAAATATGAGTATATACAGGGACAGTGAAGTAAACAAAAAAGCAGAAGTAGTAGCAGAAAGAGTTCATAACCTAACTGATTGTTTTTATGCAGATACATTATTGCTCTGTTTCAAAGCTGCTACTTACCACATGTATGTGTATCACATGATGTGACTGCACCCTAAGGAAAGGAGAGTGAGTACAATGTATACAAATATGAGCATATACAGGGAAGGTAGAGTAATAAAAATAAAACTATGAGAAAGTGCTGATAACCCTAATGATTATCTTCATGCACAGGAAGGATTGCTCTCTTTCAAGCCTGTGTCTTCCGCTATGCATATGTTTCATATGATATGACTTGACCCTAAGTCTACAAATATAGTACCTTTTCAATTGCTACTTTCTGACTGTTACTGAAGAAAACTATGAGGCCTAGATATGTCAGTCAACGGAAAAAAGGGAGAGCCAGACATGTGATGTCATCAGTTATGTCATCAATGACATTTGTGATGTCATCTTTGATGTCCTGGGTGTTAGTGTTAACAGTGCACGGTGGCGCGAGTTATGGTTGCTGAATTTCAGGGGGTTTTCGGTTTTACTTTGAACCATAACGTCCCTTTAACAACGTTTTTTCACTGAATTTCATAGGTTTTTAGTAGCACAACTTAACCATACTATCCCTTTAATAAAGTTTTTTTACTGAATATATATATATATATATATATATATATATATATATATATATATATATATATATATATAAATATATAAATTGCTGTCTCTACTGGCAACAGTATGCCAACTAAAAGCAGTTCTTTACAACTTTGGAAGTAAACCCTTCTAAAGGGACGGTCCTATGGTTATTTTTAAAAAGCGCTGAAGAGAATGCCAGTTGTACCTTAGAGAACAGCAACAAGCTCACAAAAATATCTTAATTTACCCAAAAAATAAAGCACTCAAATTTGATTCTTCAGGACCCCACATCTCGCAGTAATTCTTTCTGAATCCCAGTGTTGTTTTGAAAACAGAAGACTACGTCTGCAGAAATGTTGCTTTAAAATATTATGTGTCACGATTGGAATCATATTCTTCAACTCTGACATGCAATGATACAGTTCAAAGTTCAAGAATGACTTTCATGCACTGAAGTCTTTTATTGCTACTTAGTGTGAACAGTCACAGGACCATAACAATGTTTTCAAAGCGAACAGAGTGTGCGAAATGTTCACTGCAAACTATCGCCAAAGGGACTATTATTGTTCCCTAAGGCACAATAAACAATCCCTTCCAATTTCTTAGCAAGGAAAATATGCTCAAGATTGTTTCCTTAAATGTCTGGCAGTCCAGGATTAGATTGAGATCCATTACAATCTTCTAGACTACCCACGTCCCAGGCAGGAATGATGCAAGGATTTCTGTTAGCTATGGTAAGGTGTCATTTTGGCACCGCCCACCCTATCAACAGGGCTAGATTTTATACTTTGATAGGCAAAAGGGCAACCTCTGGTGACCACTGGCCATTGACGTCCTAGGCGGCTTCTTAGAAATGCCTTTCTGTTTCTTCTGACTTGACCAAAGCACTATTTTCCTTTAATACCACATGGTTGCCTCCTTTATATAGTACAAAAATAGTACTCTGCATCCTAATCCTGATCTCTCTCTGCAGTTGGCTTGCTTGTACATGTTCATTGTTGATTCACAGAATGTCTTTTGTACAATTTCAACAGCTCACTTAATGATTGGTCCAAAGGGTCCAGACTACAAAACAAAGCCCCATGGGCCTACAACACCCATGACTTTGTCTGCAAGTGTGGAATGCTTCTGGAACACTATGACTGGCTCCAAGAAGCACATACCTTCCTTATTTGGTTGTCCCCTGTGCATTCATCACAGGTGTCAGCAGTCAAGGGCCAAAAGCAGCAAACAGCATCTTGCTGTTTGGGCCTGTTAGGGCTGGGAAGGGCATTGGGATTGAACACCTGCTCAAGACAGGACCTCACCAAGTTCACCAATTTCCTGGCTTCTACTTCCACCTATAGGCTTTCAATTGACCACAGAGCTTCCGTTACCCCATAGGACCAAAGAATATTGCTGTTTTGGCTTGATTATCTGTCATTTGGTTACCTATAGGCCCCATATAGCCCAACTCAGATTTCCCAATTCAATGACTAAGATGAAATTCAGACAGGAGTCTCTTGTCTCTTACCTTGAATATGTGAGGACGTATATCCTCTCTCTTTCCCCTATTCATGCTTCTTCCATATATTCACACCTTCCTGTCCCTGTCCCAACCTTGGAACACCTATAAAATTCAAACCCTCAAAACAAACATGCACAGTGCCCTAGGTCTGTGGTGTAAATCACGGACACCTTCCCTTCTCCTAGCCTACAATAATTCCCTTGCTGCCCTACTTCACAAAAATAACTGCCTCCCTTTGCAATCGCACCCACAAACTTTCATCTACCCTTCAATCATTGCTCAGACCTCCAAAGACAATATCCATTGCATCCTCCTTTTTGCTAATGACATTGCTCACTACTTTTCCTCTCTAAATTGTGTGACACTATCATAGCCCCCTCTTTCTAGTTCTCTAGCCCTGATTATGTCTACCACCTCTCCCCTACTTCCTCTAAGGTTGATTTCTGCCACCCTACCCCTCTTATTGAATTAAGACCCATTATTTGCAGTGCCAACATATCTTGTGCTACTATCGACCCTTTTGCTCCCCAAATGGTCAAAGACTTAGGGGGTCATTACAAGTTAGGAGTAGCTACCCCCTTGCCGGGTACCGGGTCTGGGTTCCGTGAATGAGGAATTACCGGGTCATCCCGACCTTGGAGGGCCCGGTAATTCCTCATACAAGTAACCCATCCCCATTCTCATTCCCATTTGAGCCCCCCATAGGACTCAAAGGGAATGGGGAGGGTTAACAATGGGCACGTTAATAACAGGTTTATTGTTTGCACCCTGGTCTGCTTGCGGGACCCGCTAAGGGTGCCTGGTAAAAACCAGGCATCCTTAGCGGGTTCCCGTGAGCAGGCTCGTAATGAGGCGGTAAGGGGTTGACGGATCCGGCACCTTTACCGGTGCCGTTAACCCCTTACCGCCTCACTCATAATGACCCCCTTAATCTCAATCACTTGCCATTATAACTCTAAGCTCTGTAACCTCTATCTCTGCTTGACTGTTCCCTGCCTCCTTCATATCTTACACCCACTGAAAAAACCTTCTGCTGACCCAAACGTTGCAGTAAACTATCGCCCAGTTTCTCTCCTTCCCCATTATTAAAAAAGTTCTTTAGGGGTTGATGTTTGCCTGGATAATTAAGCACCTTGAGGACAATGGACTTTGAGATCCACTTCAATCTGGCTTTCATAGTAAACACATGTCTTTAACTTTCGCTCTAATACTCACCACTGCAAACTCTCGTCTACAGTCATCCTTTAGAACTTTTCTACCACTATTGACACTTTCGACCACTCCTCTCTCATTATCACTTTCCAGGGCCTTGGGATTTGCAGATCTTCTCTTCCCTGGATTGCCTCCTACCTGGAAGGTTGATCCTTTAAGAGCTCTTGGAACTTGGAAATCCATTACCCCATCCCTCTCCCTGTCAGCATCCATCAAGGATCAGTCCCTGAACCTCTGCTCTTCACCCTTTGTATACCTGTACTATTAAGACATATCTCATCCTTTGGCTTTCACTAAAACCTTTTTTGATGAGAACACTCAAAAATTCTTTCTCATCTCCCTCCTTCACCCCAACCATCTCAGAACAGATTTCAAACTGTATCATTGCAATTTGTCACTGGGTGGCTATATGCTTCCTCATGCTGAACTCTTCAAAAATGCAAATCATCTTTCTCCCATTATCCAATGCCATCACTCCCTTGCCCTCCCTTCCTTCCCGCATGACCTTTTTGCTCCCTCAGACAAAGCTCACAATCTTGGGGTCCTCTTTGATAGTGACCTACGACTGCAACAATTCATTTTTACCACTGCCAATGCTGCTCATATTAACCTTCTCAACATTAAACAAGTGTCATTTTCTTACTAATCACTCTTCACAAACTATAACTCCATTCTTGGGCTCATCAAACTGATTGACTGCCCAAGCTTCCTCATTGACCTTTTACTCTACTCTTTCATCCCTCTGGACAAAGTACTCAACTTTGCTACATACACTCTGCAACCTAACCATATTCTCCCACTTCTACCTCCTGAAAACATACTGGTTGGCTCTCCATGCACAACTGCTCTTTTTCAAATTCTTTCTCCCAGTCTACGAAGCTATCAATGGTCTTGTTCCTCAGAGACTGTCTTACTGTATCTAATTTTTGTCAACATCCTGTTCCGTCCTATTCTCCTCTGCACTCAACCTTATTATTCCATACCTGTGCCTATTCGCGCTACCGCTCTTTCTCCCCGTTTGTCCCGCTTTACTGCAACCCACTGCCCATTTCAATCAAAGCCAGTCCAAGTGTGGATCTCTTTAAAGCTCTGCTTAAATTAAACTTCACTTACTTGCCAAAGTGGGAGGATCCACTGCCATATCCACCATCCACCCTGCCTGACCCCATCAGTGCCTCCCGTGAAGCTTAATAATGTAATTTTGTATATGTAGTTAGTATTGCTCTTTAATTTAAAGCACTTGCCCCCCTAGGAAAACATTGCCTGTTTAAGTCACCTGTTTTCTTATATAATATTTAGTTTCTGTTTGTTTAATTTTTGTCCCTGGTATATGTCCTAATGTTTTACCCATCATAAACTGCCTCATTACGTGTTCTCATCTGAAGGCTATTGTGCAGGCACCCTTGGTGGGATTGCTTCCGCCGTCTATAAATGTGCTGTCTGATCGAAATTGACATCCCTGTTCTACAAATAAATACAAATACAAATCCATACTTAAACACACTGTCACAGCACAGAACAGCAAACAACTAAATCAGTGTTAGCATTCAAGATCCACAATCACAGGAAACTGAGGCTCTGAGTCTATATCACGAGTTCCACACTTGCATGTCAAAATGGGTTGTGTCAAATAAGTAATTCTCTATTGCTTGCACAGCTTGAGTATTCATCCTGTTGCACATGCTCCTCCATATGCAGGAGCTTGACCATGGCAATTTTGCTTTGCGTCCCTAGCAACAGTGCAGCGATTCCCCTCTCTGCTTTCCCTCGTTTTTTCAAAGCATTTTCTATGCAGAGCAGTTGAAATGTAATTGCAAATAGGTGTGCAAATAATGTTCAAATTGATGCTTTATCTATAGAGTGCTTTCACCAAAGTGCCTTACATCGAACATTTACATACAACTATCACCAACCAACTTAAGTTGGAACTCATTTATCGACATGGGACGGATGAAAGTCTGAGTTTCTCTTTCTGGGATTCAAACCTGCGACCAGCAGATCAGACATAGATCACAGCAGTGAGCGTTCAACCCGCTGAGCTAGCCTACCAACTTATTAGCTATTGCTTTGTTGCTGGAGATATTCACAAGAGCCGGAGGAATTCTCCGCTGTGCTTGGTAGCTTTCTGCAGACGTGTGTTTTTAATGTTGATTTTTCTTGCAAAAACACCTTTCATTAATGATCTGTCAAATACTTTACATGAATGTATTTTCAATGTGTTGCAAATGCATGGCTTTGCCCGATTACAATGCTCATGTGCCCAAATCTTCATAGAACTCTTCCAGAGAAACCCTGCTCGCAGAGAAAAGAGACATGCAGAGATATTTTTTGAAAAAGGTAGCAGGTGCCCCTCTCCAGAAAGAACATGGCATGATAACCTGTTCTGTGGTTTTTTCCCACTTTGAGAGTTTGCAGCCATCACTTTTTGCTCACTGTACCTTTCACAGAAGGGAAATATTCATTTGCATATCAGTCTTTGTCCCGCCCACATAGGCAGTCCAGCATCAAAATGCTTTGGCAATTCCCTTCTGAAGAAGGGTACCAACAGCAACCCCATACACGTGTTTCAGCGTGTTGTGCCTCATCAGTGAGGTGGAGTTGTGCCTCTCTGAGCACAGTGCACAGGGAGTCCAGGTCTGGGTTCCCCCAGGTAACTAATGGTGACCAACCCCAACATATTGCCATCTCAACCCTCTCTAGAAAACATAATTAACCACTTTGAACAGGTAAGAAGACAACCCTCCGCCCAGCCCTAAATGTCGCTGTTACTGCCAGGTAAAAAAGGGAATCAACACTTGCTGAGCGTTGCGCTACCCTAATAATATATTAAATGCAGCATGAAAGGCCAGATGCCAGCAGGCGACCTGTGACCAATGGCGTTTCTACTGGCATAAGCAGACTTGGCAGGGATTGTCGCATCAGCAGACTTGGCAGGGATGGACTGTGACCACTTCACACTGGGGACTTGTCCCCTAATGCCATGATCGGTTAACTCCATTTCACTTGATAACTTCAATGGCATAAGCCACAACTATGCTTGTTAATACCGCACACCATTTAGGGATCTGTTCTCCTCGTGCAGGGTCTTCATATGACTGCGAGTTAGGGGCGGGGTTAATCAGTGAGTACTTGCTGCTAGGTCAACCATTCTTCCCGTGGCCCATTCTGCTCGGTATGTTGTATTTAATGATGTGTTCTAGGCTCCTTTCAGAAACTCAAGTGTGTGGGGGCCTGGACTCACGTTGTGTTGTCATCTTTTGTAATTTGATTGTAATGTATGTCTGGGGGTGGATACTGGCGGAGTTATTGCACATGGATGCAATAACCTATTGTTGTGATGTTTAGTGGGCCACATGTAACGCTATCTCTGCTTTCTCATTGTCGCAGCTGTGTCTGTTCTAGGTACCTGGTCATTACTCATTGCTGTGATAATTTCCCTGGGTGAGCACATGCCTTGTATTTTCTTTGTGTTAGCAGTATCCCTGAGACTATGGGGGTGGTTGGTATGTAAGTAATCTAATCAGTACAATTAAGTGAGTAATTTACAACCAAGCTGCAGTTTGTGTGCTTTACTGAACCTGCAATACACGGTGGGTTGGCGCTCATGCATGTTTTTGTGTAACCAAGTACGAAACCTGTATACTTTTTCCTAGAACCACGAGACTATGAAATGTCTTTAAATCTTCGACCTTTGCATGTTCCAGCACCTGATGAAATTGCTGGCAGCATGGTAGTAATAATGTTTTGGTAAGGTGCTTCCTTGCCATTCGACACCTCTATTTTCTCACTCCAAAACCTACATCCGATGACCCATTCCACATTTGCACTGATTGCGGAATATCTCAAGTTGACATGGCTCATACTGTGCACCATTTTGTGACAAATAGTGGTCCACGGAGTCAAATTGCCAGCGAGAGGCAATCTATCTGGTGTCATGAACGAATTTGCGAATGTTGTGGCCTATCACACCTGCCTATTTGTGAACGACATGCTGCACAATCTCATGTCATACATTTCTCTCTTTCTTCCAGGTGACAGCAACCCATGTAAAACATGATTGCTCACACTCATTTGGCTCCCAAGGACTAACATGAAGACAGGTAAAATAACTCCCATACAAGGACTAGGTACATGATTGCTCATCCGGCTCCCAAGGACCAACATGAAGACAGGTAATATAACTCCCATGCAAGGACTAGGTACTTGATTGCTCACATTCATCCGGCTCCCAAGGACCAACATGAAGACAGGTAAAATAACTCCCATACAACGACTAGGTATATGATTGTCCACATTCATCTGGCTCCCATGGACCAATATAAAGACAGGTCAAATAACTCCCATATAAGGACTAGGTACATGATTGCTCACACTCATCCAGTTTCCAATGACCAACATGAAGACAGGTAAAATAACTCCCATATAAGGACTAGGTACATGATTGCTTACACTCATCCGGCCTCCCAAGGACCAACATGAAGACAGGTAAAATAATTCCTATAGAAAGACTAGGTACATGATTGCTCACATTCATCCGGCTCCCAAGGATCAACATGAAGACAGGTAAAATAACTCCCATATAAGGACTAGGTACATGATTGCTCATCCGGCTCCCAAGGATCAACATGAAGACAGGTACAATAACTCCCATATAAGGACTAGGTACATGATTGCTTACACTCATCCGGCCTCCCAAGGACCAACATGAAGACAGGTAAAATAACTCCCATACAAGGACTAGGTACATGATTGCTCACATTCATCCGGCTCCCAAGGATCAACATGAAGACAGGTAAAATAACTCTCATACAAGGACTAGGTACTTGATTGCTCACATTCATCTGGCTCTCAAGGATCAACATGAAGACAGGTAAAATAACTCCCATACAACGACTAGGTACATGATTGCTCACATTCATCCGGCTCCCATGGACCAATATGAAGCCAGGTAGAATAACTCCCATATAAGGACTTGGTACATGATTGCTCACACTCATCCAGTTTCCAATGACCAACATGAAGACAGGTAAAATAACTCCCATATAAGGACTAGGTAAATGATTGCTTACACTCATCCGGCCTCCCAAGGACCAACATGAAGACAGGTAAAATAATTCCTATAGAAAGACTAGGTACATGATTGCTCACATTCATCCGGCTCCCAAGGATCAACATGAAGACAGGTAAAATAACTGCCATACAAGGACTAGGTACTCGATTGCTCACATGTAGTCAGCTCCCAAGGATCAACATGAAGACAGGTAAAATAACTCCCATACAAGGACTAGGTACATGATTGCTCACACTCATCCGGTTCCCAAGGACTAACATGAAGACAGGTAAAATAACTTCCATACAAGGACTAGGTATATGATTGCTCACATTCATCCGGCTCCCAAGGACTAACATGAAGACAGGTGAAATAACTCCCATACAAGGACTAGGTACTTGATTGCTCACATTCATCTGGCTCCCAAGGAGCAACATGAAGACAAGTAAAATAACTTCCATACAAGGACTAGAAACATGATTGCTCACATTGATCCGGCTCCCAAGGATCAACATGAAGACAGGTAAAGTAACTCCCATACAAGGACTGAGTATATTATTGCTCACATTCATTTGGTTCACATTCATATGAAGACAGTAAAATTACTCCAATATAAGGACTGGGTACATGATTGCTCACACTCACCCGGCTTCCAATGACCAACATGACGATAGGTACAATAACTTTCATATAAGGACTAGGTACATGATTGCTCCCACTCATCCGGCTCCCAAGGACCAACACGAAGACAGGTACAATAACTCCCATTTAAGGACCAGGTACACGATTAAAAGAGTGTTTGACTTACCAAAAAGTTGTTTCCGTTGTCTCAACATCACTGGTGGTTACTTGGTGCATCCTTCAGACAAACTGTGTAGGTTACTAGATGAATGGTGCAAGTTTCAGAGCCTTATCATCTGTCACAGCATCCCTATTCCAGCAGATTATGACTGAAGGTCTGTCCCTAAATGAAGATTTGTGTATTGCAACAAGGTGTGGCAAGGAGGTAAGGAAACCATGAGCAACATGAACAATTTTACTTTACTGATTTATTCAGAGCTACTGTCCAATATGCAGATTGAGAACACTCTGAACAGCTCTTGTGCTTTTTGGTATTTTATCATGTTGGTTTGTTCTGACTCCCACTCCAGAAAGTTCATATAAAATAATCAAGGCAACACTACAAATATTACATGGCATGCATTGAAATGGCAGGTTTTAGAGGGATCTCTGAGATTGCAAGTACCAGGTGGCACACAGAAGTCAGTCAAAAACACCAACCACTGTATTCTGAAATATTTATTTAAACTATTGATGATGGAAGAAACACATTATCATGAATGTTTTAGGTATACATGTGTATAAACAAATATTTATGGACATGGTAAATCGAGGTACGTGCATCTAAGCAATAATCTAGGGGCAAAGCATACCCAGTGCAACTATGAGTCGCTGTACTTTTGCAACATCCTCCATTTCAGGAATATCTCCATATTCACTCAAACACTCAATATTTCAACGTAGTATTTCCGTACCCATCAAAAACAATAGTGCCATCAACTCCTTCTGTGTTACCATTTCACCCAGTAGTGCAGTTGCAACACTTGTTAATAAAGACTGCTTCTTGTGTTGAGCAACTGCACACAAACAGCACAACTTAATAAAAAGGGCCAGAGAGGATCAGACGAATTACCGCCGAAAATACTTGTTAGATGCAACAGGGAAGATGTTCGCTAAAGTAGTACTGCAACCAATACTTTCATGGGTAACAATGATTTTATTAGTCACTTGGCGGCAGCCTTTCTGGCGAGCAGGAGTACAGTGGATCAAGGGTTCAGGCTATCTGTAATCATCCAGAAATATGTCTCTTTGAGAAAGGCATGCCTTTATGCAAGTTTATTTGATTTCAAAAACGGTGTTTAATGGGGTCCCCAGGGTAGCTCTTTGGGATGTGCTCAAAGGAATGTGGATACCAGAATAGTTGTTGCAGGTTATTGATTATCTGGTCACCTATAGTGGGATGGCCATCTACTGTAAAAAGATCAAGGGTCATTCCAGAATAAAGGGACCAGACACAACTGGAAATGACCTAGCTGATCAGCTGGCCAAAACCGGAACCATCCAGGGGGATCTCCTTGAGATCAAGTCCCTGTTGGGGGAAATCCAGGTCACTGTTATCACTAGGTCCCAGACAAATGCTCACAACAAACTCTCAAATGCCCAGTGGAGTAAGGAGACCCCAGATGCTGATTTAATCACAGCTCAAAAAGGGGATCCAATCATGATAAGTTTTATCAACACATTGAGGTTGAAGAAATGTTCAAAATGTTCGAAATCCAAGACAGTTTGTTGGTGAGGAGATCCATATCTAGCTGTGAGCAGTGGGTGGTCCCTACCTCATTCCAAAGTCTGATGCTAAGTGACGCCCATGCCGGTCATTGGGGGTTTCATACTACATTATAAATCTTGCGAGAGGTTGTATACTGGCCACACATGGGTCAGGACCTCAACAAATACTTGAAGGGGTGTCTTGTGTGTGCACAGTTTCAGCCAACATCACTCACACACCGAGCTCCCCTCCAAAAGAGGGGGATGACACTGCCTTGGTCAGATTTACAAGTAGATTTCATCAGGCCCGTGGTTTGCTCCTCTAGTACATGTTAACCGTAACATTCTTGTTTACTAAATTGGTGGAATGTCTCCCGCCCAGCTGCCCTGATGATCAATCACATCTTCTCACATTTTGGACTACCCCAAAGGATTTAGTTAGATCGAGGTAGTCACTTCACCAGCGAAGTGATGACAAAGATGTGGGAAATACTTGAGGTAAAAAGGAAAGTACACATTGCCTACCCGAAGTCCTCTAGTGGTGGAGTTGAGAGGTACAATAAAACATTGTGAGCATACTAAATACGTGTGTGGCAGACTCTGAGCCAAGTTGGGATATCCGATTACCACTTGTCCTGATGGCCATCAGATCTACCCCTTCTTCATAAACCAACATATCTCCATTTGAGCTGATGACTGGACGAAGGATGGTGCTACCCAAGCATCTGCTCTACAGAACACAAGAGCTGACACTAATAAATGCCTCCACAACTCATGAGTATATTGAGAATCTGAGAAAACACCTTCAAAATGCTTTTGTGTATGCTCAGCGGAATCTAGAAAGATTTGCAGACAGCATGAAGACCCACTATGATCTAAAGATAACCAAAAAGGAATACCAAGAAGGCGAGAGTGTCCACTTGTACAATTTCCAAAGGAACCAGACCAAAGAGTGAAAATTCCTGCCTAGCCGACGGGGACCTTTTGAAATTGTGGACAGAATCTCACCAGTTGCCTACAGAATCTGCATCCCCAGGGTGACTTGACAGAAGAGAAGTGGTCCACATCAATCAGCTAAAGAGTTGCCACCCCAGGCACACTTTGCAGCAAATAGAGGAGCCTACAGAAAACCCAGTGGGGGATATAGCTGAAGCATAGGAAGATTTCAAATTGTCACTGAATGCGTGCGTATATCCGACTGCTGTCATCCCGATTGGAGGACAGTTAGTTGGAAAATTGTCATAACCGGTTTGTGTTCTATTTTATAGATTTGCACTGATTATACCATCATTACTAAGGAGGACCTCCTCGGGGACCCTGAAAGGAGACACCCAAGGAAATCTGGAGTGTCACTCCACACCAGAAAAGAAAACCTAAGAGAAGGCTAGAAGTATTGTTCCACACTCCAACCAGAGGCAGGGAGGAGAGCATGTTGCATCGTTCGTTGATGGAAGAAGGACTCATACCCGATTGAACCTGCTTTTTCAAGAAAAGAAAAATCCCACTTGCCCGTCTCCTCCACGACTTCAAGTCCAGACGAAGTCGGGGGGGGGAATCTATGGGATATTTTGACCCACTCAGATGTGCCTCACTACATCACTTTACTTCTTTGGTGCAAAACCAGCACAAAATGGCCGTGCTGACTCCTGTGCACGCCAAGATCTCTAAGCTGCATTTTGTAACAACCGGAAAATGTCTGCACTACCCTGCCACCCACATTTCAGGTGGGGGGACAGAGTACTCACTGCAGGAATGTGCCAGTGTGCTCTGCAACATTTAACATGGAGTAAAGTGAAAGAGGCAGCATCATTGTGCTGAAAACCCCAAATGTCTCTTTAGTGCTCTATGGGGCTAAATTCATCAATTTCTAATGAACCACTGTGATTAAAAAAGGGCCTGCAATGCCCAGGATCATTCATTGTGTCTCAGAGGCACGGGGCTCATTTGAATGACAGCTCCTGTCAAATGTATCCTTAAAAAATCAACCTGAGGCCTTGTTTTCATTTTACATGGGAAACACAGTTATTTCTTTGCAACACTATCAAGAATCAGCTGTCCAGAGAAAGACTCCAAATAGATGCCTGCAACTGTATCCTTGCTGCAAAACTACTCCAGCACTCAAGAAAAGAACTAGAGTTGCAGAAAGTGTATATATGCAGGAGATAAAAACCAGATTTAAAGAAATAGTAAAATGTGTTTTTTTTCAAACTGAAGGGGGAAAATCGCCTATTTAAAGTACATTGTTGTGTAAAGTCCTGATTACTTAGAAATGTAAAAGGTTATTTGACTGTTAAAAATACTGTTATAAACTGTTTTAATTCTATAGGTTTAAAGTTAAGATTTAAAAGGAGAAAATCAAAGCTAAAACCCAGGCTGAGTTGGCAAACTATATAAAAAGAAAAAAAAAACACGGTCTTCCAGTTGCTAGCCCTGAGAAAGGGTGACAGCTCATAAACTTCTGGTACAGGAAAGGCTAATTGCTAGCTTGGAGGCTTTGAATACCCAGGACAAGGGACTTCTCAAGTCGTCATCAGACATTTGTCTTTGCTCAGGCTGAGACAATAGCAGGCTGAGACTCTCACCTGTCAAATGTGAAGGGCAGTAAACTTCAATCAAGAGAGAGGCCCCTCATCCTGATTCAAAGGAATTGATATTTGCTTACAGTTGGGGAAAAGAAAAAAAACTGATGAAGTGACCATAGACTTACTGTTGGTTGTAAAAAGCCTATTATGTAACTGAACTTTAAAGACATTTAACTTTGCAGCAACAATGATGACAAATATGAAAAGTTTATAGTTTTAAATCTGATTTAATGTTATTTCTTTGAAAACTTGGTAGAAGTCATTACTGCATAAGGAACAGAAGTTGTAAAGAATGACAGATTGTGGGGAAAGTATTGATATTGCACACATAACATTGTGTACACATATCTCAGGGGTAAATCTGCATCTGTGTACCAAGTTGGGAAATTTTAGGCCAAGTCTTTCATGGTTAAAATTGCCAAAATGTAATAGAAAGGCAAAACCAGGTCCCACGGACTTGGCGTTTGGATTGGAGTATGACCCACAAAATATGCAACCTGTGTGTCTGATTTTCTCAGAGGTTATAACTGTATTAATATGTATCTGTGGAAAAGTTTGATTTTGGTTCCAGTGGCTAGGGGAGGTTTCTAGTCATTGTAAAAATCATCCTATAAACATGACATCCTTTTCTGTGATCTAACCAACGAAGAGCAAGTTAGAAACTATGCTCTTGATCAATCCTAGCATTTTGGGTGTGGGTAGTATGCCTGCCTCTACCGTATACTTTAGTGATGTCAGTTGGCATGATAAATAAGGGAACCTGACAGCACGCAGGGAGACACTGATTCCTGATATTCTTCCTGATTTCCTGTGTGGCGTCATGTTCCTGATTTCTTCATCCTGCTTGATCCTGATTCCTGATTTTTTTGCAAAGCCAAGGCCAATGCATTGCTGAACTCCTTTTCAGCTAGGCTTCAAATACAAAAAATCCCAAAAACCCAAGGGATGTATTCTGATCCAGTCTGGCTTGCTACTACCAGATGCATGCCTGCTGCAAACTCGCCATACCACTGATCTCCAGTATCCAGTAACCAGAAGGGCCAGTCCAGTGCAGTGCGGTGCTGTCCGGTGACCAGAACGTCCTAGATGATCCTGTCCCACCAGAATTGCCCAGTTGTCCTTCGTTAGACATGATCCGTGTGTGACCAGAACCCTAGACAGTCCAAAATCCTAAATAAAAGTGGACTGTAAGTATTAATAGGAATAATAGAAAACCATAGCATACCTTGCCTTGCCTTGTCCCATCCCAATCTCTAAACCATCCTATCCTTGCCTTAATAACTTGTAACATTGTCGGAATCCTTATTGCAATCCTGGTCTTGATTTCTCTTGCTAAGCGCCATTTCTTAGGCATTTTTATCTTGTGTTAATCTTAAACTATCAATCCTACTTCGAATGATCTGACTGGTTCCGCCGGGGCGGACAATGGGGATCTGATGTTAAAGTCATGAATCAACTCTAGAGCTTACTGTGTCCCTCCTTGGTATTCTGGCCGGAACGCTCTAGCATAGAGTAAAACTATAGTAAATATTTTCTTGTCCAAACTGAGTTTCTTTTCTGTTTTCACTACCCGATTTTTCTAAAACCGCCTCTTATTCAACCTTGCATATCTTCCTCAGTTTAATAGCTAGAGACTCCATTTCAACTCTGGATTATACCTAAGACCTATAGCTACATCCCACTCAAAATCAATGTATTTCACTAGTTTGTCTTAAAATATGTTTGGTTAATTTTAGGTGGGAATCCGCAATTTTGCAGTTTTATATGTGTGATTTTTATTTTAAATTCTTTTTCCATTCAGATTCAAAGTGTTTACTTTTGCTCATACTATGTTAGTATCTTTCCCATGTTGCTCCCATAGAGATTTGTACTGATTTAAGGATTTATGCACACATTCATTGTTTTACCCAGCCATTTCAGAATGTCATTTTAAAGAGTAAGATTTCAAACCTGTTTTTCTCTCTTGTTTTGGGAGGGATGTTGGATTTGAATTCTGTCTTCCATTCCTTATTACGGATTACCTGCTGCTTCCTTATATCTATTTAGAATTGTTTATTTGTGGGTTGAGGAATATTGCAGGGGGAAATCCTATCTTGAGTGCTATCTTTCCAAACAAGCCAAAAGTGTTCTTTTATCTGGCGTTTTATATGTGTGTTGCTAAAGAGTGACTTTAAGTGCATTACATACCTTCCTATCTGTTATTGTCAACACCTTGGTGAGTGCTGCTCCCTATTAAAAGTATTATTTTGATTTGTATTTTAAATAAATAAATAAATAAATAAATACATCTTACCTTTACCAACCAGCCTGATTCCTGGTCCATTGTGATCCGGGGTATTTGAATAAGGGGTGTGATATGAGTGGTATATCACTCAAAATGTTGAACCTATATATATAACAAAATAAGCATTTCAGCTGTGTGCTGCATACTATGCTGAGACCAGGGTGTATCGCCTGATTGAAATGCTTAACATCGGGACATCACTGAGCAAAAGAGAAATGCCTCTCTTCTTTGACCTCAAACCAAATAGAGGACAGGCAACCATCAGGTAAGCCCACCCCTACTAGAATTACCAACTAACTGTTCCTGACAAACGCCTTACCGAAACCTTACTAACTTGTGTTCACTAACTTTTCCTTCCCTGGTGCTCTCCCCATGCTCTAATCTACCAATGAATGTTATTATACAAATTATTTTAATTATTTAAATTGTGCTTCCCAACTGCAATATAACTGAATAATATTGATGCGTGGGGTTATACATATCTGACACATACATACCACCTACTGCTATGTGTTCCATTTGCTCTTCTTGTGATTATATTATAAATTTGTCCCACCATTGAAATGCAAATATACAACATCATCACCATGTCACATCACTCAAAATGGATCTAAACCACTCACTGTCAATCACAATCACCCTGCACTAAACACCTATCATGATAATGCAATATTTGATATTTTATGGACCTGTTGAATCTTGGTAGCCTTGATAAAGACATGTATGGTCGAAGCACATGTCGGCACCATCTTAAGAAGAATGTCAGTATACTTTAACACATTATTGTATTGACAACAGTTTAACTATTCATCAAGAAGTAACCTTGTGGACTCTACCTACCTACTCAACTGAGTGGCCACAAGAACCTACTGTATATCAATCATAGCACGTGCACCACATGAGTAGAAACTAAAACCAAAGTAATAATGGGTTTATACCATGGGGAAGGGGAGGTTTTCAAGGAAGAGGTTTTCAGACTAATCAGGGGAACTTTTGGAATAATCAAGGTCGGTTTCAGAACATGCAATATTTGATATTTTATGGACCTGTTGAATCTTGGTAGCCTTGATAAAGACATGTATGGTCGAAGCACATGTCGGCACCATCTTAAGAAGAATGTCAGTATACTTTAACACATTATTGTATTGACAACAGTTTAACTATTCATCAAGAAGTAACCTTGTGGACTCTACCTACCTACTCAACTGAGTGGTCACAAGAACCTACTGTATATCAATCATAGCACGTGCACCACATGAGTAGAAACTAAAACCAAAGTAATAATGGGTTTATACCATGGGGAAAGGGAGGTTTTCAAGGAAGAGGTTTTCAGACTAATCAGGGGAACTTTTGGAATAATCAAGGTCGGTTTCAGAACATGCAGAATTATGATGATTTCGAGAGGGGGGACTTCAAACTCACCTGCATATTTGCAGCAGAATGGAGATGGGTTTGCTCAGAATCAAACAGTGCAGCAGACATAAGCGCCGAGAGTGCAGCAAGATTTACAGACGCAACAGACAGCATTGAATATGCCACAAGGGCAGTCACAGCATTCACCCATGCTAAAAGAGTAGGGGCTGTCAGTGTCGATGGAGGACATCCTTTCACAGGTACATGGATGAGGCTGTATCCACAATAGGACAGCTCACTGGGAGATTTGATGTGTTCAATGCTATCAGTAATGCCAAATCCTCAAAGGAACCAAGGGTTGATGTTAACATAGGAGGCAATTCTTTTTTGGTTTTAGTAGACACGGGTGCAACACGCACATGTATATGAGAGGGGACATTTTCAATGTCTGGAAATGCCTTGAATACTCAAGGATTTACAGGAGCTACAAGCAGAGTTCCTTTTACTCATGCATTGCCAGTCTCTATAGTAGAGGGTGACATGTCATTGCTATATTCAAGGCAGATACCTGTTAATATAGTGGGTCGAGATTTAATGGCCAAGTTAAATATGACAATTTCATTCACCGATGAATGCAAAGTGTGTTCAACATCATGAATGCATTATTTAAATGTGAGTGAATTTATTATGGCATTTGCGGACAAGTGGCCATACGAGGAGTGTCGTTAGAACCAGAAGTGTTTCACTATGATGTACGCATTTCGTTAACATGGCTGCCAGGCTTATTGGGCAGGACTATGAGAATGCCTGATGTATTCTAATTAAGGCCAACGATACCTATGGATGAAGAGGAAATGTGAATCTTTCCTTTAGAGTTACAAGCAGCCATGGTGCGAGGAGAAATGGCTTTGCTTGATAGGAATGATTATGATGGCAGACAATGGTGCACAGTGATTGCCATTGGCGAAGGTTTCAGCATGACTGACATCACTGATAAGGATATGTTTAGAGATCATCCATCAGATGACAAAGTGATATTTGAGATGAGTATTATTGGGTGAGAGCAATTAAACAAGAGGTTTCTCAGAAAATGATGTTAGCACAAAAATGTCCCAAGTATTTTGAGAGAGACATGGCAAAAGTGCCAACTTCATTATGGATGACAGGCCCCTATGATGTAGGTCTATTGAAGGTGTTTGGAGAAGTGAAGATTAAAATGAAACCAGGAGCAATTTTTCCTTGCGCATGACAGTATCCTATGTCTCGAGAGACAGATGAGGGTATTTTCAAGACAATGGGCCTCATTACGACCCAGGCGGACTTCGCGGTGCTAAATGCACCGCGAAGCATGGCGGAAAGCCGCCGATAGCGCCATGGGGGTTGGCGGATTTACCGCCCCATTCCGACCTCGGCGGAGCGGTAAATCCCCAATCCCCATTCTGCCCTTCCCCATTCCCATTTTTGCCCCATAGGGTATAATGGGAGTGGGGAAGGAGTTAATTACGCCACCGTAAAATACGGTGGCGTAATTAACAACGAGGTCCCGTAGCGCCATGGTTTTCTCCGCCAGGGTCCTAATGAGGCCCAATATCAGCTATGATGGAACAAGGCATCCAAGTGACATCAGAGTCATTGTGTAATACCACAATCTATCCTATGAAAAAAGGGAAAGGGGGTTGTGGCATTTAATTCAATATTTATGCCCGATTAACCAGATTGTAGAGGCAGAGTTCCCTCTCGTTCCTCATCCTGCGACAATCTTATGTAATATACCTGTTGAGGCACAATATTTCACTGTGATTGATTTGAAAAATGCATTTTCTCAATCCCATTGCATAAAGACTTGCAAGATGTAATTTACGTTCAGACAGACTAAGTTAAAAAGCACCAGATTACCCCAGAGGTACTGTGAGTCTCCATCGATTTCCAATAGGGTCCTTCAGATGGAATAAAGCAATATTGATTTAGAAAGTCTTCTGTTGCAATACGTAGATGATATATTGGTCTGTAGCACCACAGAGGAAAAGTACAGATGCAATTCTGTTCAGCCAATGATTATTCTTGCTGACAAAGTATATAAAGTCGATAGAGAGAAGTTACAGCATTTTCAACAAGAAGTGTTGTACATTGGCTAGTTAATTTTGCATGAAGGAAAGAAGGTTACTCCTGAGAGAGCTGAGGCTATTGTAAAAACAGTAAAGCCACAGACGATAAAACACATGCAGATATTTTTGGGGCTATGTAACTAGGTGAGAGCATGGGTCTTTGACTATAGGTCCTACATAATGCTGTTATTGCAAGCTCTGAAGAAAGCATGTGCAACTCAAGAGAACATTGTTTGGACTGAGGAAATGGAAGAAGGGTTTGGTGAATTGAAAAATACAATTTGCACAGCTCCAGTTTTTGGGATTCCTAATTTTGCCGAGGAATTCTTTCTGTTTTCGCACACGGATGGCACTGTTATGACAGCAGTCCTCATGCAGATAACCACGTTGGGGTACAATCCCTTTGCATATTCTAGTGGGATTCTAGACCCAGTAATGAGGGGTCACTTTCTTTGCGAACAGTGTTTGATAGCTGCCGCATTCACTATTGAGAAGGCTGCTAATACAGTAATGGGTTGTTCCATGACTTTATTTGTTGAACATGTATTATATGCCATTTTGGAGAAACCTAAAGGCACGTTGACATCTCAAAGGGCTTCTGCCTATCAAGTAGTCATATTGAAGCCGGCGATTAAAATAGTCTGATGCAGAATAGTGAATCCTGCCATGTTTGTAGCTGAACCACTGTCAGAGGAAAACATTGCATGTGATTGCTTGAACTATGAAGAGTTCTATGATTAAATTCCAAGGGTAAAAGAGAATGCGTTGGCAGCTGGGGAGATTCTTTTTATTGATGGTTCTTCAAGAAGCAATCAAAATGATGGACAAATATATATACAGGTCCCGCTGTGGTAAAGCACACAGCCAATGGGGTATTTCAGGTACTGATAAGTGCATGACTACCGTTTCATTTTTTGGCACAGGCTCCAGAATTAGTGGCGCTGATTGTGGCGCTCGAGAATCACGCAGACCAGGGAGTAGCAGTGTACAATGACTCCGCCAATGTGACGTTGACGGTGCATTCAGGAAAAGGAGGGGCTACCTCCGAGCAGACAGCACTGCAGTGTAGCATGCAGCCTTATTAGACAGGCTTATTAAAGCACTACAACTCCCAGAAGCCATCACAGTCATTAAATGCACAGCTCACACTAAAAGGGCAGATTTTATTTCACGTGGAAATCAAACAGCAGATGAGGAAGCCGAACGTGTTGCATGCTTGGATGACTTTATGTTGTTTTAAACACTGAATGTGAATGAAAGCATGGTGGTGATGGTGAGTGTGTGAGTGTTATAACAACCTGTCTAGAACTTTATTGATAGAGAGCCACCCCACGAGGAGAAGGACTTGTGGACATGGAAACGGTGTTCTTTAAAACCCTCCGAAGCGATGTCGCAACAAGACAGTACTGGTAAACTAGTGATGCCTGTAGCCTTATTAAGGGTGGCGTTGGACCAGCTACACTACCCTGCACACATAACTAGAGATAACCTTGCTGCAACTATTGCAGCAGACTGGTTTGTTCCAAATTCAGTACAACACATTGCATTTTATTAAGTTAATTGTATTGTATGTCAAAGGTTTACTGCTGGGCACACTTTGCACACAAATGGGGGAGTTATTCCTAGACCTAGTGGCCCCTTTCAGCATTTGCATATTGACTATGTCAAAATGCTTCAAGTATGTAATGGATATAGACATATGATTGTAGTTATATGTCCTTTTTCGAGGTGGATTGAACCTGGACCGAGTACACACCCAGACTCTACCTGTGCAGCAAAATTTCTAGTACGAGAAGGATTTTCCAGATGAGGAATATGTGAAATATTTCGATCAGATAATGGCCCTCATTTTGTTAACACAGTTTTTGAGCAAATAAGCTTGTTGCTTGGCATAAAGCACAAGTTTTCATCGGCTTTTCACCTTCAAGCGAACCGTGTCTGTGAGAGACTCACCATAACAGCCAAGTTGAAGCTTACTTTGAAAAAAGGATGGTTGCATTGCCTTCCACTGGCATTGTACACGTTGAGAAATCAGCAAGGGTGAGACCACCATCTTACCCTGCACGAAATAGTGACAGGGAGGCGAATGAGGACACCTCTCTCACTTCTGGCTAGTTTTAGAAGTGATGCCCAGTCAACTGTAGAATTGTTAGGAAAGGAGTTACGTGATTACCTTATTTGTATGACTTCAAATATCCCTGTCATTTCAGATCAGCTCAAGCGAAAAGCAAAAAGGGTGTGGGGCAGTGCAGAACACAGAAGGATATGCTTCAGCAAGGGGAAGTAAAGAGTTATGTCTTCCAAGCTTTTCCCCAGAGATGCAGTCCTAATCTTCAATTTCACTAGAAAGCGGCACAAACCTCGCTTTAATGGCCCTTTCATTGTGGAAGACATCACACCGTCTGAAGTAAGGTGACGTAAAGGTCTATACTGGAGAACTTCTTCACACCCACACCCATCAGAAGCAAGCATTAGGGAAGAACCCCAGCACGGGCAGACTAGATCTATGGTGATGAAGAAGGACGCAGAAGGTTCTGAATATGGGAAAAGAGTTAATTGGACTGTGGCTGATTTTGGGGCACCCTTTTCAGTCATTTAAAAAGGAGTTAGGGGAAGTTAATGTATTCTTGAGCCATAGGAGTTTGTTGACATTGGACAGAGGCATGCCTAAGCCTTGATTGAAAAGGAAAAGATATGCCAAATCTGGAGTTCCTTATGACAACTGAAAGAGGGAGCAGTACCCAGATTCATTTTTCACTGAGTTCCTGTTCAGAGACACATATGGTGGTGCTAAATTACAATGTTTCACAGGTAATTCTTGTAGTTTTCGTGCATACCCTGCGCTTGTCGGCAGAACTACTGGTGTTCATGTTTTCTTGCAAGATCCTAAGAATGGTCCAATTGTGAGGAGATTGCTCATAGCACTTGTTGATCAGATTCTCCAGCTTCCTGAGTTCAGTGGGGAGAACACAAATGCTCCTGTCCCCGCATAATGCACACAGACTGGTCAGCCTAGTATTCTACTACCTGATTGAAGAGTGCCTGCATCTTGTTTGGAGGCAAATCGACTTCCAAACATTCCTGAGAGACCCGAGAAAAATGCAGCGCTTAATGAAATTCTGAGAGATTTTATCATACAAGTGAACGGTACTCTGCAAGAACATTAAGAACTAAATTAAAATTTCTTTCAAGGGACAGATCCAAGGTCTACTGGTTAAAGAACGTTTGTTTCATGCTGAAAGAAAATCATCATGTGTCTGGTGAAAGGCCAATTCATGTCATTCATTGGGAATTTGGGTTCATCATCCAGTAAGCAGGCTGCTGACCAAGGAGAGTTACAGAACCAATTCAGCATCTTCTAGAAGTAGTGCATAAGGTTGTCCCATTAAAAAGTTTTTTCCGTCCTTAAAAAAGAGAAAAGGACAGCATTAGTAGCAATATCGCCATGTCAGATCCTGAGAGACGTCTGCGATGTGTAAAAAGTCAGTGCTATAAGTGGACCTACCTCTGTATGATTTATATATGCATTTTGTTCATAGTAATATTACTCTCACTCATAGACATAAGTGGAGCAAAGACTCCTGTGTATCCTACTATACAACAGAAGTGTACCAATGTGGCAATTACAAGGCAGTCAAGACCTTATGTAATCATTCCTACTTTAGAGATACATATGAGAGCACCTGGTCCTGTGATGAATAAGCTTGGATTACTTTTTAGAAAGAGATCACGTATTGCGATTATGCAAGACATTTTGATGCCCAAAATCTGTGTTGATAGGATAAAACTTCTGTAACTTTCTCCTACACAAATAGTACATGAAAACACACTCAGTCCACTGACAAATGTGTCTATACGTGGTCTAGTAAAGAAGAACTATGCTGACATGTTACATGAGATGGTTAAATAAGCTTGTAAGAAAAGAACCAGACCTAAGAGAAGTGCTTGGGAGGATGATAATTAGCTAAATGATTACCTGGACCGCACAGCACACTTGGGAAATAACATATGGTATCAGCATATGAAAGAAGTGGGAAGGAATTCCCTTGTATGCCTTGTATGTGCACTTCTGCCTTATAGCATGGGGAAGTCTAAAATCTTCATAGTTATTGAAATAGATGTCCAGACAGCACATTGTCCATCAGACATAGCACTTTTGAATGGACAGATCCAGATGAAGATGACTATGTACAGGACATAAAGAAAATAAATAGGGCGCCACAACCAAGAATCATGTGATCAGATATCAAAAAACCTGGAGTGAAAGAAGCTGGAATCAGATGGGAAGTATATAAAAGACTTGAGAGTCCAGGAAAATATGCAGAAGAAATTCATAGATGGAAGAACAGAGGCCAAATGCAGATTTGGGGAACAGTGCTATCAGCTGATGGATGGGAAGAAGGAGTGGTCATCTGCAGAGACTGTGTGGTCATTGGTTGTTCTCAGCCAGTCATTGATATAGTGCAAAATGGATGCAAGCCACTATGCAGATTTAACCGTGGGGGGGCCCAACCAGACTGATACACGTGTCTGGGGTTTCTGTTGGTACTCTTGTTCAGAGGAGAATTGCCTAGCATTTCGGTGCTGGACTGCCCCAGGGCAGGACAAAGACTGATATGTTTGGGATATTTCTTCTCTGTGAAAGATAGTGAGCTAAAGACTCTGGGTAAGTCTCTCATAACCAGGCCAAATGCCTGGCAGAGGGACTCCCAGGACCCCCCTTGTTAATTTGCATATTTAAGTAACTTTGGGTCTCACCCTAAGTTACTAGGGGAATCCAGACGTGTACCCCTTGCTCACTATTGTTAGAGAGGCTCAGATCCACCCTACTGATGAGGTCCAACCAGACTGAAGCACGTGTCTGGGGTTTCTGTTGGTACTCTTGTTCAGAGGAGAATTGCCTAGCATTTCGGTGCTGGACTGCCCCAGGGCAGGACAAAGACTGATATGTTTGGGATATTTCATCTGTGAAAGAGAGTGAGCTAAAGACTCTGGGTAAGTCTCTCATAACCAGGATTAATGTTTGGCAGAGGGACTCCCAGGACCCCCCCTTGTTAATTTGCAAGCCACCATGGCCAAGACTTGCTAAGCTACTGACATAGATCAAAGACAGAGGAGGACCTTTGAAAATAGTGCCTTTGGAGAGTGCAAAGCTGTGCTTCAGAAATAATGGCACAAGAAAAGTTGGAGAAAACCAGAATTGTGACCACATCTTTGATTTACCAGGAATGAAACTTGGAACAGCAGTGATCATTCATCATTATTGGGCTTGTGGATCCAGAGCACATATGAGGTTACCCAAGAATTGGGGAGGATGATTTTCACTGGTGAATGTTCATGTTCCAGTGTTGGTGATTCCTAAAAGTGACCTGAATCTTGACAGTTTGTCAAAAGCCGATGCACAACTAAGTAAGAAGAGATTAGTGGAGCTGATCAATCTAATGAAGAGGGGAAATAACTTCTCTGCCAGGTCAATAGAAGCTTTTGATGCTATCCCGTATGAGCACAGACTGTTCAGTCAGACTTCGTCAGTCTTCACATTGATCTTCATTCCGAGAATCCAGATTGGAGCAAATACAAAATGGCTGCAGATTACCAGATGGGAAATGCTGCAAACGATAAACACAACCATAAAGGAATTCAATTCTATCAGAGAGGAGATGAGAGCCATACGACTAATGACTCTTCAGTAAAGATACATCTTGGACATGATCACAGATATGGATGTAGGTGTTTGTGCAAAAATCAGAGAATCATGTTGCACATTCATACCTGCTCATAATAATAATAATAATTTGGCATTTATATAGTGCTACGAACCCTCAGTTATCTGAGCGCAGCTTATTATCCCACAGTGTGTGGTGATCATTTATTGACCTCGGAAGGATGAAAGGCTGAGTTTGGCCCTGACGGGCTTCGAACCTGTGTTAGCAAGCTCTACACGGATGTCAAAGCGAGCACTCTACTCACTGTGCCACTTGACCGGCACATGACGACGAGAATGGAACCTTGATGGAGGCTATAGAGATGCTGAAGAAGCTACACGTCCAGATGATAGATGAAGTAGAGGACATTGTTGATGACAGTTGGTTTGGATCACTTTTTTCATGGGTTCCGCAATGGATGGTAGACATGTTTAAGTTCCTTGGAGCCCTGATTATGTTCGTGCTTCTTGGATTCTGTGTAATCAAGATAATAATCACACAATACATGTAGACAGCAAAGAAAGCCATAGGGATGAAAACCATGATCAATGTTGAATCAGGATGGAAGGCCAGAGACTTGACAGATGAAGAAATCAGAGACTTTGTGAAGGCCAGTATCCATGCACCTGAGGGAAAGAAATTCCTGTATCCAAAGAACCATAGAAAGTATGTGGGAAGATGGATCTATTGCAGTCCAAATGGACAGTGCATGCTCATGACATGGAACAAAGATGAGCATGTAAAATTAGCAGGATGCCTGAAGGGAATCATAAAGATATGGATCCCTAAGAAGCATTTCTTCAGCCAAGGATGTCTAGATGTGAAGGATGATGGGAGAGTGGGTGATGAATCACCCATATGGGGGAGTATAGAGACAGAGCCAAGTATCCCCACCTGTTGGGAGCCAGATTGTGAGACATGTGTGATAACAGAAAGAATACTGATACCAAAGATAATCCTGGAAGCAAGGTTCCCATTGAAAAAACATACCTGCGTATGAGAAAATATGATGGCCATTTCAATGAAATCCCGGAATAAGCAGAACAAATAAATGACCAAGACGAATCTTGACATAATTCAGATTCGAGCTGATGTACATAGAAGAGATGCAGAGACAAGAGAATGCAGTTATTCTATAAGGCATTAAGAAAGTATCAAGGATAAGTGACATCTTGGGACCAAGGTGAAGAAGCTTATGCCACAGAAATGATGAAGATGTCAAGCTGTTTTACACCTGTAAAGATGCAGAGAAACGCAAGCAGATGAAGTATTCTTGAGGCTAGCTTTGTATTAAATAGATTGCGTTGTGCGCCAATATATACATATATGCATAAAGAATAAAGGATGATTGTTTCCACTACCTGTTATAGCAGAGCTGAACTAAAAAAAGAAGGCCTCTTTTTCAGTGTGTCACAGTAAGAAAACAAATTAATTAAAAGTGAATCTCAGAAAGGCGAGGTTGGATGAGCCATGAAGCCAGGCCAAGAAGCCATGGTCTTATCAGGCTGGGGTGAGCTGACATTGGATACAAAAGTGTTTGAAAGAACAAACTCCTGTTCAGACGGCAAACATAAAACAAGGAAGACGTCAGAGGTCTATTAGAATATAGTATTTTAATACACTAAAGGTTTGAAATCATGGTCTACAGTCACGTGGACAGATGAATTGGGACGAACAGGATCACACCTACGCATGAAGGCAGAGCGTGCCTTCACTCCCCTGATTTCTCCAGATCTAAGAAAACTCCCAAGGACGATTTCAAAGTCTTAATTGCCAGCAGATTTCTGAGGTGTCAATAGATGGATATGCTAATTGGTGGGAAGCTCTGTTTTAGACGAGCTCACCAGCACCTGGAGGTTGAGTCTGCATGCTGCTAGACAGTGGAAAACTACTGACGAAGGTTAGAGTGCCAACCAATTGTAGGGGACCACAAAATTAAGAGTCCTATAGTTTTTAAAGCCAATGGGACGTTGTGTATTTAGTGATGTACACAGTGGCCATTCTGAAGGGAGGCTTAGTTGCCCCACCTGATGTTAAGGAACCAATTACTTTCATTCACTGTCCCATACTACTATAAAACATACACTTAGATATCCCTTTAGACCCAATCACTTTCTCCAACAGGTTTTAGTAGTTTTCCACATCGGATGATGTTAGTGATATGTAGGTTAACATCATCAATGATGATTAATTACTATATAAGATTGCTTTTTTTTTGCAATGCATTGAGAGAATTTGAGCTGAGACATTCGTTGATGTCCTTTGTACTCCCTGTTTTAGATAATTGATATTAAAACAGTCATCCTTTTGCCACCTACATAAGTCATTTTGATTATTGATGTATGAGTAAGGTCTGCATCCCCATCCATCTCCAGGGTATTGCAACTCATCTTAAAGGGCTGGAGATCACCCAGTTCATGGTTGGAGGGAACGAAACGTAACAATTAAACCCAGCCCTACTTGTTTGTTTGTTTGTTTGTTTTATTATTTGTATTGCGCACCAGACCCAAAGGTATCAGGGCACATATCATAAGATAATTTGCAGCTTGGTTACACATCACGATAATATAATACATTATATGGGTAATAGATACATATGAAATATACAGAGCAAACATAGTGTACACGGAGAGAGACATCAAATGGAATCAATGACATGACATAGTCTTAAAAGAGGACAGATACAGAGGATGTGTTAAGATGGATTTCTGAACTGGGACCTAGAGGGGCAAAAGTTCAGAAGGCCAGCCTAGTTTCTTGGTACAGGGTAACCTCTGGACAATCCAGAACAATCAGGGTAGCGATGGAGGCGGTCAAGACTAAGTCTCAAGAGGGGTGAGAGTGACTGAAAGACCTCAATGAGCACACAAAGCAAGGACACTTACAAATTAGTCCAGACAGGTGTTATATTAAAAATATAGACACGTTTATTACAAGGCCTTTGTAACATCGACCATAGCAAAGAATCACAATAATACTAAAGTAAACCAACACATCACAATCAATACAATATGTATACAAGACCGAGGCTTCTAAGGAGTTATGAGCACGTAATATGTAGACCACCTAGATGGGGAGGAAAACAGGCAGTGCAAGTAATCATTAGATCCAGATTGACATCAGAAATACACCTAACTAGGAGGAAGTCAGAGCCCTACGAAGAGAGGAGCCTTATGCTCAAAAGTACCTGCACGTGCTTGTGCCAATGGACAAAATAGGGTCTCTTCAAGGGTCTCAGGCAGTTCAGGAAGGTGAGTGAAGCGACGAAGAACAAGTCCCCACTACTCAAGCAAGGCCTCCACTTGTGGGCAGAGACAGGGTGAGAGTGCGGGATAGAGTCACTATTTTGCAACAGCGGTAGAACAGAAACGGGCTCCTGCACGAGGGGTCACCGGTTGGGGTATGGACTACTCACCGGTCCCCGACACAGGCAGACCCAGACTTCTACAGTTGAGTTCACGTTGCTGGCAGGTTCAGATGCAATAATCAGGACGTCTCAACACTGTTTAGATTCCGTGTATTAGGATGCAGGGTCGAGGGTGTCCCAAATGCAGCAAACGTGCACAGGTTGCTACCCCAGCAGGGCAACAGGGCAACCGTGCTTACTCTGGTCCGGGCGCACTCGTCTCACTTCAGACCTGGGAATGCCAAGTGTACGAAATTTGGTGTGAGGGTGCCGTGGACACAGAGCAAGCAGTAGATCAAGTTTTGAGGGCTTCCCCGTAACGGTGGCGGTGGCAGTGCAAAACGTCCTGTGTAAGCTAGTCAGCCCACTGGTTGGCCCAGGGACACATCCGGAGAGGCTTACTTGCAGGGTTTGATGAAGGTGCCGAGAATAGTTGATCCCACTATTCCAATGGGTCGAAGCGCCTTTGCAGACCTTCTAGGACGATCAGATGCAGAGGGGTCTCGTAGGACGACAGCGGCTCAGGGTGCCAAACCTTCAGCGGGTCACCAGCAGTTCCTTGACTCAGCTTCTTGTTGCAGGATACTTGGCTCCTTATCCCTTGTTCAGTGTGAACTCAGGAGATCGACATGATAGTGGTGTTTCTAGCCTCCTCTTATCCAAAGTTCCCTTCATGCCAAAACGGAGAGGACCCAATGGGAGATCTGCTCACAAACACTCACATCATATGTGGACCTATCACAGACCACGGTGGTCCCAGGCATTCAAGACACTCCAGGATCTCTGGCACCCAGGATGTGTATTGGGAACAGACATCCCAGCCCACATCCTGGAGGCATACACACAAGGCATGCAGAAGCCCGCAACAGCTCTGGGTTTCGCGGGAAAGTGCATGACCAAATAAGGACTGACTCAGGTCGGCTCGACCTGGGGAAAGTGAAGAGGCAAGATGGCCAAAGGACAGGACAAAGAACCTCGTGGCATGGCCATTTTGGAGCCAGGCCACTCGTTTGTGCCAAACGTGGTACGCGCGAATAACATGGCGAATAAGGGTTCAGAACACAAGAGAAACGATAGCTGCCACCAGTCCTGTCTGTGATACACTTGCACAGTTCATAATAAGTCCAGCGAGAGTTTCTAGGGCCTTTGGAATGACTAGAGACCCAAGAGCACGGTAAAGTAAGTTACAGTGCACTCTTGTTTCATGTTGCTCAAAAGCTGCAACATGAGGAAAGGACTCAGGGAAACAAAGTCTCCCAGTAGTGACTGTATTAAGGGCATGTCAATTTCCCCATAAGAATTGAGCGAAAGCCCAGAGGAGCGTGGTGGAAGGCTTTGCTTCTCTGGCAAAGTCTAGATCGGGGTGTAAAACAGCAGCAAAACATTTGGGGGTTGTCACATGGAGAGAAAATTACATACAATCATGAAATCTTTCCTAACAGGATGTAGAGGACAGTCAATAATAAACTTATAGCTATGGAAATAATTTTACAAAAAAGGCAGAGCAGGTTTTCATGGATGTGCGAGCCGGCCTAGATGTCAGAATCTTAGAGCCATCTTATTATACTCTTGCAGAAGTTTATATAAGATTGATCTGCCCTCAGTGGGGTAGGTAGAGAGTTCCACAATTGGGCTGCCTTGACCGGGAAGCTACTCCCCCACTCTAGAGTGAATAAATCTAGGGACTAAGAGGCAGTTGCTGTTAGAAATCTGGTGGTTCTTGTCGAGGATTTCATGGTGAGTCTGTCTATCAGGTAGCAGGGTGCCACATTGTTCAAACATTTGTGTGTAAGTGAGGCAACTTTTAACTTGATTTTGTCGGATGTTGAAAGCCATTTATTAGTTCTTCTGGTCTTGGAGATTTGTTCTCTCCTAGGGATTCCCAGTGCTGCTCTAAGGGCATTATTTGGAAGGAGTGGAATTTTCTTCATAATTTGTTTGTTTGCCCATATGTACATTGTGTTACAGTAATCAAGCTTTGATAAAATAAGCGCCCTGGCAAGGGTAATACAGCTGTTGTTAGACAAGAAAGGTCTACCTGCACTAATCAATTTACAGGTGTATGCTGTAGCCGCGGCCATGGCATTGACCTGCTTATTGAAAGATAGGGTTGAGTCCAAGTAGAAGCCCAGAGTTTTCACCTCCTTGGTGACAGTGATAATATTGTTGTCAATGTTGAAGGCAGAGTAATTGGGGCTCAATTTATTGAGGGTTGAGGTCGTGCCCAGGATGATGATCTCGGTCTTGTCATCATTCAGGCATAGTCCATGGTTGGCCATCCATGCCTGGATGATGAGATATACCCTATTCACCAAGGCCAAATCCATGTCATAATCCCCAGTAAGCGGTAGGAGGATCTGAGTATTATCTGCGTAGTTGGTGTAGGTGATACCATGGTGATCCAGATCATCAAAAAGGGACTTTGTGAAAATATTATATATATAGGGTAGGTGAGACAAAAGATCCTTGAGGCACTCTGCAAGTGATGGGGATGCAGTAGGGGAGAAGACTATCATAGTCCGATTACTTAGAAAGGATTGTATCCACGCTCTAGCTTCTGCTGAAAAATGTGCTGCGGAGTCCAAATGGCTGCATAAGACCCCATGGTCCAGAAGGTCAAATGTGGCTGATAGGTCCAAGAGCAGAAAAAGGGCTCATTTCCCTTTATCTCTAAGTTTGTCAATCTGGGCCTTCAGATCTATTAAAGCTGTTATGGTCCCATGCTGAGGCCGAAAACCGGACTGCTGTGCTCCTAGCAGAAGGTTGGATTACAGATATTTTAGTATTTGTGAGTAGGCCATTTTGTCTAATATTTATAGAAGAAAAGACACTGTGGTAATCGGGCGGTAATTGGTAGGAATCAAAGGGTCTATAGTCTGTTGTTTCAATAAGGGGAGCACCCACGATTCCTTGAGATTAGATGGGATAGTGCCTGATGAGAATGAGGCATTAATAAGTTTTGTGATGAATCGGGCCAGGTCTCTGGCAGCATCGTTTATGAGTTGTGTCAGACATTGGTCGACCTGACAATTATAAGATTTCAGCGATAATTTGATTTTTTCAGTTTCAATTATAGTGACTTTAGAGAACTTAAAGCGCAGTGGGTCAGCACTGATATTGGGTGGTGCAGGGGCGAATATAGGCAGAGTACCACTCACTAGTTAGTGAGGCTTTTTTCTTAGCAATACTTTTTTGTAAGGTCGCAACTTTATTGGCTACTGCTTGGTGTATGTTAGAACACCATAGTTTATCTTTTATACAGTTGTCCAGCAATGGAATAGGGGCTTCTAGCTCTTTCAGGATAACAAATAGCTCCTTCATACTTGATTTGGCCTGTGATATTCTGGCATTATAAGTTTCACATTTAGCTAGGAGTATTTCACTTTTGTTGAGGACTGATATATTACAGGGGTTAATCTTGTTTTCCTCGGATGGTAGTAATCTCCAGGATACCTCACATTGTCTTTTTTCTGTTTGTAAAGTGTTCAGGTGTGGTGGTTACCAGGAATTAAGGTGTGCTTTAGGTTTGCGTTGTCTCATTTTAAGTGGTGCTATTGCATATAGTGAGGTGGACATAATTTGATTATATTCCTTAACCAATGTGTCAGGACCCATATTTTCAGCAAGCTCATTAAGTGAAGGGAGAATAGGAGGGAGTAAGTTGTCATAGGTAATGTACTTTTTATTCCTTGTGGGAATGGGTGGAGCTAGCGATATACGTATAGAAATGGGTTTTTCAGTTGCTAAGGACCATTATCTACCATAGGTTATGGTTACAAGGTGGTGGTCTGTCCAAATCTGAGGGGATATGGATGAAATTGAGGCATTACAGTTGTGTCTGCTACCAGTCAAGTGTTCTTCCTTTGTTATGATAAGGGTGGAGCACTCTCTGGATGAAGCCTAGTCCTGTTAAAGAATTGGCTACATTAGACGCATGTGAGCCTTTAGGGTCATTGAAGCCTAAATTTAGGTCTCCTAATAGTTGGACTTGAGAAGAGTTTTTTAGATTGTTAGATAGGACATTGGAGATATCTTCCTCGAAGTTACCAAATAAGGCCTGGATCTCTATATATCAGATTGATTGTGAGAGTCTGGGATTTGTTTATATTAAGCTTGGCTGTGAGATTCTCACATGATTTAATGTCATGGGGTGCTGCCAGTCTGATTGGTAGATTATCTTTAGCAATGAGGGTAATGCCTCCTCCTCGAGTTTTAGTTCTGTCAGATCGTAAATAGTATAGCCATTAGGGATAGCCAGAGAGAGGGCAGGTCCTGCAGCAGCAGGTAACCATGATCCTGTGATGGCTAGGAAGTCGAGGTGTCCGGACTGGATGATGTCGGATATTTCAGTTGCATGTACGACCAGAGATCTGGCATTTATGAGAGCACCCTTGAGGTTAGAATTGGCAGAAATTGATGCAGGTGAGACTTCTATGCTTTGGGTCTTGGGAGTATAGTGGTTAGAAGACGCATAGGCTGGCTGAGAACTGTGGTAACATTTTCCTTTGATACTGGAGGTTTCAGTGTGTGGGTTAGATCTCTTATTGGGGATTGCAATGGTTCTTGCTAATGGTTCATATAATTTGCCTAGTCTTGAGTGGAGTCTTCCATTTCTCGCATTAGTGTTACAAGGCTGGGAGTCATATATAGGCAGTAGCAGGGAGGCCATGGTAGATTTCACTGATGGTTGAATGTGACGCAGGCTATTAGTAAGGGTGGGTGCATGGGCCGTTCCACCATAGTGGATGGGATGGTGTTGGGGGTCTGTAAACGTTGTCATTATACCGCCAGTAACTATTACTGTGGTGAGGGATAACAAGAGGCTCCTTAATCTGTGCATTTTAGGTATTGGTGCTGTAGGGATCTAATCCAAAGCACGCTAAAGTAGGAAATGCAGAAATTTCTAATTACAATTTATACAGAGTAAGCTAGTTTTTACATGAAATTAGGCTATTTCAATTGTAGACAGCATAGGCTGATTCATATTGCACAAAATAGCTAAGGCAAATATACTCAGAATAGACTAGTTCCAGTACTTCCAGAATTTAGCACGAAGTAGGCTAGTTCAAGTGTATTCAACAGTGTCTGCTTCTGAATAGCACAGGACACGCTAACTCAAATAAACACAAAAAAGGCTAACTCAAATTAACACATAGGAGGTTGACTCAGATTTTCATGATGGCAGGTATGCATTTTACATGCTGCAAGTGCTGGTTCATATCACACAGTGGCAGGTTCTGGATGAACTAAGCTAATTAAATAACGTGTGATCTATCTCTAGTTAATATAATGTTAGTACAGGTGACATAGAAGAATGCATAATTGTAACTAGTACTTAAACATACCTTTGTCAGGGGATTAAGTAGCTGCGTGCAATGGTGAATTCCATTAGTATACGCAGGTGGAACATACGTTAGCATAGCATTATCACAGTGAAGTAAGTTTATTCTTTACAAGTAGATAGGCTGGTTGCAAACTCTCAGACACAACTTTAAATTAGCTCGGTATAGAGCTACATTAGTCTAGATGGTGCAAATCATGGTCATAGCATAAAGTCACAGGTGGGAATGTCTTGGTTGTGGAGCATCAATCCTGCTGGGTCAACCCAGATGTCTAGGGGAATAGTAATCTTGCATGATCAACACAACGTAGTTTTAGAAGGGTGTTTTGCTTGTTCCGCACTTGTACATTTTGGACACAGGGGGTCATTCCGAATTGGTCGGTAGCCATGGTGCTATTAGCACGATGGCTACCTCCCACACCGGGACTGGGTCCGGTCTAGTTGAATGGGGACTTACTGGGTCATTCCAACCCTGGAGGACCTGGTAAGTCCCCATTCAACCAACCATTCCCCATTCCCATTTGAGCCCCCATAGGCCTCAATGGGAATGAGGAAGGCGCTAATAACAGGCCCGCGAATAGCAGGCCCGTTATTAGCTCCCGGGTCCCTTAGCGGGACCCGTAAAGGACGTGTGGTCAGACCACATGTCCTTTGAGGTTCCCACTAAGGGACCTCAGAATTGGGAGGTAAGGGATTACCGGCACCGGTCTCCTTACCGGTGCCCGGTATCCCTTACCACCCAACTTGGAATGACCCCCACAGTCAAGGATAACAGTACTTACGGTTGTTTAGCTCACCGTACGTCGTGCAAAAATATGAGCTGACAGGGGTTAAATACTACAAATACACACAGCGCCCACGTGCGAACAGGCGAAAACATGCCCTTAGGTGGCCTTTGGTGAGCCGGCTCTTCTGCCTGCCGGCGGAAAGTGAGAAATTTGAAAAAGATGGTTGCTCAGCAACCGCGGGGACGCCTGGCCTTGTTGTGGTGCTGCCTCACGCCCGACATTTTGTTTGTATTCAAATGTCGGTGCTGATGCTGGTGCGCTGGCACGGGCTGCACAGGGTGAAAATGGGCAGCAAATGGCTTCAGGAGGGCAATAGCCCGAATTATGGGCTGAATACGAGCAGGGTCTTGAAATCTCAGATGTCGAGCAGGCCATCACACATAGCAGGTGTGAGTCGGGGATACTCAGTGTGGATGGGTCCTCCAGTGCAGGAAGGTGGGGCCTCCTGCCCTCGCCACGTGGATGGTGATGAATGCCAAGTAGGGGCAAACAGGGCCTTAAGTGGCCTTCGGTGGGCCGGCTCTTCCACCTGCCGGCGGAAAGGGAAAATGTTTAAACAGATGGGACATAATACCCATGCCCCACTCAGCAGTTATCTATCTATCTTCTCCAAAAAAGCATGAATTGCTGCAGGCCCAGCTGTCTGTACAGGTAATGGGATAGTGTGTGTGGCTATTTATTGAGCATGTCCCTTAAGAGTTGTAAATGATGAGCAATGGGAAGGTGTAGGGTACATAAAACTGCATGCTGAGGGCGTGGAGGTACGGTTACTGAATGCAATGGTGGTAATTTCAATGCATTTACTTTCACTGTATTTTCTTTGGTGTTCATAGTACTGTTGTAAAACCAAGTCTTGTTGGGTGGAATGGAGGAAATTGGAGTGAGCAGGACCCAGGAAATGGATTTTCAACTGGGGAGCGAGAGGGTGTATAGGGTAGGTGGGGAGCAGGACAGGGATAATGGTGGTGAGTTGGAGGGGGCCACACTAATGGGGAACATGGTTCTATTGTTTTTTTTTTATTTTAAGCGTCGGCCCCTCCTTAAAATATTAAAGTGCTGCAGGGGTTTTACATTGGTGTCAGGAATGCGAGTTGGGGGTTGTGGTAGGGCAATTCCACTACTTTTTTTATATTACATTTTGAATCCCGCATCACTGAACGCGGAGGTGCCTTTAGTATCTCTTGCATTGCATCTTGCCCCCTCCGCCTCCCGCCCATTCCTTCCCGCTCAGACGAGACGCCATGTTCGTCCTATATAATTTTGTGATTATAGTCCCGACTTCCCGCGTGGAGACAAATATTTCTATGCAGCTCTGTAAAAATCCCCACTTACGAAGCCGGCTGCTTACAATTAATGCTGCTTTCTCCGTCCACGGGAGAACAATTTCTGCAGCAAATTACCTACCTCGCTTTGAAGCAATAAAACCACTCCGGGGTCTGCCTGAATAGGCGTAAGTAGATTCATCCCAACCTGCGAACTCATGCGTAATCTTTAATTGCTAGTCATGGAAGCTGTGAAGTGTTCGACAGTCGGTGCTCCTGAGCAGTCTGAGCTCTGACCCAACAGATTGCAGAGGGAGGAAGAGGTGAAGGGGCGTGGGTTGGATTATAAATATATGACATGGGAAAGTCGAGCTGCCCCAGCACTGAGACGGTGAAGAATTGGGCTGCCTAAAAATCAGAAGTCATGACCTGGTTGACAGCCATACTTCACAAGGGACTTAGATGATTGAGAAAGTCAAGGTTGACACAAGCCCTGGCGTCTTCAGATGACTGCCCTCAGCAGCAGTCATGGCAATGCGTTGTGCCACTGGATGGGTGTGATGAGGCAAACCAGACAGTCTCGTGTTCACTGTTAATTAAAAATGCATTGACGTAAATTTGAGTAATCGTGTTGTATACTATTCCACTGTAGGCTGAGCATAATTACAACTTTCCCAAATGTGCCCCTTGACCCACACCCTTTCCCAACCTCAGAGTCTCGTTTCATTCCCAGTACCATCGGCATTGCCGTTTCCAGAAGTGATCGTTTCCAAACAGTCCTTTGTCATGTTCACAGTCCTTAGTCTCCAATCTGGTTTTACAGATACAAGCCATATTATTGATATCATACTACTCTTTTCTTAACTAGCCGCCCGCCTGCTCAAGGGTAGCGACTAACGCCTCAATTATATAAGTATTCCCCATTAACCAATACTTTTGACTAATAGAAAAAAGAAACTATGACAAGTTTCAATATGTTGAAGAAAAGTGAATTGTCCTCCTCTGCTTAGAAACCCTCAATTCATCACTCTTCACTTCCTAAGTGGAAACAGTATGCATGAATATGCATCCTGGGATTGCTATGCCTTGATCCCTATCCACAACTCACTCATGGGGTTGCTTGTGGTCTCATGCAGAAAAGATGTTTAGTTTAGTTTATTATTTATATTGCGCACCCCACCCTGAGGTATCTGGGCGCTTTACAATAATATGCATGTTCATGGTTACAGAGAAGATAGTACACACAACGTAGCAGGAATAGATGGTGACTAGAAACTTGGTGTGGCCTGTCCGTTTTGATGTGTGACCAATCCTATCTGCTTCTGTTTTCTTCCTCTTCTGTACTAGCACAGAGAGATGAAAAAGGGTTAGGGGGGGTTGCCCAGAGCAATCCGAGTGGATATGATCCATTGATAACTTTCCATCCATCACAACTCAGTTTTGCCTAACTCCCTGAAGTATAAAAACATTATCCTCAACATGCACTATCCTTTCTAAAGGGCAGGTGGGTGGACTTGTACTGAATGATGGTGGTCTTCGAAGGGAGCACACGGGTCCCCTGCAACGTGCTGAAGTGTGGCCAAGAGCTTTTGACACTCATAGGGAGCACATTCCAAGGGGATAGAGACACTGTCTCCAGCAGGGAGTGCTGGATTCCTTCTTCTTCACCAGTCCTTCTTTAACAGATCTTCGATGGTGCCCCCTGTGCAGAGCAGATGCTAACCAGTTATAAGACAAGGTGTTTTTTTTTTGTTGTTTGGCCCATTGCCATATTGCTTTGCGACTGTTCTACCCTAATAACCGTATTATTGTGCCGTGTTCGATCAACAGGCTGAGTTACAGAGAAGTGGTGATTAAAAACCTCTCAGCACAGCCATCCCACTTACGCATAGTGATAGTAACAGCATTGCCTGGAGAGAATTGAATGCAATCAAAAGGAAACCGACAGAAATGGAAATGCGCTGCCTAGCATTGTTAGAACACACGCAATTACCGCTGCCGCTGAGGGGCTTCGTGCTCAGATTTACCTATCTAGATAGAGGCGTCTCAAATGCTATGGATGACTTTAGAAAGCCGGCAGGCACGCGTTCCAGAATCCCGCAGTCCTCGCTGCGCAGGCCCTCGGAAACGGAAGTCGCACAGTAGTTATATTGTACAAGCAAACTGTACTCAGGGGGATCTGACTATATTGAGTTCGAATTGTTACAAAAGAACATTTGGTGTTTTTCAAGATTTCCAAACAGTCGTGTAAAAACGTTGACAAAGGTAGGCAAGACTGTGCCGGGTCACAAAGGACACAGCCGAAGTCTCCTTGGCACTGGACAGGAGAACACCCATTAATATGAGTGCCTGAATCTGGTCCAGTTCCTGTGTATAATTAGGACATAGGTCATGGCAGCAGAATAAGAAAACACATTATAAAGAGAACCGGCACAGAGCCAGAGAAAAGGGACCACAAATTCGGAATTACAGATCAAAACAAGCAAGAACATATTAGAAAATATGATTATTCTATTTAAATGCCATTATTTGTTTAAAACGTACATATTAAACCTTGTTATGAGCTCATATCTAATATAAGCATATTATTTATAGAAATAAAGTGCATAATCAAACAAAGTGCTTGTGTAAAAACAAGACGGTCAATTCAATCAAAACTAACATAATGCTACCAAGCTATCTGGACACCAAGAGGGTGAAGGGGATCACCCGAGTGGGGGTCAGAAGCTTCGGATGCATTGGCAGCAATACAGAGCAAGCTTAAAAAGAATCACAAATATATACTCAAAACAGTGATGATTTCCTCAAAAACGAGTAAAGGGGTGCCGTACGTCCTGTATGCCTCTGATTTGTGGGACTCTCAAGGGCACACCATTACAGGTTTAAGCAGACTCTCCCCTTCTTTTCATATTTTGCTACCTGATGGTGCCAGCTGTATCCATCTTCTCTCACGCAATGTATCCATTACGTACAAGACATGACAGAGCTCATTGATCATAATTAGAACATCACTGAAATCTGCCAGGTTGCCTTGACTACTACTTTAGCTATATATATTTTTCAAAAGAGATAGATTGATACAAAAAGAAAAGTCAGTGCAGATGTAGGAGGTTTATTGGTTTAGTGTTGGTGGGAGATATGTATGTGTGTGTTTTAGTTTCATTTTATGTTAACTAATAACTTGCCAACACACATAACAGATCCCGTCAGCATGCAAGGGAAGGCTGAGAACAGGGAGCCTGAGGGGAGCAAGGAGGAGCAAGAGGCACAAGCCTAGCCTTTGATAGGCATAGCCGCAGTGCTGGCCAATGTGCCGGCTCTCGCCGGATCCGAGATCCAGCATCAGATGTGTAGCCGGATCTTGGGATCTGGTCAGCCCCAGCCCGAAAGCGCTCGATGATTTAAAAAAAAAAAAATCAGTTACTGGTAAGCAACGCAACGAATAGCGCTTTGTATAACTTAAGCAAATATAACAGACAGTAATGTAATGTGCTCTGTGGCAGATTACATCACAAAGCCCAGCCAATGTGGGGACTTGGTGATCTAATCTGCCCTGTGAACAGTCACAGAGCACATTACATTGCTGTCGGTTATATTTGCTTAATAATAATAATTTGTCACTTATACAGCGCTACAAAACCACTGTGTGCAGTGTTCATTTATCGACCTCGGAAGAACGAAAGGCTGAGTTTGGCCCCACCAGGAAGTTTGACCCCGCTGGGAAGTAGTGTTCATTTATCAACCTCGGAAGGATGAAAGGCTGAGTTTTGCCTGGATGTTAAAGCAAGCGCTCTACTCGCTGTGCCACTTGACCAGCTGTGTTATACAAAGCACATTTTCCATATCTTTCGAAATGCTGTTGTCTAAAAGCACTGCATTGTACTGAGTGTTGAACACTATACTTAATGTTTTTTTCTTTATCGTCACCTAGCTAAGTGACCTGAGAAACAGGTCACTTAGGTTGGTGCTTATCAGGATGTACTGAGATCACTGTCGGTTAGCAGTGAACTCTAATATTTCCCTAGGGTACTGCTAGGAGATGTGGGGTGGGAAGAAGGCATGTGTGTGTTTAGTCTAGGGTCAGAGTATAGTGAAGAGTTTGGAAAAGAATCAGCATGAAAGAAATTCTACTGTTTTAAAACTATTATTTTGAACATTTACTTTGATCGGAGGTCAACTTCCAGCCCCTCCCCCCTTTGTGAACCCTGCCTCCTCCTCCAATCTCCCACCAGATCCCTTGTGGGAATCCCCTTACACTTTTTTTTCCATTTCCACCACGGGGCCTAGGCAGCCATTTTCTAGAAACTATTGGCATGTAACTTATGGCAGACAGATAAGATCATAAATTGGGACCACCTTACAAGTCCTATGAGGTTTGGCCAGGGATAGGCATCTTCACTGCAGCAGTTGAACCTGTGTTACGTTTCGTATGTCTTCTGTTTAAGGATATCTTTTGGCAAATAGTGTGAGTGTATTGGGCCTTGAGTGGCTATTAGTTTCCCTCCTATTCTCCATTTATTGATATTCAATTTTGGAGACACTCTGAGTGAATTGATTGGAGTTCTCTCTACGCCTGCTAGTAATGCAGACAGTCAGATGGTTCCTGTGCCCCCACTTTCTAGTAACATCTGTGAATTATGCAGCATGACTGTATCTGTATTCTCTTCTCGATCCAAACATATTACTTTCAGTGTTGCTCACATACTCTAGTGGGTATTCATTCCGTAAGGGATATTTGCAGCCATGTTTAGGAGGAGTTAAATTTGTCTGAGGACATTTTTTTTAACAGCACATGTAGGGTACATTGAAATTATGTAGTCAGCTAATGGAGCGTCTGCTTGTTGTGTGGTTTGTTATGTTATCTTATATTTGTATAGTGCACCAGCCTAATCTCCACACTGAATCTGTTGGTTGTCTTCATGACCATCAGTCTGGCTTCGCAGCTGCCAGAAGCCCAGAAACTGCTCTCCTGAACATCCATGAAGACCTGTTCTCCAACTTTGACTCTAACACCCCTTGCGTCCTCATCCTGCTTGATCTCTCTTCTGCCTTTGACACTGTCAACCATGCCATCCTGCTCAACCATCTCTGTGATAACCTGGGTATCACTGGTTAGGCTCTGGTGTGGCTGACTTCTTTCCTCTCTGTCTGACCCTCCCAGGTCTAACTTAAGTCCTTCCTCTCTACTATCTTTTTTCTCTACCTGTGGTGTCCCCAAGGGGTCTAACCTCTCTCCCTGCCTGTTCAACCAATACCTGGCACACCTTGCCCACTTCATCGCCCCTCTCTGCCCCAACTTTCAGTTCTATGCGGATGACACCCAGCACATCTTCAGTCTACCCTCGGGCTCCTCCTCTTCTTCCCTCATCTCTGACTGTCTGTCTGCTATCCAGGAGTGGTGTGCCTCCAATGGCCTCTGCCTTAATGCCAGTAAGACTGAGATTCTCCTCATTGGTACACCCGCTCCCTCCTTTCCTGTAGCTCACTGGCTGGCCTCTCTTGGCACTATTCATGCTCCCACCTGCAAGGCTGAAAACCTTCGGGTCATCTTCAACTTCACAATCTCCTTCTCTCCTCACATCTCCGACGTCTCTAAGAAGTCACACTACCAGCTGCACCTCCTTAGATGTATTCTTCCTTTCCTTTCCTTCCCCCAGAAGCTCACTGTCTCCAGAGCTCTGGTTCTCTCTAGGCTGGACTATTGCAACAGCCTCTTTCTAAATCTGCCTGTTTCTACTCTCCTCACTCTGCAACTTATCCAGAACAGGACTGCAAGACTTGTCCTTGGCCTCAAGCCCAGGAATCGTATCTCTCCAGGACTGAAATCTCTCCACTGGCTCCCAGTGGCTGCAAGGATTAAGTTCAAAACCCTCTGCATCGTCCAAAAGGCCTTCTGGGTCCTGGGACCTCAATACCTTCAACTCTCTCTTCCGAAATACCTTCCTTCTCAAGAACTTCTTTCATCCGCCTCCAACTCCCTCAGGGTCAGTCGTTTCTCCAAGCAACAAGTTGGCGAGAGATCTCTTTCTCCGGCTTGGGCCTCCCTCTGGAACAGCCTCCCTGCCTCCCTGAAACTTGAGGAGAATCATCTTCGGTTCCAGAAGCACCTGAAAGTCTTTCTCTTTGCTTTGGCTTTTTCTCCTCCTCTACCTTGCTGACTTCCTGGCTGACACTGAAACTGCACTGGTTACTTGGTCACCCTCTGATCTCTGATCTCAAGCCCAGGTCCCCTCCCCCGCCAGTCGCACTCCTGCACTGCCTTCATGGCAACCGCCGCACTTGGGGACTGTTTTCTGTATCCCTACCGTCCCACTATCAGCACTTGACACCTGATGTCTGCACTTATCCTTGCACTTGCCACCTGCTGGCCATACTTTTGCTTATTGTTTATTTATTTTGTTATCCCATGTACTGCACTGTGCCCTCTCCCTTCCCCCCCTTTACTTCTCTTCCTTCCCCTTCCCATGCATTTGCGCAACCTGAATGGCACCTGGCCTAGTAGGATCGCTGTCTGTCCTCCCTCTGCTCCCTCTCCATTGTCTCATCTCGCCTTGAAACACTTGTATATAGGCGTGTTACAAATGCCATATCATATCATATCACTACCTACCATAGGTTATGGCGTCAAAATGCTTTTGCCTGTCAAAGGAACAGCATGATAAGACATTTAGTAGTGGTAGGAGGGAAACAGGGAAACAAGTCAGGTGGAAAGCCTTTCTCTCTACTGTTGTACAACAGCCAATAGCCCTGAATCACTATTTTCTTAGTGAAACTGGGTGAAATTATATATTTCCACGACCTGCCTTTTATCTATGGTAGGCAAGGTGAATTCTGGTTTATCAATCATGCCATCAATTGTATACCTATGTTTGTTGTAGATGGAATAGTATGCCCATGTGAAAAAGATGTATGTAGGGTATATCATGTGGCCATTAAAAGTGAGAGTGTTGCAACATTATAGAGCTATTATGAATAAGGATTTTAACTATCGTTCTGCTGTCCACTTTAAAGAATTTCATGAAAGCCAGCCTGCGTTGTTGAGATTTTTTGCCATAGCTCATATGCCTGAACACAGGAGAAAGGGTAATAGAGAGAGGAGATTGAGACAGTTAAAGTCCAAATTATTGTTGAAATGAACACGAAGAAACCTATAGGACTTAATTTAAATGACAAATTATCAGTATGTTTGTTTTGAAATTATGTTTTCTGTATTTCATCTTGTTTTCTACCTTGGTTTTAATAAATTGCATGGCTTACATGTTAGACTAACATGTTTACAACTATTCTGGGTCTTTGAAACTGTTGCACACACTTTAGAATGAATTTTGTCCCCTTAGCATATGCTAGCACGTTATGTAAATATGGTTGAGAGTTCATTCTAAATACATATTCTTCATAGTTTGCTGCTTTTCATGAGAGGCTAGAGATTATTTATTATTATTATGTTAGTTGATTCAGGAGAAGATGTGAGATTGTTGCATACTGGGCCAGAAGTGTTGCTATGTTTTACATAATTTTGACAATCATAATTTTTGGTGGTATGGGTTCAAAATATATGGACATCAAACTGTGAATTTGAATATCACTGTTTCAGCTTGTCGATCAGATGGCATCACATTTCTCTCGGCAAGTCATGAACTATTGCGTAGTGAATTACGTAATGTATATTTATTGATAAGTTGCACTTGCATTTAGCCTGTTTGGAAATGTTTTAATCAGAACAAGGTAGATTGTTGGTTCATCTATATGTGCTTGTTAAATTTTGACAATTGTCTATGTCTTTAAATAATAGATGACAATATTAACTACTTTGGGATTAAATAAATATTAAAGGGGAAGTTAACTCAACATTTTTATTGTCTCAAAAGATGGGCCATAATAAAAAATATATACCAAAAATATTTTTAAAGAAAGTTCCTATGCAAAAGTTTGAGCAAATGAGGCTCAAAGTAAAAAAAAAAAAAAAATTCAAGCACTAGGAGACATCCATTTTGTGAAATGAATGAGCCTCCTCTGGTCATGTTAAGCTCTGCTCTGGTGGCAACAAGCAAGCAAAAGCCCCCTACTCAGAGTTTTTGCTGACTGCTGCCAGGAGCAGACCTTAACATGAAGAGAGAAGGCTGCCTTGACTTTCATTGTATGTTTTCTGTGTTTCCCTATCCCAGGGAAGCACATAAAACCTAAAATGGAAGACTTTCTTTTCAAGTTTTTCGAGCACGAGAAAGTAAAAATGAAAGTTGCGGCAATTATGAATACTATGCTGGCGGCCGACAAAGTTTTCATAAATGCCTGGACTTTCTTTTCAGGTCTACCCGGCTCCCCCAGGCATGGTCTCCCGGGCATGAGGGAGCACGGGGGACCTATAAAGAAAGCCACTGCAATCATAAATACAACGCGGTTGTAATGATAATTGCTGGACCTTCGCTTTAAGTCTCACAGGCTTCCCCGGCTCGGGGGAGCTCAGGAGACTAGAAACGAAAGCCATGATGATCATAAATAGAACGTTTTATTTATATTTGCTGGTACATTCTTTCTAAGTCTCCCGGGCTCCCCTGACACGGGAGAGGCTGGGAGACTTAAAAACAAAGCCATGACAATCATAAATACAGCATGATTGTATTTATAATTGCTGGTACTTTCGCTTTTAGTTTCCTGGCTTGGGGGAACTCAGGAGTCTTAAAACAAAAGCCCAGGAAATCATAACTACAAGATGTATTTAGAATTTCCGGGACTTTTGCATTAAGTTTCCTGGGCTCCTCCATCCTCCATCTCACTGGAGCACTTGAAAGCATGACAACAACAGCACAAAGAAGCACTCAGCAGCAGCATGGGGGAGGAAGGAGCCTGAAAGCATTCCCCGCTCTCCAGCTGTAATAAGCAAAAGCTAGTAGGTGGCATTTGCTTCATTATTGCAGCAAGAGCAGAGCTTAACACAAGCACAAGAGGCTCATTAAATTCAAAAAATGGATGCCTCCAAGTGCTTGAAATGTTTTACTTTGAGCCTCATTTGCTCGGAATTTGACATAGGAACATTGTTTAAACATATTTTTGTAATTTATTTTTATTATGGCCCGTCTTTTGTGAGAATAACATTTTTGAGTGAACTTCCCCTTCAATATGACTACCAAAGTAGCAAGTAGCATGAGAACATGTTGTAAACCCTGATCCTACGACCAGTACTTTGAAACTTTGTGTATATATATATATATATATATATATATATATATATATATATATATATATATATATTATAGTTAATGCTCAGTTAATGTTATGTTTTGTTGATTTATTACCGTGTACTGCTACCACCACCTAGGGGCAGTCTCCAGGCACTCATGTGGCCCTGCAAGAGAAGTGGGATGGGTGTGATAGTGGGGATAGGATGTTCTGATAGGTTCCGAACCGGGAGAAATTGGAGTCTGTGAGCATTATCTTGCATGTGGGAGCTGGTTCGGGAGGCCCTGTGTGAGGTAACCATATGGGTAGGACTCAGTGCTTCAGATGTGTGCTATTATTTGTGTTGGGTGTGTGTGTCATGTGATGCTAGGGTGATGTTTGTGGTTGTGCACACTAGTTAGTTGTATCACTAAGGGTTCCAGAGTCATGGATGGCTATTAGGTGTATGGGTATAATGTGTTGGTGTGCATTTCTGTAGTGTTGATGGATTTATGGACTATGCGAAAGGGGTTTCCTCTAGTGTTGTTTCCAGAGTCCCAGGGTTGGCAGCTTGCGAGTGTTAGATTGATTATCTCTGTGTTTATGTGTAGTGTGGCTAGCCACTAGAAATCCATAGATTTCTAGTGGCATTGGTTTTGTTGGAGGAGCAGGAAGGAGTAATGGGGTGGGTAAGTTGGTCGGTTTGACGATGCCTCGGCATGAGTCTTTCATTGCCGCTCAATGGTACCTACCAACGCTCTTGGTTGTGGTTTGTTAGCCAATATCACCTCTTTTCCAGGCCTGGAGGCTGACAGTCCCTGCGGTTTTGGTGGCAGAGGGTTGGTTATACCTAGTGTGTTCCTGGTTACTCGTCCGGGTTAGTCAGTGCACTTGGGTGAGGACCTGTTGTGCGACAGCTGCTGAATCGGTATGCAGCTGGTGTTGTAACAATTAAGTAAGTGGTACTCCACCTGGTGGATGTAGTTGTGTGTTTGGGCATGTTAGGGTGATGCTTAGGTTTTAATGCTTTACCTGTCTGACTTTTCCTTTGTGTAAACATTGCACAAGGGTGTAACCCCTAAATCTGTCTGTTGATTGGGTTGCCTTCTCTGATCATTCTAGTTGAAGGGCATGCCTGCAGGGGATAGGAGGTTGTGCGGTGTTAAGGCAAAAAAACCTATCACAACAAAACCCTGGAAATGCAGCTAAAGCCACCTTAACTTCATGCCCCTGGTGCACAGCCTAGGACTGCAATGATGACATCACAGATGACTTCACTGATGACATCAGCTCTCCACTCACCAGCGGCCAGAGTAGAACTCATGCACATGGACACAGTTTTCTTCCCGTATATGGGTGGTACTTCAATCAGAGACCCTGTCCTTGGACAGCCAGTGCTGATTCTATGATGGACTTGATGTATCTCTCCAAGACGCTGCTGCGCCCTGCTTTGGCCCCAGTTCTGGGACTCAGTTTCTTGTCTATTGCCATTTAACCCTCCTACTCCGTTTAATCAAACCCTGGGTGGTGAGATACGACTCCTGGGGGCACTGGGTCTCCTCTATCTCTCACTCTTTCATACGTATAATTCATATATCACCTTTTACCAAACTATTACAAATGAAAGCTTCACAAGTAGTTATATGATATATTTGGAGCTGTTGACTATCTATCACAATGTACTCATTGTTATGAACTACTCTAAAATGCTAAAATCACAAATGTAGAAATGTAAGGGTGGTCTAAATATGTGCAAATACCTAGAGTGATAATATATCTGATGCCATTAGTTAAATATTCCTTGTTGTCATACATGATGCTATTAGTGATGGCACAAGTGATGTCATCAGTGATGATGTCATCCGTGAAGTCATACATGATGGCAGATGTCATCAGTGAAGTCATCAGTGATGTTATTATTGTGGTCATAGGTTGCGCAACAGGGGGTGCGAAGATAAGGTCGGTTTAGATGAATTTCCAGGGTTTTGTTGCAATATGGTTTTTACCTTAACTGATGTTTTTCTCATTGATTTTCAAGGGTTTTGTTCTAACATCGATTTTTCTGCTGTACACACTCTATATTTAAAAACAACTTGAAACCAATAGCTCAAAGACGTTCATCAATCACATACTGATTTTGACCTGTTTTGATATTGGTATTGCTATGTATAACGGATGGCTGGCTTTGATAACTCACCATTTTCTTGGGCAATGCACAGTGAGATTAAATTATTTGCCAAGGATCACACACTTTGGTTAAGCAGTGTGCTACAATCCCCTTGTTTTATGTCCGGTCTCTTGGTGACTCTTGTGATGCATCGCACAACCGCAACTAACCGCATTTAAGCAGCATGCAAAAGGGACAAAAATAACAGGCTGCAAGAATTACATATGCCCAGGTACTTTTGCCCCCACAGATAAAATCAAAAGCTGGCACCCGTGGATATACGTACAGTAAGTAAACACAACTTAAAGTGAAATATATAAATGTAGTTCAATTGACCTTCCCCTTAGAAGACAGTGCACAAAACAAGATAGCATTGGAGTTTAAAAATAGTAATGAACAACAGAAAAATAACTTGAGAGAGGAAATGTTCCAATACATATGCTGGCAAAGTATGTAAGGTGCTCACCTTTTAAACCCAGCAATCTGTTGTGAAATAATCCCTGGAAAACAAAATCCATTTTATGCAGTTTGTGTTGAAGACGAGTGGGAGTAGGGTGAGTAGGTGGCGGTAGAGAGGTTGCGGGTAGGGTGGGTGGGAGTATAGAGGATGGGAATATGGTGACTGGAGGTAGAGAGTGGTGTGGGTAGGGGAGTAGAGAGGGTGGGGTAGGATGCATGGGTGTGGGTACACAGGGTGGAGTAGGGTGGGTGAGAGTACAGATACTGGGAGTATGGTGGGTGGGAGAACTGAGAGTATGGTAGGGTGAGTGGGTGAGGGTAGAAGGGGGTAGGATGGATTGGATATTAAGGTTAGGGGTTTGGTGGACAGGGGTAGATAGAGGTGGGGGCAGGATGCATGGGCAAGGGTAGAGGAAAGGTGAAGGAAGGTGGGTGGGTCGACAAGGGTTGGGTAGGGTGGCTGGGTGAGGGGTGGTAGAGAGAATGGTCATAGACAGGGTGGGATAGGGTGGCTGGGGGTAGGAAGGGTACAAGTAGGGCAGGTAAGGGTAGAGAGGATGGGGGAAGTATGACTGGAGAAACATTGTACATGTAAATACCTCAGGTTTAACTCAGTGTATTTCCGTTGATATCCACCTTAATGTTATTTTCACATATTGCGATTTTCTATGTGATTGTCAATCCATTCTTTTCTAATATATATGGTATTGGGCTTCGGAATGGGAATGTGCCAAGTTAAGCTTGTCCAGAGCTCCCCAATACGTTGAATTCCCAGGGTTTATTTGCAATACGTTTCTCATCTTATCCACTCTAATGCTATATCACCATAATTCCATTTTCTATGTGATTGTCAATCCATTCTCTTCTAAAATATATGTCCTATTTGGCTTTGCAACAGTAATGCACTAAGTTAAGCCGGTCCTGAGGCCCCAAGGCATCCAGTGCATTTGATGATGTCATCAGTGATGTCATACATAATGTAATCAGTGATGCCACCACTATAGTTGTGGCCATAGTTGGTTGCATAGTTGTGGCTATGGTATGGCTACATACAGTAGGCACAACCGTAGACCATGCCCCCAATCATCTGGACACTGGCCATGGCTACAGTGATATGTGTACAGTGATTATGTAATGAATATGAACATTGTAAATTGAATAATGTTGTTATTGGGCTTACAAAATGCAAGACCATGGGCGTAGGACATGGGGGAGAGGGGGGGCAAATCCCCCCCACAATTTTAAGTGAGGGGGATGTAATGTCATTTATCGCCCCCAGAATATGGGTTTGGTGTGTCGTGCAGGGATCTGTTTTTGAAGTGGGGGGGGCTTACTATGTAAGCTGCCCTCTCCCCCCTGTCCCCCAAAGCATGGGGGCAATACCCTGGGAGCAGATGGGTGATCTCTTCCCCCAGGGAAGGGGGGCAAACAAAAAAAATGATTTTTCTTTTTTTTTTTTAAACATACTTTTGGGTGGGGTGGGTGCGGGTGGGACCACTAGCCACCAGGGATTTTTGCAAGAGGGGTGTCCCTCTCCCCCCCCATGCTAAGTGGATGGGGGCCACCTTATGTAGCCCTCCTTGGGGGCAGATGTCTGCCCCTAGGAAGGGGTACACGAGATGCCCTTCATCCATTTGGGGTGGGGGGGAGAGGCCACTGCAAATATTGGCAGAGCCATCCCTCCCAAGCATGGGGCAGTACATTTTGACTCCCCCCCGGGGGCAGATGGCCACACACATGTGCCCATCTGCCCCTAGGGAAGGGCAAAACAAAAAGATATATATTATAACTTGTTTTGAGTGGGGGCGGGGGAGGGCCCACTAGACCACCAGGATTTTTTGTGTTTGAAAGGCGGTGGCCCTCCCCCCCACCCTACATGGATGAGGGGGCACCTTATGTAGCCCTCCCTGGTGGCCGATTTCTGCCCCTCGGAAGGGATACTTGAGATGCCCCCATCCATTTCGGGCGAGGGGAGAGGCCACTGCAAATATTGGCAGAGCCACCCCCCAAGCCTGGGGCAGTACATTTTGCCACCCTCTGGGGGCAGATGGTCACACACATGTGCCATCTGCCCCTAGAGAAGGGCAAAACTAAAATAAATATATTATAACTTGTTTTGGGTGGGGGTGGGGAACCACTAGACCACCAGGATTTTTTGTTTTTGAAAGGGGTGGTGACCCTCTCCCCCCACCGTAAGTGGATGGGGGCACCTTATGTAGCCTTCCCTGGGGGCAGATTTCTGCCCCTAGGAAGGGGTACATGAGATGCCCCCATCCATTTGGGGTGGGGGGGGGGAGGCCACTGCAAATATTGGCAGAGCCACCCCCCAAGCCTGGGGCAGTACATTTTGCCCCCACCAGGGGGCAGATGGCCACACACATGTGCCTGTCTGCCCCTAGGGAAGGGGCAAAACAAAAATAAAACAAATTATAACTTGTTTTGGGTGGGTGTGGGGGGCCACTGAACCACCATGGATGTTTTAGTGGAAAGGGGGGTGGCCCTCTCCCCCCACCCCAAATTGATAGGGGGAATCTCATGTAGCCCTCCCTGGGGGCATATTGCTAGCACAATCTTCCCCTAGGAAAGAGGCAAAACAAAAATAATAAAAAAAATGATAACTTGTTTTGGGTGGGTGTGGGGGTCACGAAACCACCATGGATGTTTTTAGTGGAAAGGGGGGTGCCCACGAGTATCTTCTTTTCGGAAATCCATGGGGTACTCTGTTTTCCTTGGAGGCTTCGACACCCGAGGCCCAAATCTGTAGGTTGTCCACATGAGCAAAATCTGCTTTGCCGAAATGCTTGGGGTCATAAGTGGGTTAGCCTTTTCCCTTTGCGCCGAGGTAGGTGCATCCACACATGTGAGGTACGGTTTTTGTCGGGAAAACTGTGGGAGCACAGGAAGGTAGGACATCTGTTGTTGGCGGCATGTTTCAGTGGGTGGGCAGAGGGAAATGTATCTGAAATGTGGTGGAAAAAAACAAAATTTTCAGACATTTCACTCTAGCCACCCACTGAAAGACGCTGCCAACAACACATGTCCGACCATCCTACGTTCACACAGGTTTCCTGACGAAAACGGTACCTCACATGTGTGGGTGCACCTACCTGTGCGCAAAGGGAAAAGGCTAACCCACTGGTAACGCCAAGACTTTCGGCAGAGCAGATTTTGCTCATGTGGCAACATACAGATTTGGGCCTAGGGTGTCAAAGCACCAGGGATTGTGGGTCATATATTATGGGGCGATTCGCGCAAGTCAGACCTCTGTGGATTCCCACGGGTGTCTTCTTTTCGGAAATGCATGGGGTTCCCTGTTTTTCTTCGTGGCTTCGACACCCTAGGCCCAAATCTGTATGTTGTCCACATGAGCAAAATTCCTGAAAATTTGATGTGCGAAAAGACTTGGGGTTACCAGTGTTTTAGGCTTTTCCCTTTGCACCCAGGTAGGTGCACCCACACATGTGAGGTACCGTTTTCGTCGGGAAACCTGTGGGAATGGGGGAAGGTTTGCCATGTGTTGTTGGCTGAGAGTTTTCATCGGTGAGTGAACAGAGGGAAATCTGTGGAAATTATGGATTTTTTTCAGTCATTTTCCCGATTTCCTCCCAAACTATGGAATCTTTCCCTGCATAGTTGTTTCCAGACCTGCGCAAATCACCCCTTCCTAAACTTGGAATATTGTCTACTTTTCAGAAATGTATGCCTTTCTGGCTTCCCATTCAGCTTTCCTACCCTTTTCTTCCTTTCCGTCCACGCATGTCCTTTTGGACAAAAAACGCCAAAATCTCCTACCTCTCACAAAACAGCTGATTAGCATATCAAAATATCAATCTGTTCTTGAAAGCCTGGAAAATGGTGAATCCAGCACAGCAAACCATTTGTTCCTAGCTCTTACATGGAAAACACTACAGGCTTCTTTGTATAACATTTTATTGGCATTTTTATTGGCATTTTCTGAAGAAAAAAAAACAAATGTTCTCCTTTTTGGTTATTTTCTCTCACCCCCCTACAGCAAACTAGGATTCCTGGGTGGCATTACGACCGCCAACATGTGGGAAAAAAGCGACCAAGTTTGGCCGAGATATCTCATGTAACAAAGAAGTTACAAGGGATTGAATGGCGACATACCGAAATCACCAAAAAGGCCTGGGCACTGGGGGGAACTACCCATGGCAGTTAAGGGGTTAAGGCAGTAAAGCCCCAGAGGAGATATCATTTGTAAGATAGCTCAGTTAGTTAATTCTCCAAATGCAGATTGTGCACAGGAATATGTAACACCTGTGTTCAGCACCTGGCTTAATCTTCCCGTGGGATATTAGAGTGAATGCATTCAGCTTCCGATGCAACACAGCATTTTCCAGGTCAATTGGTTCAGAAAAAGTGGTGGTAAACACTGTTACTGTCACTTTTCTAATTGCCCATATTTTTGTGCATTTTCTGGGTAAAGCAGGGCCCCCTGTATTTCCCGCTCCAACAGACAAATGCAGCCTTACTGCCATCATGGATTCTCATGCTGGAAATAAGGAAAAGGATTCTGCTTGGAAATGAAACCTGGTAAAAGCGGGCGGAGTCAGAGGAAGCCATTGTCAATTCCGCCAGCAATCGCTAATTGTGCGGGGTATTTACACTCTTCCAAAGTGAAAAAGCAATGTGATTTCACCTGCCTTTTACGCTAAAATCTTCCATTTTGTTGCAGGAAAGTAAAAACGTGCACCAATGGAAGTGGTCCACGCCATGCAGTTTACTTTGCGCCTTGATGCTTAGGGGTTTTGCGTGATGCTAGACATGTAATAAATAAATAAATACATTTAACATGATCCAGATAAATGCCAATTTGTGATCAGAAAGAGTGAGCATGGCATTTCGCTGGCAAGAGGGTGTCCTGTGCTTCTTGAGTGTGTTGGCAATTTCCCTTAATTGCCATCTCGCGTTAAGCAGGTGCTTAAACCCATCAGTGTGGATTGCGCAATAATAAGTCGACAGAGGTATTTCAAATGGCCCATTTCGCTCTTTGGGTGACATTGTCAAAATGGGAGAATGTTGCCCAGCATGTGCCACTTTCTCTGCAGAGTGAATTGTGCCCACCCCGAGGAAGAAGTGTGAAAATCCTACAAGGGCACTGTGCCCTGCTCTTTCTGTGTGTGTGTGTGTTCCCCACAGGGCGACAGATGCCAACTCAGACATGAGTAAGTCTCAGGTGACAAGCCTGTACTCTAGTTGATGTGGCAAAGGATTCCAGACTTCTGAGGCTGATAACATTAGTAGCATTGAGTTACATGCCTCCTGACAGGTATGTGTGATAAAGTTACAAAGCAGAGCTTTTAGTGGGCTAAAGCAGGAGGCAAAGTCTGCCCACCCTCAAGGGTACATACAACCAAAAGTAATAGGCCCCTCCCCCAATCATGGCTGTAGGGGCGAGGCTCCAAACCAGGGCAAGAATGCCCTCCAATCATCCATGCCCACGAGTAGGGTACCCCTCGTGCTCCAGGAACCCTGTTGAGCAACCTCTGTGCTTTCCAGGTGATACTAACGTTATTTAAAGCCAGAAGTCTATTAATTGCTTAATTGCAGCTGGAAATTAGCTCCTGGCGTGATGAAAATGTCTTAACCAAGTGTGACATCATCCCCTTAATGTATAAGCAATATGTGTGTTCTTGCGTTTCTTCATCCACTGAATTACTGTTAGAAACAAAGGCAAGAGTTGTGTCTCTTGTGTAGGCAATAGGAAGGCAGTTGCCAGCCTCTGGCATAATATGTCATGTTCTTCCAATATTGGCTAGCTGTTGCCCTCTTATGGCCAGGTAGAACCATCATGGCAGTGACTGGCAAATGCCTTTCCCCTGCAGACATAAAAGCGTAAATCAGAGGCCAATTCAAGACACAGAACAAATAGAAGTTAAGACAGACTGCAGTTGCCTTTGCTGTGTTAGGGAGAATATGTTGAGTGTTCAAGCAAGGAAGTATGTATTAAGCAAGCAAGCAGTGAGACAAGGGAGAGGCAAAGAAAGGTCAGAGGGGCTCTTTGAATAATGTAACAGGGCAGAGGACCCATGCTCTGCCGTCCTAGTAACATATGAGAGAATCAAATAGATCAGGCTTTGCAGGAAATGTTAAACAAGAAAGGAACAGAGTCCAGCTCTGCATTCAGAATAACAAAAGCAAAGAAAGGCTAGGCTCTGAAGCCAGCAGAAGATTGAATAAGAGGGACCATACTCATCATGAGAGGTTGGCCCGGCCCTCGCAGGGGCGCTGCCCCTCTGGCCACCCTACTGGGTCAGAATACATGCCACCTACTAGGCATCCCCCGGGTCCGAAACATCTGGCCGCAGACCTGGGGAGTGCTTATAAGGGGGTGGGCTTGCGATCGCTCATCCTCCTTGTTTGCTGTACCTTCCCGGAGGACAGTCAAAGCAGCAACATCACACACCTGGTCCCTCTACTCCCATAGCAGGGCTTACTCAGAGGTACAAACAAGATTTCCTCTTTCTTTGAAACCCCCATCTTTCCATTCCAAGAGACACACACACACGTCACCTTTCCCCACACCAAAAAGTAGCAACTTGCAGTTGGTAGAAAAGGCTTCAATTCCTTTATTTGGCAGGAGTCCACTTACAGGTGATCTGCCTCTTAACGAGCTGGCGTCCTAGCTGTGGCCCACTGGAAGTGATTGTTATTTCCTCTCTCTTACCATGAGCTCATAGTCAGATGAAAAATCCAGAAATACAACATACAAAGACATGTTCTTTGCTGCTGCATCCTTTAATTTTCTTATGTTTTCTTTTCTTCTTTTCTCTTGTTTTATACAGTGATATTTGTAGTTTAATACATACTGATATTTTAATTCTAATTTTGTGAAAAGTCGAGTTCTTTGACTAAAACACAATAAATAAATAGATAAATAAATAAATAAAGCAAAGTCCCCCAGATGTCCCCTGCCCCCCCAGATTTTATGTGTCTCCTATGCCCCTTTGCAAGACGCATCCTATTCGGTATGGAAACTTAGATATGGTAATAAATGTATAATATATGCTTTTCTGTCTTCATGGCACAGGTGCCATTTATTGGAATGCTACTATCGCACCGGATCTCTCTGTTCATCCTTCCGTGTGCTTTTTAAAGGGCCTCATTATCAACGTGCCTGACTCGGGGGCCATTCCTTTTCGGTTCTGGCTCCACTTTATCGAACAGGCTTCATCTCTTCCATAGGGAAATTGAGGAGTATTCATTCGCTTTTCTGCAAGGCTCTTGAAACCCATTTGTTTTAACACCGTTTATTCTCTTTATTTTACAAATTTTTCCCCATCCTTTTTAGCCCTCCTTTGTCCATATACCTTTTACGTTGTCCTCTCATTTGTTCTATTTGACATTTCATTATGGTAGTCAGTTATTTTCTTTTTTAAAACACATTTTTACATTTTTAGTGGCATTGTCCTTTGTGTGGTATCTTTTTGATTTGATTACATTATCCTCCCAGGTCAGGCATTGTCCATCATGCCTGACCACAGCAGTAGCAGTAACAATGTAATCTGGGTCCCAGAAACATCCACCCTGGCAAAATACTGTGCAGGATGAAAAAAAAAAACTGCAGACAGCTGGAGGTACTTCACGGTGGAGAAGCACCATTTGAGGAAACAGATAGAACAGGTGCAGTGTTGTGGTCCCATTTTATTTGCAGATAACGTTTAGGACAAATACAAGCAAATAAACATATAACCTCAGATTAACCTTAAATCCTCCACAAGACTAACATTGTACATGGATCAGTGCACCAAAGATTTCTAGACTTTAATTTCACCAAAACAGAGGAACATTGCATGATGTTGCTTAAGAAGAAAAAGGAAAGAGTTGAAAATGTAGATCTTGAATTTCCAAATAGAAATCTGTAAGAGGGTAAACAATAGTTTATGATAGAGCAGGCTCTGAATCACAGGACAAATGCACTCTTAGAGCCTCCACTGCAAATAAACCTTTAAATATGTACTGACACGTACTATCTAATAAGTTATCTGTTAAAAGATAATTACCATGTAGCACAACTTATCATTTTAATTGAAAATCTAATTAGTAAACTTCAGAAACAAAAACAAAATACTTAATATAGCTTACACACACAACACAGCAAAGCAACCTTTGAATATGTAAATGTTTGCTGACACTTTCAACAAATGCAAATGTTGTTCGCATCAGCCATAGAGTCAGCATGTGCACAGTGTGAGTTCTGCAAAAAGAGGACTATAGTAAGCAAGCTACTAAAATGGCTGACACATTTTCACTAGAACCAATCACATGTAAGTGCACAATTGCAAACACCATCAGTTTTTTTGAACCATCTTTTCATAACCACAGTCATTCCACACGCGGCTATGAACACCTTCTAGTAGCTGCAGATACACATACATTTTTTACATACTCAAAAACACACATTGTCAAGGATTCAAATTTCAATTGACACAAGGTAGAGGTGAGGGCATGGAATCACATGTAAAATTGTGTGGTCTACATCCACAGAATAAGATGATATTTGTGCCTTGATACCCATAGATATTTGGCATAGCCCTGTTTACAATAATAACCAATCAGCTGGAGTGGTACGCTAACACGGCTATATATGCCTCACATGGTTTTTCTATTTTATCATAACCGCGGCTCTCATGAAATAACAGAAACAAAATATAATAACTCCCCTCCTCTCGCAGACCCTCACCAAGTGCCTCCCACACGTGTGCCAGCTCCCCGCACTCCCGAGGTGGCCTTGTCACCTCATCTACTGTCTCCCATTCCCCCTATAACACTCATTGTTTCTGTAATGCAGTGGCAGTTGAAATGTTGGCTAGCTGCGGGTATACCCCATGTTGTAACCAGTGCGATGCTGAATACCTGCGTGTATCCCAACAACCAATGAAACCAAAGGGTGTTGGGTACTAGACTACGAACACTCCGATGCTGATCTCTTGTAAATTATTTTTTGGAGGTTTAATTGGAGGTTTATTTGGTTTTGCAGGGTCACATGTTGGAAGAGGTACACCCAATACCTCTATTCCAGAAGGTATGTCGAGAAGACCTGGTTACCTTGCAAATGGGGCATATCAGTTTAACCCTTTAAGAAGGTGGTCAGCTGACACGTGTTTCAACCCCAAAGGTCATAGGCTGTTGCCTGTATGTGTTCAAGCTCCATCACCAGACAGAGCATGAACACATACAGGCAACAGCCTATGACCATTTGTAAACTTGGAAAACAATCCTGCCCGTGCCCATTGTGAATAATTGCAATTTTCCCATGAACTTTACTTTCCTGCCTTGATAAAGACCCTCCGGGGTTGAAACACGTGTCGGCTGACCACCTTCTCCAGACAAATGTGTCTATACTATGTTCCAGTAAAAAGACACCAGTAACAACCACAGCGAAACGCGCGAGATCCATATTTTTTTATAAAAAGAAGGGTTAATCTGATATACTCCATTTGTAAGGTAACCAGGACTTCTCGACAAACCAATGAAACCAGTTATTTCTATTTTATCATAACTGCAGCTATAATGGAAAATGGTGAACACAAATAGCTTACCTGCTCTCCCAAACCCTCACCAAATTTCCCCCAAATGTGTGCCGGCTCCCCTCACTCCCCTGATGGCATTCTCACCTCCCCAGCCCTCTCCCATTCCCACTATAACACTTGCCATTTCTATAATGCAGTTTAATTTTAAATGTCGGCTTGCCGCAGGTATAAAGCAGGTTGTAGCCAGTGTGGTGCTGAATGCCTGTGTGTATGCCAACAACCAATGAAACCAGACATTTTTTTTATCATAACCATGGCTATTGGGTAAAATGGCAAGAAATAAATGCTTCACTGCTCTTCCAGGCTCTCCCCAAGTGCCCGCCACATCTGTGCCAGCTACACCCACTCCTCTGATGACCTCCTCACCTCCCCTGTCCTCTCTCATTCTCCTTATAACACTTGCCATTTGTGTGATGCAGTTTCCACTAAAATGACGGCTATCCGTAGGTATACCCGAGTTTATAACCCGGGTTATAGACAGTGACATGCTGAATACCCGCACATATACCAAAAACCAATGAAGCCAGTAATTTCTATTTTATCATAACTGTGGCTATCGAGAAAAAGAGCAAGAAAAATGCTTCATTGCTCTCCCAGGCCCTTACCAAGTGCCCCACACCTCTGTGCCAGCTCCCCTCAATCTCCTGATGGTCCCCTCACCTCCACAGCCCTCTCCCATACCCACTATAACCCTCATAGTTTCTGTGATGCAGTTTCAGTTGAAATGTCGGCTAGCTGAGGTTATACCCAAGGTTATAACCCAGGCTATGGGATAAGTGTCTGAGCCTTTTGTTGCAAACTTGGTCCCAACTCCCAATGTCACTTGGTGTCCTCTTGCCTCCCCCAGACTATTGGCATTTGCATGTTTTTTCACCTGTAAATTACTTTTTCTTTGTTGTATTTTCTGAACCCCTCAGCTATAACCTGGGGCATAACCACGGCTATTGCTTGCATCGAGAAAAAACCAAGATGGCTGTTGTTTCATTTATAAAAACCTGGTTTCTTGGCAATTTACCCAAGATATAGCTATCTATATTGAAGAAGGGGGCACTCGCTTTTCCATAAAATGCAAAATAAAGTACTGGACGGAATAACTCCAAAGCACAAAAGGATCGCAAGTCAATGCTTTGTGCCCAAGTTGTTTTGAACCTGATCCAAATCTGTCCAGCGGTTTTGGATGTGCAGTCTGGCAAAATGTACCTTTTTTTGCCTATGGGAAAATTAATGCAGATTAAATCGAAACTGCATTTTTTTGTGTTCTTAATAACTTTTTTATTTTTCAAACCTTTTAAGTCTGGGGGAGCCCATGAAAAACTTCTTTGTGTGTAAAGTTTCAGCAAAATCTGTTGCACAAATCAAAAGTTATTAGCAATTTGTTTTTAGGATTTCATATATATTGTGACAAATCCCAAAGCATTGTCAGTGCTTCCATGGGCGAAGCCCCTTTTCATGATCTGAATAACAGCCCTTTCCCTTGCAGAGTCATGAAATATTGCCACCCTACCATTCCTATAGTAAGTACTGGGACAAGGAAGAAGCACAAAAGAATGAGGATCACCTTTGAGAACCACAAGAAACCGTGTAGTGAATGCTGGTTTCCAATTGGTCCCTCTGGAGTATAAATAGAAGCAGGAAACCAGGTATTGACAAGCCTACCCTGGAGGACCAGGATCACGAATCATGTGCAGGAACAGAAGGGCCTGCACACTACTCAGTGAGAGGGTGAACCCTTGAACCTCAGCAGCCTTTGGCAAACTGAGGCAAACTGGAGTCTCCCTGACTGGGGGAATCAAGAAAACCAGCATGCCCCCCCGAAGAAGGGGGGAACCCTTGAGCACCAGTGGTGTGCAAGGGACTAAGGGAAACAGGAGACTGCCTCATTGTAAGACATCAGCTTGTGAGCCACCGAGGGAAATCCACAAGAGCCCAGGGGAAACAGCAGAAGCTTTTTAGTGTTGCCGAGGACCGGACCGGAACCCAGATGGACCAACTTCAAAAGTACGCGGACGGGGGCCGGGAAGACTTGGGAAGGGGTGAAAGAGCACCCCAAAGAGACTAAGAGAGAGGCCTAGCAGAATAGTGAACTGGGCCTAGTTAAGAGACATTATAAAGCTGAAACAGTCTGGGACCCACATTAAACTGGTGAAGCCATGCGAGAATACAGAAGGGTCAAGGACCCTTTTAATATGCAAACAAACATGGCTCTAAGCTACAAGACAAACATGAGAGAAGGATCTGAGACCCATATGTGAAAAGCCAAAGAAGTGGGGTCTGGGACCAAAGGCAATCCCTGGCAAGAGAGTATACCAGGGCTGCCAGCTGATCTGTGCAGCAGTCTTCCAAGACACAGTACCTTGGTGAAAGGCAAACTAAGTTGACTGTGCCACGAATAGCAAATAAGGGATCAACACATATTACCCATGACCAAGTGGGAGGAAGAAAGAATGACCTAGCTCCTGTCAGGATAGTATTCAAGGCAGGCTTGGGGTGGTGAGAAGCTAATGAACTGCACATTAAGAATTCTGTGAACATTGTAACCAGGGGAAAAGAGCTATTATGTCTGGTGCTGTTTGTAATAAATCTGGAGAAGCCAAACAAGAGAAAGTATTCTCTTGGTATTGTGTACTTTGTGGAGAGCCAGGAGAGGAGAAACCTCTTGACATTGTAAATACTGTGACCAGGGGAAGGGAGTCATGCCGCCTGGCTTTGACTAATGATCTTTTGTTAGAGATTGGAACTTTTGTGGAACTGTGAACTTTTTCTTTGATTGAACCTGGAACTTTATATCTGCCTTTTTGTGGAGTAATGAAACCGGGAGAAGGGAACCATTCTCACAGGTGAGGTTCCCATGTACAATTGGAACCTGTCCTGAGGAAGGGAGTCATTCCTCTTGAACAGGAAGTCATTCTTGCCTTTATTATTAAGTTAGAAGTTGGAGAGTTGGAAATAGGCATTTTGACACCGGATGGTGGGCTATTTTGATTTTTTCGACTGACATCCTGAGTCCTTAGTGTTTTTTTTGAGGTAGGGCAAACTCTCTAAGTCATAGGGACAAGTATGGTGTTTCCTTATTTCAATTTGAATAAACATTAATACAACACTCCCGTGTCCCCATATGGGGTGGTGGGTCTCTGCAACGGTTGTGCTGCAATGCCATGGATGCCGTGTGGATTTCGAAAATTGTATTATAGTTGTTTAGTGGTATGGGTTCTAGTAAAGCAAAAGAGGTGATGGCAGAACATTTTAGAATTACTCTTAACCTCTTTTGTTGCTCTGGGCAACCCTTTGGACCATCATTCTTCTCCTGCCAAACCATTACAAAAGGGGAAAGACCATATGAAAATCAGGCTTGGTCCCAACCCAAAAGGGACAGTTCAGCCCAAATTGCTTAATCACACCCCTTATGCATGAGAACACATGCATCCACAGACATGTTTTGTCCTCATCAGTGAGGAGTAGCTTAGGTCTATAGGACCAGCAGGTATGGGAACCACATCTGGGCATACCCGTCCCACTCAGATTTCTTTAATGGGTATACCGGCATCCACGTGATGCCATGCGGATTCAGAAAATTGTATTACGGGTGTTTAGTGGTATGGGTTCTGGCATGGCTGAGGTTGGAATGTCCATGGCCACATGACTTTGTATGATCAGTGCTTTATTTGGATGAAGTCTGCTTTGTTGAATACGATCTGGAGGTTTTGTTTTACGGTTGATGTTGTGTTGTAGTAGTGTGTCCCAAAGCCTCTGGAAGTTGTAAGACATCTGGGTGCATGTGTAGTTCATTATGTGGACTGCACAGTTTCTTTTCCTGTTGTTCATTGTAGTTGGTTGCAATCCCTGTGCTATGTTTTGCCATAAATTGTAGGGAGGGGAGCATGGCGTATGGTTCTGTGTGAGAGGGTGCTGAGCTGAGGTTGTGTGGGTGTTGACTCAGTTTTCTGTATTTTGGGCTCCTGTAATCTAAGCATTTTGGACATGTTTTTGTTAAATGTTGGAGGAAAAGGTTTAGTAGTCTGTTTGCCAAAAAATGTGGGCGGGTGCTGTGACAAATCGAGGAAATGTGTCCCTTCTCTCCAAGGGGTAGCCACTGCCTGTGAGGCTAGGTGGTGAGCCTGTTCTGCAATACCCTCCCTATGGGTTAGGCAAATGGGACCTCACCGGAAGAGACTCTCTCTTAGGAAACAAGGACTCACATTTGTTTGAGAAAATCCCTAAAACATTTCACATGATAGCAAACATTGGACTATCTAATATCCAAAGTAATGTCAAGTTTCGAGACCTGGATGAAGAGAAAGCTATTTTCTGCCATCACCTGCCAGAAAGAAAACAAAAATGTCTATTAAATACAAATCTCCAAGTAAGTTGAAGAGAGAGTGCAGGCTGAACGAAGCAAAGCGAGAGGATCACGTATGCAAAGAGGGGCATGGGGTGATTGGGAGCATAAGTGCTGAAGGAGGTGGATCTGGAGAGAGCTGCAGTGCCTGTGATGTTCAAAAGTGCTCTCAACACAGGAATCAAACTCTGGAAGATCAACGTGTGCAGAAAGCAAGAAGCAGGTTCAAGTGGAGCCCCAAGTGTGGCGGTGGCATGACCACGAGGATGTTGTGGAGGGCAGGCTGCCCGTCTAACATTGCCAACACCACACCAATCAGGAATTGGCAATCGCTCCGGTCCCTCACCGAGAAACAAAGATGCTAAAAGATAGTGAGAGAACCGCAAGGAGAATATATTTGTGAATGAAATCCGACGGAGGAATCAAGCACAGGAGAAGGTCCGTCACCAGTACAGGCCCTGGAGACATTCACCCAGTACAACAAAGGTAACAGGGACAAAAGAGGGACAATGAGGTTGAGCGGGACTCAATATAAAAACTAAGAAACTGATCTCTGTACAAATGATGGAATTGTAAAACTAAATCTGATGAACCTGAACAGTGTTAATATAAGAAGAAGGATCATAAAAAATCCTGAGAGAGCATCAATGAACGTGGATCACACTATCCTACAGCGAGGGGAAAAACTCCTGTTACTCAAGGAACATTAAGGGGAATGAAACAGAGAAAGAATATTATAAAGTGAAGAGCAGAGAAGAGTCAGGAATAAGTGATATACAAGACAGACTACGTCAAGAAAGGTTGAAGCATAATTGCAAACAACACATAGGAATAGACACTTTCCACAAATACCCAGAACATATTTGCACGAATAAAAGGATTTGACAAAGACCAAAGAAAGTAATCCTTGAAGAGGAGAGAGAAGCCAGATGTCTGCAAAGAGAACTACAGGAACTGGTAAAGAAAGTAACAAGAGAATAGTAGAAAATTAAATATTAACAAGAAACTCCAAAGATTCAAGAAGAGAAGTGTGAGAAGAATCCATCAGGAGAAGGGAGTCCTTATACTGACCTTTGCTGGAATAGTGGTAGGGTCAGTTAGCATAAGTTTTGAACAGCAGCATTATTTACTGATGACTGATGAGCCCCTTAGTTAGTAAAATAGGTAGGAAATACTCTTTAATAAACACATATTGGAAATGTCTTTGAGTGTCTGAGTATTTCTTCTGAGCCTCCACAGTGCATGGAATGCACAGATGGAATACCAGTGAGTCTGGGTGAGTATTCTGATAATGCATATGAAAAGAGAGCTTAGTGAGGTGTGAATGGTCCAGTGTTGCTGTGCTCATACTCATTTACATGGTACTGGACTGTGAGGAATTGCCACCTGGCACAAGTGCAAATAACTTTTTGTTAAATGTTTGTTAGTGCAAACATGATGCAGGTGATTCCTTCTCCAAAGGGGTGATCTGCTAACCAGATCCCCCATGTTGCAACTCCATGCCAAATGCAAACTGAACTTGTTCCCTACTGCATCAGTAGCCTGATCTGCAGCACACACTCTGCTCATGGTGCAGAACAGGTTCAAAGTTCAAAAGATAGCCACTCGACCAGTGGAACAACATCAAAGTCACTGCAGCACAGGGGTATCATTTAATATACGCCCCATATACACAATCTACGATGATCATGAGCACCATTCTGGTGGCATGGTAATCTCTGAGCAAAAGCTATGCCTGAATTTAGGCATAGTGCAAGGCGATACTTATGATCATTTCTGCCACATCCCAATTTATATTCACATGCATCCCCTACTTTGAGTCAGTTCTGCTTTGGAAGGGAATGTGTTTTCGTGTCAGATGGGCTGATACTGCCGCACCACAAGCCCCGGGTATCAAAGGAGCACAACAATTCAGGAGGAGTAGCCTCACACCAGGGTTCTCCATACTTTAAGGTATTTGTTGTCAATAGAGGGAAGTGGGCAGGAGTAGGATAGACAGGAGTTCTCTGGACCCTGTAAGAAGCCTTCCACCATCTGGTTTATCACTGTCTCCCTTTCACCTTCCTGTCTACTCCACTTCCTCTGGAGCAAAGCACTTTGGGTGTAAGATCAGCAGCGCAATGTCCACTCCAGCCAGGGACGGGTAGGAGTTCCCTAAAACAGGCTAGCGTTAAACCAATTACCTGGGGACCTGTGCCTTTTAAATTCTTGCACCTCTTCAGCAGAATTCCCTCAGTTCCTCAGGGATCCTTTAAGGCTGAAGAGACATTATGAAGATTATAACCCTGACACCTTTGGGTCAGTTTCACTGTCCAAAGCCCTCTGCTGGAGGAGCAGAAGGAGCCGTCCAAGACAGAAGAATGATCTGTCCCCTAACCACTCTCAAGGAACATCAGGAGTGACAAGTGCTATAGACCACGACCAAACATTCTGCAACTAAACCTCTGTGCCAGAAGAGCAGACCCTGAATCAGAGTATCCTGTCCTTGAGTTCTTTGTAAAGGCCTCACAGCAACCGGAGGATAGACCAGCTGATGCTCCATGTTCTCCTGCAACAAACCGGTCCCGCTGTGTTCCTCAAATCCTGAAAAATAGGTAAGGCACTGGTGTCTGAGTTCCTTCAAACAGCTGAACGCATGTCACTTGTTCGGCCTGAAGCGACTGTTGAATTCCAGAAACTGAATCAATTCTCTGGAGGGTCACTAGCCCACTTTAAACGGGGGTTAGAACCACTGCTTGCTTGGCCCAGCTAGTCCAAGAACCGCTGCCTCATTGATTGTACATGGACACACCTTCAATCACCAATTCAATGACTCTCGCTCACCGACTGGAACCACTGGAACATCACTTGCCGATCTCTCCCAAGGACCAAAGCCCGACTTCACCTGGCCAACTCTGGAACATTCTTGGGACTGCGTGACCTGCATCATTGAACCTCTGCCTTTTGACCACACTGAGCACCCGCATTCAACCCTACTCAACACCCGCTCGCTGCCAGGGCCTCCACGATACTCAGTGCCCGACTGAGCCTGATCTGCTTGCATCAACTTTCAAACCCGTGCCTGATGCATCAGCCCACCAAGATCTGAATCCAGGTACTGTGACACTGAACTGACCCACATCCACTGGGACCCTAGAGAGTGGTACAGTCACTATCTCTCCTGCTTTCAGCTAAATATCTTTTTTATGGTAGTATATTACATACTACTCCTAGAACTATGCTCAGAGTGCTACTTTGTCCACCCTGTTTCATTTTGTTTCTCTAATTAGGGGTGGTTCATTGATGAACCCTTATGGTCCTTTTAATTAAAGTAACACATCGTATGATGGATCGGATGGAGAATAACTCTCACACCAAATAAGAAGACCAACTCAGGAGGTTGGCAAAGTTTCTGTTTTATTCTCAGTTATCTAAAACAGGGAGTACAACGGACATCAACAGATGCCTCACAACATGGTCTCAATGCATTTAATAAAAAAACATTACTTTAATTGCAAAAACCGTCATACGTGATTATACTATGTGGCAAACTACACAAAACTACATGGGATTGTGATCGGACTAAGGGGAGTAGTTAAGTATACTTACTATAAGGGATGGAATTGTGATTGGCACTCTACAGTCAGGTGGACAACTCATGCCCACCGCCCGTGCAAGTCACCTTCAACAGTTATTAGAGACACTGTACTTCATTGGCTCTCAAACTATAAGGCCCTTCATTATATGGCCTTCTACAATTGGTTGGCACGCTTTTACCCTTCTGGAACATTCAACATGCAATTCTCAAAGCAGCACGTAAAATGATACCCCATGTGCTGGTGAGTGGACTTCACTATTCCTCCCCACCCAATTAGCTTATCATCTCTTATCACTCAAGCCTTCTGCCAATCTGATTGTCTTTGAACTTTGCCTTGTATTAGCTTTTCTTCTCTGGGAATATAAGGGAGTGTGAGCATGTTCTTATCAAGGTTCAGGCTTTCATGCCCACATCTATTTCCACCTTTCTCGTGCCATTGTTTCTGAAACACAGAGCTGCACTAGCCAGAGGTACTATCTTGACCAGTGGTGCTTGCATTCATTCTCTGCAGTATGTATAACTGGCTCATATAATCCTGTTAGTGCTGCTGCCTTGAACGTAATCAGGTGTTGCGCCCATCCTTTCCGGAGTCAACACGGTTCCTTTATTTGTTATTGACCTCTTTCCTTACATCGCCGTATCTCTTCTTGATTCTTGCCATAGCAATCTAGCATCTTGTTTTCTTCTCTTCTGATTCCTACTCCGTTCATTCCAGGCTTTTCATATCTTATCACTGAATTCCGTGTTTCTGGTCTCTCTCTTGTTTTCAAATCTTGAACATAGTTATCTTCTCTTCGGGATGTCTTTTCAGTTATCCATATCAAGGGTGCTGTTCGACCCTGGAACTGTCCTTGTGTCTGGCAAAGCGTGAGATGCATTAGGCAATGAGTTTTTTGCACTGGTACCCCTCCCTGTAGCTATGAATATATTGGTGATCCCCATAGCATATGGTATGAGAGCACACACATAGCAATTCTCCTTGGAAGTCCTCTATCCCACCTTTTTCATGTGCTGATACCACATATTTATACCCACGTGTCCTGTACTGTCTAAATATGTGTTAATCCCATTGTCATCTTCCTTTGCACTTCTCCTGTGCCTTACCATTAAAATGTTAGCAGCCCATGGAAACAACTCTAAAGCATCTATGCTCTTGGCAGAAAACACTCAAGACCTTCACTCATCGGTAATAGGTAAATCAAAATGAGTTCCTGGGGTGGTGTAGAAGAAGAGCCAAGTCCCTCTACCGAAAGTTCCACCCTCATCTTGCCTATATGGTGGAAACAGGAAATTGCGACATGCGTAACACCAGTAATGGTACCTATACCACAAAGAGTCCTTGAAACAATGTATCCATTGAGAAAACCCTATATGATGTACCCGTGGAGAAATGACAGTCTTCTGAAGGAAGTTCCGGAAGAAGTGTGAAGATAAATGAAAGAGAAGACTGGTAATGTCACATGATGCAGAAATGACGCACCCAGAAGAGATGCCAATGAAAAGAGTAGATAGACCTTATATAATCTGATGGCGAAAGAAAAAAATGATCCATCTTTGTGAGCAAAATGAAGATTGCACGTGCAGAGAACACTGAAGAAAATGCAAAGCCGCTTTATAATTGTACAGATGCTGTAACTCAAGTCGACTAAGCAATCATGAGGCTGGCTATATGCAGTGAATAGAATGCAGGTGATGCCACCAATTGCCATATATATATATATATATATATAATGTGGATGTTCCACAACGCATTTTAGCAAACTTGCACCCTGTGAATAGAAAAGCTGAAAGTGTGGTGCAGTACACGAAAACAGCTGATGCTGAAGGAAGATTCGAGAAGGCTTGTCTGGCCCAGTCTCAAGGGTTGGGGCAGCCAAGAAACTGGTTATTTATTTGAGGAAATACAATGAACGCGAGAAGCAAGACAGGCTCCTGTTGAGGTTTAATGGAAAAACACTAGAAGTGTCAGGTTTTATTCATTTAATAGTGTTAAATGTGAAGAAGGAGCTCAACACACAGTCTCCTGTCACATGGTCAAGTTGAAAATAGACTTTGGGCAAGCTACACCGAGTCCAGAAGATAAGGCTATGCTCACACTCCCTTTTATTCTCAGGCATAGTGATCCTTTGCAAGGCCGAGTTCAAAGGACTAATTGAATGTCAGACAGCAGGAATGATGATGGATGTTGGGGTAATTGGGTGGGGAGGCATAGTCATGTCCAACTCTCCAGCACCTGGGGTACTAGCTTGCATGCTGCTAGCGAGAGGAATATTCCAAAGGGTACAGGTGTGCCAACCAATTGTAGAGGCTCACATAGCAAAGAGCCCTATAGTTTGAAAGCCAATGAAACATGTATTTTTATGACACTGAAGATGACTTGAACTAGTGGTGGGCATAGCTGTCCACCTGATTGTGGAGACCCAATCACAACCCATCGCTATGTAGAAAGTATACCTAGATGTTCCCCGTAGACCAACCACAATCCAACTTGGGTTTTCTTATTTTGCCACGCAGTATGACGTCACGTATGATGAGATCTTTGCTATATAAACTGTGTTTTTTCATATCAATCGGAGAGAGTCTTATGCTGTGGGTTGTCCGTTGGTGCCTGGTGTACTCCCTGTTCAGACAATTGCAATTAAAAACAGTTATGTTTTGCCAACTTCCTAAGTCGGTCTGATTACTGGGGTGAGAGTAAGATCTGCATCCCCATCCATCCATAGAGTGCCACCTCTCTTAAAGGGCCTACGGGATCACGTGGTAGCAGAAGGAGGATGGTTCTATAAAACCCATCGATTAGTATGTCTTTAGCATTTGCAAAAAATCGGACACCCTTCTGCCATGCAGCCGGAGGATAGGGGACGCGCCCCTCTTTGAGGTAATCCCTCCTGTTTTCCAAAGGCGCTTAGTGGACTGTAGGCAACATTGGTCGATTAGAGGAGGGGGACGATCCTAAAGGTCTTCAACTGAAAAGCAAATGGTGAGTAGATTGAGGGGACTGGCAAAATAAAGGGGATGGGATTGTGGTAATAGAGAAAAGTAACAGGGGGTTTGTTTAGTATATGATGAGAAGTGTTTGAAAGAGGAGTGTTGTGTAGAGCCCGGTTTTCCTTCCTCTTGGCAGGTCGAGAAGGAGCCATTTCGATACCCCAAGTGGGTAATTAGGTAGCACATCAACAGGTTTATGATAGGGAATGGGTCAAACTCCAATCCGGGTATTTAGGGGATAGGAGAAAAGGAGTACCATGATGAAAACGTGTTAAGTCGACTAGTCTGTCTGTTTGTGTATTTTGAAATTGAAAAGAGGTGTTGAAGAGCGACGAGAGTAAAAATTGTGAGGTTAAAGAAGAGATAAAATGTTGTTACCTATTTTTAGTCATTGTCAGTTCCGACTGAATAGATAGGTTGAGATCATTGAGAAGTAGAGGCTTTGAGTGGCGAGGTTGGAGCGTGCTCATATCTGTTGCTTTTCTGAAAACGTATCTGTGTAACTATACGGTAAGCATTGACACTCAATGGAGACTCAATGGGGGATGTTACTCCACTAATGCATCTATGCAAGATGCTGTCAACGCATGCACCTAAACTTAAACAGTATAGTGTAGAGTGGGTAAAGGGCACCGCAGACAAGATGTTCATACCATGGCCACAAGGGGCATTGCTGTCAAAGTCGGTTTTGCAACACATGACCACATACTTGCACGCTGCATACACAGGGAAGAAATTGGATCATAGGTTAGCTAGTTTAGAGCTTTGGAAAATGTACCGGGAGGAACGGACGAACCACCTCCTATGGATGGGATGCTTAATCAGTGTAGGGAGGAAAGTGCTCAGCCTTCAACTCCCCTTACCCTGCCCGAAGTAAACGGCGATAGTACAGGAGAATTCTATCCGTTAAGAGAAATAAAAGTGGCGACTGGACATAGTAATCCGACATATGACCCACCTGCTTATAGCACTGACGATAGTCCAGAAGGGACTAAAAGAAAGGAGGAGATATTTAAGGTCTCACAGGACCAGGAGGAGAAAAGCTAACAACCAAATATATCCGCAGACATAGAACGAGATATTAAGAGTTGGAAAGAGAAAAGGATAATGCTGACAAATGGATGGGTGGACAGATATTACTCAAGCTCGATGGGAAAAAGCATCGAGGAAGGTGGGCAAAAGGAAGATCAAGATGAAAAGGATAGAAAAGACAGTGAATGAGAGAAAAGATTGAAGGAAGATGAGCACAAGAGAAAGAATAGGCAGAGATGAGAACTGATGTATCAGGAGGAGCAACAAAGAAAGGAAGAAAGGACAGAGGAGCAAAGAAAATATGACAACAGACAGAGAGCAATCAAAGAATGAGACAGCCAAGACAAGAAGAGACAAGAGGAGGAAGCACAAAAATTAAGGGATAAAAGGATGCAAAGACGAAGGGAAAAAGAAGTGCGTAGAGAGAATAAAAGAAGGGAAGATAAAAGACAAGAAAAGGAAAGGTTTAGATAGGAAGCGAGAAAGCAAAGAGAATTAAATGATGAAATGGAGTGAAAAAGAAGACAATGCAAACGCGACATTGATTGCATTCAGAAATAGTTAATGGATCCGAGTCGGGTAATACCATGGGGCCATATAGCAAGGTTCCTCCCATCACAGGGAGCAACAGCAGGACCATCTAGGATAACCCTAGAGGAGAATTTTCACATAGGGAACATCGGAGAAAGGATCGATAGAGCCTATCAAGACTTAATAGAAAGCAGCAAATTGGGAAGCCGAGGGAAGAGAGAACTATCCCTGGCAGTCCAATCACGAGTCAAAGAAAAAGACCTGTTTAGTCTTGAGCAAAGAGCCTTGTCTTTGGACAGGCTGACTTTAAACAAGGGTGATGGGGACGAAAGCAATACTAGTTGGGGACTAGATATGTCAGAAGAAGAGAGAGAAACCTTCCATGGAGAGGAGGGAGAAAGTGCATGCGGTCCAAAGGGATGTCTGCAGACAGACAAGGAAGTGAGACAGTCTGATGTAGAGCAGCATAAGAATAGAATGCCAGATCTTATAGCATATCCAGAACACCCTAAAGTACAATCGCATAGTGAGAATGGAGAGTCGCCACCATATGTGAACAGGCTGAGTTCATTGCCAGGTAGAAGGCGATCAGGAACCATTTCCCCCACTATGGATAGACAGACAATGGGAGCCAATTGCGGATTTGGGTTTCACGCAGTTCTCTTTATTGGAGAAAGGAAGAGCCAGACCGCAGTATATCCTGTGGCCACAAATTGATAAGGATAATTTGAGGAGCAAACTTCCCACTTTAACGGCTGGGCCTGGGAAATTGATTTATGAGCTAGAAAAGATGACAGGTGAAATACTCGGGCAATAAGGGACATTAAGGGTCTCCTAGCAGCCATTCTTGGGAAAGGGCTGATGACATTTCGACAAGAGCAGGTTACTCAAGTGTAACGGCACAGAACACAGCACATGACGGAGCGCCATTTAATAATTGTAGAGCAGATGTCTGGAGAGCGCTCAGGGTACAGTATCCTGATACATCAGACATTGATGCAATTATGGCACGTAAGATGAAAGATGACGAAGATCTGCTTACTTGCATTCAAAGTATTCAGGAACGCTGTTCTTTGGAAACGAGGGAGCCATGAGGGAAATCAGTGCCAGTATTTTACCACATTCTGTGTCAGGGATTACCAGTGCAGGTACAGAGCTTGAGAAATTAGTGGGAATGGAAGCGAAGCCATGGGCAGAGATACAGTTGACTGTAGAGCATCACTTCCGGCTATTACATGAGAAAAAAAGAAGAAGGAAGATGCTAGAGCCAAGTTAGTTCAGAAAAAATTGTCAAATTACCCCATACAAGGGGCGGTACTGGCAAGTGGAGGGGGACTGGGAATGCAGCAAGAAGTGGATATATCGCAGGCGAATAATCAACGCCAGATTGATCATGGAGGGAATGGGTTTATGCCAAAAGGCAGAGGATTTGGCGACAGAGGAAGGGGTGGTTTTCAGAATAATCAGGGTAGTTTTCAAAATAATCAAGGTGGGTTTCAGAATATGCAGAATGATAATCAGAATGTTCAAGAGGGATTTAACCAAAGGGGGCTAGTCAGAAGAGCTCCTCCTATAGGTTGTACATGTGGAATGACAGGGCACATCGCGCAGGCTTGTGGAAGCCAAGGGTTTGTACAGAATGGGCAATTCTCAAGTGGGGGGGCAGCTTATCCTTCAGCATTTAGTTCACAAGCTAGGGATGGGATTGCCCACGATCAGATAGTATATCAAGCACAAGCACCACAAATGCAGCAGGCATTGAAACCACAGCAAGCACCATTGAATCTTGTGCAAGAGCAGTCACAGCATGCACCCATACAGATAGAGCAGAATGCACATTGGGACAGTTATTGACACCTAGAGTAGCTGGTGTCACTATGGTGGGACGAAGATGAAGATTTGGAAAAAGTGCCAAACTCCTTATGGACTACAGGCCCCTATGACTGTGGCCTATTGAAGGGGTTAACGGATGTTAAGATTAAGCTGAAGCCAGGAGCAATTTTACTGCGAGCAAGGCAGTACCCAATGTCTCAAGTGGCAGACAAGGGTATTTTCAAGACTATTTCAGCACTAATGGAACAGGGTATCTTAGTGACGTTAGAGTTAATGTGCAATGTGCAATACCTCGGTGTACCCTGTGAAAAAATTGAAAGGGGGGTCATGGAGACTAATTCAGGTCATGAGACCAATTAACCAGATTGTAGAAGTAGAGTTTCCTTAGATTCTAATCTGGCGACAATACAATGTGTTTTCTTTTCACAATCGCGTTGCATAGGATTCTCAAGACCTTACTTCATTTATGTTTTGTGAAACTAGGCTGAAGAGCACTCGTTTGCCCCAAGGGTACTGTGAGTCTCCATCAATCTTTAATTGGGTCCTGAAGATGGACTTAGGCAATATTGATTTTAAAAGTGTTGTGCTGCTGTATGTAGATGATATTTTGGTTTGTAGCACGACAGAAGATGAGTGCAGGCAAGATTTGATTCAGTTGATGGTCATTCTAGCAAACAAGGGATACAAAGTAGAAAAGGAGAAGTTGCAATATTGTTAAGAAGAGGTGTTGTACATAGGTCAGTTAATCTAACTTCAGGGGAAGAAAGTTACACCTGAAAGAGCTGAGGCAATTATGAAATATTGATTTGAAAAGTGTTGTGCTGCAGGATGTAGATGATATTTTGGTTTGTAGCATGACATAAGATGAGTGCAGGCAAGATTAAATTATGTTGCTCATTCTAGAAAACAAGGGATACAAACTGGGCAAGGAGAAGTTGCAATATTGTTAAGAAGAGGTGTTGTACATAGGTCAGTTAATCTCACATGAGGGGAAAAAAGATACACCTGAAAGAGCTGAGGCAATTATGAGAACAGTAAAACCGCACACGGGAAAACAAATGCAGTTTTGGGGATTGTTCAACTATTTTAGAGCATGGGTATTTGATTATACCTCATACACAAGACCCCTTTTGCAGGCTCAGAAGAAACGGCAAGTGAACAAGGAAAAAATAGATTGGACTGAGGGAATGCAGGCAGGGTTTGAAGAATTAAACAAAGCAATTTGTACAGCTCAAGTTTTAGGAATTCCCAACTATTCTGAGGAGTTCTTCTTGTTCTCGCACATGAATGGGATATTTATGACAGCGGTGCATACAGAGAGGACTACATTTGGGTACAAACCTCTGGCACTAGATTTTAGATCCAGTTATAACAGGGCACTTTCCTTGCAAACAATCGCTGGCAGCAGCCAGGTTCACAATAGAGAAGTCATTGTTTGTTTAACATGCTTCGTTTGCCATTTTGGAGAAACCTAAGTGTACATTGACATCTCAGAGTGCTTCCACATATGAGGTAGTCATATCGAATCCAGCAATCAAAATAGTCAGGTGTAAAATTGTGAACTACCATGTTTGCAGCTGAGCCTGTGGCAGAGGGTTAGCATGTGCATGATTGCGCTAATTCCAAGGAGTTCTACCATGATATCCCAAGAGTAAAGGAGAATGCTCTAGCAGGGGGGATTCTTTTTATTGACGAGTCTTCAAAAATGTATCAAATTGATGGGGAAAAAGGTTCAGGTTCAGCTGTGGTACAGAGCTGATGAGGAATTTGAAGTGGGAGAAAGTGCAAGACTACTGTCTCGCGTTGCGGCACAAGCAACAGAATTAGTGGCGCTTATTGTCACTTTCAAGAAACATGTAGGGCAGGAAGTGATGGTGTACAATGACTCTGCCTATGTGACGTCAACCGTCCACGCAGGGCTAGCATGTTGGAAAAGTAGGGCCTACTTCTGAGTGGACGGCACTCCAGTGCAACACAAAGCATTATTGGGCAGGCCTATCAAGGCACTACAACTCCCAGTAGCCATCGCAATAGTTAAGTGTGCCACACATACTAAGCAAACTGACTTTGTAACTCACGGGAACGACGCCGCAGACGAAGAGGCCAAAATGGTTGCATATTTACCATATATTTAAAGTTTTGATTCTCCAAATGTAAAGAGAAAGTAGTCACAATTATGATTGTAAATGAAGGGCTTAATCATTTGTCAAGAACACAGTTGACGGAAGTTCAAGGCAGTGCTCCACAGGAAGAGCAAGAATTGTGGAAATGGAGGGAGTGTTCTTTATCCCTCTCTTAAGCATTGTGGTGACAGGGCAGCACTGGAAAGCCGCTCATGTCTGTAGCCTTATAATTGGTATCGCTTGAAAAGCTGCATTACCCTGCACATGTAACTAGGGAAAGCGTTGCAGCAACTATTGCAGAGTACTGGTTTGTATCAAACCTGTTAGAACACGTTGCATTTTATGTAGTAAATTGCATTGCATGTCAAATGTTAACCACTGGGCACACACTGAACAATCAGAGGAGTGATTCCTTGACCACATGGTCCTTTTCAGCATTTACATATTGACTATGTTGATATGCTCCAGGTATATAGTGGATATAGATATATGATAGTGGCGGTGTGTCCCATTCCAAGATGGATTGAAACAGGTCCATGTACACACCCTGATGCCACTTGCTCAGCAAAGTTTTTAGTACAGGAAGTATTTCCCATATGGAGAGTTTGTGAGGTGCTGAGGTCTGACAATGGGCCCCATTTTGTTAATGAAGTATTTGAATAGATTAGCCAATTGCTTAGTATAAAACACACGTTTTCTTATGCTTATCACCTGCAAGTAAATGGAACATTTGTGAGAGACTCAGCGGTCTTCTCAAAGAGAGAATTACTCAACTCAAATTGACACTGAAGAAGGGATGGCTGTATTGCCTGTCCCTTGCATCACATGAATAAAGGAATCAACCTGGGCCAGACCACCACCTCACACCTCACGAGCTAGTGACAGGGAGGCCAATGAGAATGCCCTTGTCTCCTCTATTGGGGAGCAGAAGTGATGTTCAGATGACTGCAGAATTGTTAGGAAATGAGTTATGTGCGTATTTGACATGTATGACCGCTAGTATTTCTGTCATTTCAGATCAGCTCAAGCGCAAGGGGTGTCGGTCTCAGGACACAGATGAAGACCGTTCAGCAACCAGACTTCAAGAATTATTTCCTGTACCTAAATTATTAATTGGAGATGCAATCCTAGTGCTCATTGTCACAGTTTATTGTCGAGAACATTACCCCCTCAGCAGTAAAAGTCCAAGAAAGCCACGCCTGGATACACCTGGGCTACGTGAAGCCATATGCTGGTGAGACCGATGCACCCCAATGGTTGATATAGGAAGTAAGACAAGAAGAAGTTCAGCATGTGCAGACTCGATCGATGATGAGGAAGAAGGACACCAACATTGCTGATTAAATAAATGCAAGTGTGCATTTGGACTCTGGCTCCCCCTGGCCAATCTTTATAGATGTTTCAGCAGGAGTGCAAGAAAAAGTTCTTGAGCAGCAGGAATCTTGGAATTGGACTTTAATAAGTGTTGAAGTGCTAAATATGCCAAATCGAGAATTTGACTTTGATGACTCGAAAAGGGAGCAGTTTCTTGATTCATTCCTCACTGAGTTTCTCTTTGGTTAATCTCGTGGTTCTGTGAGATGTCGATGCCCATAGACTACATCTTGCTGTCTTCATATAAATACTCCAAGCCTATCCTGCTCTTGTTTGGCATATTATTTATATATGTGTGTTTTTACAAATCCTAAGAATGGCCATGCAATTAGGAGGTTACTTATGGTGATAGTTGAACAGATTCCTTCCTTAAAGTACTACACAGGCACAATGTGGACTGTCAATAATAATGCAGTTCTAGAAAATGAGCAAAATCAACGACGTGTGAAGAATAAAACAAAGTGGAGGGGTCTCATGTATTGGTGCATAATATATGCATGCTCATAATTGATTATTGTTTTTCTGATTTTGCTATTCCATACTGTCTATTTCATTGGTCAAAGTAAGGTAGAAGTCTCTTTGATTCTTCCCACTCCAGAGGCTTATTTATTTATTTATTTCGTTGATTTAATCAAATTAATGATTTTTACAAAACATAGTTGAAGAAATCAGTAGAAAAATTGAAATGAGGAAACATTTACAGTCAAAGTAGAAGACTCTTAACAAAGGAAATTCATAAAGACAAAATGGACTTTAGGGTTTGAGTGGTCGCGATTGTCCAGGTATTTCGTTCTCCGCTCATTAGGCGACCCCACCAGAATTCTTCCTCCCTGATGTAGGATGCCTGGAGATGTTGTTGCAGATACTTTTCACCAATATCTTGGGTACCTGGACAGTTGAGAAGCAAATGCCGAATAGTTTCGACTTTTGAGCTATCTTTACAAAAACGACATGTATCTGAATCACTCAGTCCTCTTCGTTTCAGAATCTCATTTGTCTGCAGTAGATTTAAGCGTGCTCTCAAAAAAAGGTTTCTGGCGGCTTTGTTTGGGAACCTGCTCAGATAGTTAGGGACCGTGTTTAATTTGCTGTTATAGGGCGGGAGATGTTGAACTGATTTCGCTTTTTCTGCAAAGTCCAGAGTCTTTATCCAATCACACTCTGCCATTTTATTTTTTATTTTTGAGGGATTTCGCACCAGCTCTTGTTCCGAGAAATGGAGTTCCAGTAGTTTTGCTTTTCTTGCTGTTTCCCAAGATTTTAGCTCCAAGCATCGCGTCCTTTTGACCTCAGCGTGGATCATCGCTAACACGCGAGGGCAATCGGGTAACAGCATTTTCCTGTAGAGCATCATAGATTTAATCTCCACAGATCCTTGCAGTGAAAGTAAACCTATTTCCCTTCTGATTAAGGGTGCCGATGTGGATTTTGGCAACCCCAGAACCGTGCGCCAAAAGTACCCCTCTAATTTCAGCCATAAATGGAAAGGCACATGAGGGAGAGCGTCCGCTGCATAGGTGATTGATGGAACTACCTTTGTACAGTAAAATTTGATCACTGGAAGCAAAGAAAAACGCCCGTACTTTCTGTCTAATGCTCGCGCCTGTGCTGCCAGTTTCTTAGCCTTATCTATCAGGCACATCTGGAATGCTACATTTGTTCTAGAACTGTCCAAGGTGACTCCTAAGCATTTTATAGTTGACACTTTCTCGAGAACCTTGCCTTCCAAGTACCAGGAAAATTTTTCTTGTCGCCGTTTGAATTTTTCCATCGTCAAGATTTTGGTCTTTGCAACGTTGATGGATAAGTTGTTCTCGCCGACATAAGCAGCAAGGTTATTAAGCTGACGCTGTAGACCGATTGGGGTCAAGTCCATTAGGATTAGATCGTCTGCATAAAGTAACCTTGTAGTTTTGCAGTCTCCCAATAACGGTGGAAAGGAGCGAATTAATTGCTCTGAATCTTTGAAATCACTGAGGTAAGCGATAAAAAGTGCAGGAGCAAGTGGATATCCCTGCTTTACTCCTCTGTCAACCAGAATTTCAGATGATAACAAGCCTGCTTGATTTAACCTAACGCGAAGCTTGGTGTTCTTGTGTAATGCCTGAATTGGTTGGAGTATTTCTGCTGGACAATTCCACTGGGACAGTTTCCTCCACAAGTTTGCTCGATTGACTTGATCAAAGGCTTGCGCCAAATCGATAAAGGCCAGGAACACTCTTGGAGCTCCTGCTAGCACCTTACTTTTTAGCGCACTGAGAAACATAATATTTGTGGATGTGCCATTTTTCTTGGTAAAACCCGTTTGAAATGGGTCTAAGCGATCTGTGTTATCAAACCATCGATGAAATTGCTGGAGTAGTAAGGAACCAAACACCTTTCCAATCGTGTCCAAGAGAGCTATAGGACGATAGTTCTTGGGATCGTCTTTTAGCCCCTTTTTGAAGATAGGGACGACTATTGAGGTTGTCCATGAGAGCGGGATTTGTCTGGCCTTTTTGCATCGTCTGAAGATGCCACTGATCAATGCAGACCATTCTGTTGGAAATTGTTTTAGGTCCAGGTTTGCAACACCGTCCGGGCCAGGGGCTCTGGACGGTTTAAGCCTACGAAGTATTTTAATAATCTCTTCTTTATTGCTCAGATCAACCCACGGTTCCAAGTTTGTATTTTCCAGTGAAGGCCCCGAGTGTATGGGTGCCTGAAAAAGGTTTGAGTAGAATTTTATCCAAGCAGTTTCACCAATTGGGTTTATTAGTGGTTCGCCGAAAGGCGAGATCGTAGATCTAATTAAAGCCCAAAATTCTCTTGGATGATGACCACTGACCAATTTTAGCATGGCTTCCGCGTCTTTTTGGTAAAGATTACACCGTTGCTGTTTAATCCATGTTCTATAGGTTTTCTGCACTTGCATAAAGAGCGCCTGATTTTCTGGCGTAGGGAATGCTTTTACCCTTCTTTTTGCTTGTCTTAATTGACGCCTTTTCAAAACCAGTTCTTTACTGTACTCGTGTGAGGTAACTTTGTTTTGTCGTCCCTGACCCTTGAAGTCTGACCTGTAAGGTAACAAAAGTGGTTGGTAATCTGGTAATCGCAGAAACTCCTGTTCTTTTTGTTCTTTGCCTGTGTTCTCGTACTGAAACTTTATTGCAGAAATAGCAGCTGCTGTCAGTTTTAGACGTGTTTGTTGGCTGTTTGCCTCGACAGGAGCAGGCATAACCAAACTGTGAGTTGGGTTTGTCTTCCACTTTAACACCAACAAGTTGTGATCACTCTCCTTGGTTTTTAGTACTTCAAATGATGTTGTAAAAGTAGACAAATGTCTACTAATGAAGATATGGTCAATGTCCGCGTGCGAATTTCCTCTTTCCCAAGTAAAGGGTCTCCCTTGTCTAGAGAAAAGATCACCTGCACACAGCAGGTCGCACGCTGACATCAAAGATAACCATTTGTCCCCTCGTTTGTTTCTGAGGGATGAAAAGAGAGGGGGATGCTCTACTACTTCGAGCGGCACCCAAGTAGCATTTAAGTCTCCACAGATAACCAACAGTGCTTCCGGATTGTTCACCAGGACTTCGTTAATGGTCTCACTAGACAGGGCAATAAAAGAGACATCGCTCAAGGCTGCGGGATTCCAGTAGATGTTTATAATAATTAGGGGCTGTGTTTTGAAGTTGCCCCCGTCCTTCTTACCAGTTATCCAGCTGACTTCTGTGGCCAGCAAGTAAGTGGATGAATGTAAGATTTTTAGGTGTTGTAGTCCTGAGCCGCACCGGATTGCCGTAACGAGGCCTGAGGAAGGGCGCCCAAGGGAACCTTTGATTGCTGGCGCATGGGCCAAGTCGTAGCCATCGATGGATGGACGTTCCGTCATCCAGGTCTCTTGTAAGCAGATTATATCCAAGCATCTCAAGTTTACATCCCCTTCGTTCGTCAGATGTTGAAAACCGCGCGTATTCCATGACCCCAGGGAGAGAACTTCTTTTCCCCGTGTCTGTTGTATGGGAAGGGGTGTGAGGATGTGGCTGGCGGATTGCTATTGAATCTTATGTTGTGTGAGAGCCTTTGGTAGCCATGCCCAAGATTGCAACAATGGGGCTTGTTTTGAAGTGTCCTTCATGTCGGAGCCTTCCTTACCCAAAGATTGGGTTATTGTCCGTTGGATTGTGGCCGTAGGGCCGCGAGGGCGTCTTCCTATTCCCAACGGGTCTTTGTAAACCACTTCCTCTCTTGTGGGTTCTCCCCAGGGTCGTTGACTCCCAAAATCGTAGCGGCTTGTCTGCTGGATTTCTGCTGTTAGATCCGCGTTGATTTTTCCAAAAGAGCGAACCTGTCGCTCCAAGCCTCTGTCCTCCAGATCTCTTTTAGACAACTTCGGTTTAATACTCACATTTTCAAGATGCGGGGGTGTATTTAATCCCAACTGTTCGGATGATTCGCGCCCCGTAGATGAAGGCACACCTTCTTCTAGTTCGAACAAGTCGAATCCCAGCTTTAAAAGGTGTTCGGCTGCCTCTGCTAGTCTGGTTTTTGCCCAATTCGTATGGACATGAAGGTAAGCACTCGCTAGTTTCCCTTGATGGAATGGTTCTACCCTCGTTAAATCCTTGGTTTCGACTTTCCTGAGGGAAGGAATACATTTGAGAAGTTGCAACAAAAATCCTCTGTTTAATATAATATATTTGTTGTTATCTGGTAATTGTTCAATAAGGAAATTACGTTTGGTTCTAAGAGGCTGAGCTCCAGGCGTTACCGATTTTTGTTTTGGGCTAGATCTGGGGTTATGTCGATTCTGCTTGTCTTTTGCAGATGCTTCCGCATTTTTTCTTGTTGCTGGGGCGTCTTTGGACCTTGTCGCATGCACCCATCTGGACCCTTGGGGAGAGTTCCTTCTGGAAACAAAGATGTTGTTTTGAGACCCATTTCTCCCGCGGACTTTTAACGGACTGATCTTCGGCCGGTCGTAATCTAGATTTCGTGCGTGTTGTCTTTTTTCCGGGATCTTTTTCAGCACTTCAGGCCCCCCGCTAGCTTTGTTTTGCAGGTTCCTACAACGACTCTCTAGGGTTTGAAAATGGAGGTTTTCCTCCATAGTACAATTTGGATCTGGAGTCTCATCTTGGTCATCAGACAGTGTGTAGACACTGAAGTTTAACAAATCCACGTCTGTTTCTCGGTTGTCCTCATTAGAGGCTATTTGAATACCGGCTATGACGTCGTCTGTTTCCTTAGTTGAGGAGTTCACTTTATCTCCTTTTCCTTGAACTGTACTGCCCAATAGTTTGTCGGGCAATTTAGGCTTTCCCTTCTCATTTAGAGGCACTTTTTTGCTACTATTTGCTTCTGCAACGGGAAGCTTGCTTGTCGTTTGCTTTTGTTTAAAGAAAGGGCCTTTTGATGCTGATACACTGTCGATTTCAGATGAAATTGAGATTTGATCGTTGAAAATCGATCCATTGGATTTTGCTGCCGTGCCCCCTGCTTTGGTTATTAAGGAACCCCTAGCAGGGGACTCCTTATCTCCCTCCGGGATAAAATCCTCAAGGTCGACAATCCGCCCATCTTCGAAGGTCTGGGTACTGGAGTCTGAAGGAAGAGGTCGTGTCTCGAGTGACCTAGCTCTCGTCTTCCCCGGACATTCGTCCGTGTTGATTTTTCCCATTTTGTTGTTCAAGGCGTTAATATAGCCTTCTAGGAAAATCAAACGACTGTTCATCATCGCTGTAATAGATGTGTGGTCTTTCAAGGAGTCGTTTATCAACTCGTATAGTTTACAGAACGGTGCCATCGCCAACGTTACTGTAGACATAATTAATCTTAAGTCAGTCTTCTTTGGCGAAGGGTCCTTAGGTGGATTTCCTATAAGTTCGCTGGAACGCCGATTTCTCGTTGGACTAGGCGCCGTATGGCTATTACAGTCGTTTGTCCCTCCTCTTGAAGTTGAAGAGGTCCTTGGAGCGTCGAGGCTAGGTCTCTTTCCCAAGCCAATTGAAGTTCGATGGTTCGAGGCTTGGACTGGAAAAGGAATATTATCAGGCTCCGAATTGGGCTGGGTATCCTCTTGCCCTAGTCCCAAGCCCGCAGTCTTTGTCGCGGTCCCCTCGGCATTTGTTTCAGTCGAGCAGGGATTAAATATGAACAAAGATTGTTCGGACTGATTGTCTTCTGCGTCACTTTCCACCTCACTGCAAATTGTCAGGGGGCGTTGGGTCTCATCAGTCTGAAAAGTACTCTTGAGAGTAGAATGGCTTTGTCCTGCATTTTGGGCTGAGGTCACTGAATTTCCAGTATCAAAGTTTTTGGCCAAAAGAGGTTGTGTGTCTGACCCAGGCATTTGGCCGAGACCACTTTGCCCTTTCGATAGGTTTGTTGATAAGCTTGGAAGTTGCCTCGGAGATGGAAGGTGTGCAGGACTTGGGGACCCAAAATGCCACCTAATGTTCGCGTTTGGGACCATGTTGGAAAAGGAAAAGCTCACCGGTTTTAACGAAAGCACGGTTCTCTCATCATTTGTTTGTGCAGGTGCTGTGACCGGGATTTGGTCCGAGACCGCTCCCAAAATCTCGGCATCCGAGATTTCTTCCGGGGTTGAAGGTAGCTTCTTTAAGAATTTAGCAAACAATCTGTTGGTTATAGGCAAGTTTGGTTGGGCGACCTCTGATTGATTTGCAGACCTGTCATCGGCGTTCGTAGATTTTTGGCGTTTTGATATCAAAACTTTCAACCCCATCTTTGGCTTTTGGTGCGCGCATCGTTTCCTACGCAACGGCCCTCCCTTTTTCCTGTAATAAACAGTATTTAACGAAACATGGGAGGGTTTGGTTTGGCTATCCTTTGGCCTCGCAGCCCTGGGGGTTTTAGATGATTCAAGGTCCAGGTTCCTCGAGACGGTGGGCTGCACGTCCTCTCCGGGGCCAAACCGCGGCAAAACCTCTGCATCCAGCACAGTGCAAGACTCCGGCGGAGAATGTTGCAAAATGACGACCTGTATAGGGCCATTTAAGACAGAACTGTCCGTTTTTCTTTCAAGTGAATTTATCTGGGGCTGCCGCCCAGATTGGTCGTTGCACCCCTCCACCACGAAAGGGGCCAGGGGGGCTTTGGCTGGCAGAAGGGCTCGCAGCTCTAGTCCATTTTCCGGGGAAGCACAAGCAGACAGTCCGACCAACACGTTCACCCCCCCCCACCGCCCACTAATACCTCCTCACCTGGAGCGAGCGGCGTTTCCTCTCCTCCAAGGGGCCGCGCTAAGCTCGCGTCACTCGGCGGGGGACAGCTGGCGGCTGACGGGGGCTCCATCTCATTTGAAGGATTACCGGAACCAGAAGAGACAAAGACGTCCATCAGGGAGGTTGCAGCGCCTGGCTCCGCCAGTCCGAGTTCTGTATCTGCTTGGCTTGATACAGGCAGCTCCAACATTTTGTCTGACTGATGAAGAAGTGCCGTGCTTGTTTTAGCGCTGCGTAAACGTGGCCCAAAAGTCTCGTTTTTTTCCACGAAAACCAGTGAGTGCACAGCACTATTTTTCCTACTAGCGGAGCGTGCAGCTCTAGCTGCCATAAACTACGGAGATTGCCACTCCGCAATGCAGCAAACAGCGAAACAGTCCTCGTTTTCTGCTTCTCGCCCTTTACTCACTCTGGCTTCACGCCACAAGGGTGATGCTCTTCCCCTTTTATGAGTCACTTCCTATGGGCGGTACGTCTGCAGGCCAAATGTTTAAAGGCACAGTGCCCCAGCCCTCACACACGCGCCGCTCAACACACAGCCTCAGTGTGGGCGCGCAGCTCTTCCAACGGGCTACGGGGCTGCAAAAGTTCAGGGAACTTGAAAAGGCAGTCAATAGAGATCCAAGCAGCACAGCGAAACAGTCCTCGTTTTCTGCTTCTCGCCCTTTACTCACTCGGGCTTCACGCCACAAGGGTGATGCTCTTCCCCTTTTATGAGTCACTTCCTATGGGCGGTACGTCTGCAGGCCAAATGTTTAAAGGCACAGTGCCCCAGCCCTCACACACGCGCCGCTCAACACACAGCCTCAGTGTGGGCGCGCAGCTCTTCCAACGGGCTACGGGGCTGCAAAAGTTCAGGGAACTTGAAAAGGCAGTCAATAGAGATCCAAGCAGCACAGCGAAACCCACTCCAGAGGCTTATGCACAATTATCTGTTGCAGAAAGACCAAGGCCATATGTGATTATCCCTACACCAGTGACACATGTACGGTCACCCATTTCTCTGACAAGTGTTCCTATGATTCCCCCTGTAGGAAGGACCTTTACTGATATACTTCATGATCATAATGTACAAGCTCACTTTGAAAGAGGGAGACCCAAATAAAAGCACAAGGGAAGATGATTATGAGTTAAATAATTATCTAGACAGTACAGCACATTTGGGGTAATAACATGTGGTATCAGCACATGAAAGAGGTGGGAGAAAGATCCTCTAAGGAGAGTTTCTATGTGTGTTCTCTCCTACCTTATGCTATGGGGAATTCCAAGATATTCATAGCTATAGAAATAGCAGTCCAGGCAGCTCATTGTCTGACACACCCTGAACTATACCATACAAGAGGTCAGTTCCAGGTTGGAACTGCATCCTTGCTATGGGTGACTGAATGGGCAGCTTCAGAAGAAGATGACTATGTGCAAGATTTAAAGACAAGAGAATGACCACACAGCAAAGATTATGTGATATACGAACAGCATGGAAAGAAGGGAGCAGGAATGAGATGGTAAATAAATAAAAAGATCAATTGTCAACAAAAAAATGATGAAGAAATACAAAGATGCAAGGAGAGAGGCCAGATGCACATCTGGGGAACAGTACTTTCTCCAGATGGTTGGGAAGAAGGCATAGTTGTATGCAGAGCTGTGGAAGTAACAGGACATTACCAGCCAGTTATAGATTGTGTGGAGAAGGAATACAAAACCCGCTGGCCGAAACTTGCAAAGCTGCTGACATGGGTTGATGATAAAGGAGGCCCGTGGCAGATAGTGCTTCTGGCTAGTGCAGAGCTATTCTTAAGAAACAATGGCATGAGAAAACTTGGAGAGAATCAGCAGTGCGGTTAAATCTTCGATCTACCATGAATGAAAGATGGGACAGTAGTGATAATGGACCACTACTGGGCCTGTGGATCCATAGCATACATGAAGCTGCCCAAGGACTGGGAAGGGCTCTGTTCTATAGTGATTGTCCATGTTCCAGCATTGGTGATTCCGAAGAGTGACCTGAACATTGAAGAGTTTCCAAAAGCAGCTCTTTGAAAAAAGTGGAGATCAGTTGAATTTCTCAATCGAACAAAGAGGGAGAACTACTTTTCAGGTAAATCAATAGAAGCCTTTGATTCTATTCCGTATTAACACAGGTTGTGCAGCCAGACTTTGGCAGCATTTGCACCAATCTTCATAGCAGGCACCCAGATGATGTTGAATGCAAAGTGGTTGCAAATCACACTCTGGGAGCTCCTGCAGACGATCAACACTACCATGAAGGGATTCTATGCTATGAAGGAAGGACTAAAAGCCATAAGACTGATTACTCTTCAGAATACACATGTCCTGGAAATGATTACAGCCATGGATGGAGGTGTTTGTGCCAAAATCAGAGAATCATGTTGCACATTCATACCTTCTCACGATGAAGAGAAAGGAACCTTGACAGAAGCCATATCGATGCTGACAAACTTGCACATCAAGATTGATGATGAAGTAGAAGATATTGCAGATGACAGCTGGTTTGTGTCAACCTTCTCATGGTTTCTGCAACATCTTCAAGTTCCTCAGAGCATTGTTGGTGATGATCATGTTTGGAGTCTGTGTGATCAGGATAATAATCACACAGTGCAAGAAGACAGCAAAGAAAGCAGTAGGAATGAAGATCATGATGTGAAAACAGAAAAATAATATGAGGCCGGGAAGCCCAAAAACAAACACACCAACACAGGTTACAAAGAAACATACAAGTGCTTTATTTCAAAGCTACAACAGTTACCAAGTCAATTGACAAACGAATAGCTATTTGGCTCTCAGAATAACATAACGAACTTCAACGAGGGTTCGATGTGTTAGTGAGAGACCACACATTGGAATACCCAGGCTTTTTATACAGTTTGTCCAGCCCTTGGCCAACCCTCTTGCGGGTTAACCATTCTGTGAAACAGGTCTATGGGTTCCTTGCCAGGTCAATCCTTTAATATATGCATTTTGATTAGTTTCACTGATATAGTTGTACATTTACATATAGGTCAATGGTAGGACAAGGTCTCAGTTCGCGACCCCGACAAGTGGCCTGCAGGCATATTAATTATTCATGTGTACGGAGGTCACAACGGCCAGAGTTTTACTCAGAATGTCATTTGGCCTCCATCTTGATGTTCAGGGTGACTTCCAAAGAACCTAAAATGGCGGCTTAATCCAACATGGCGACTTACATTACTTTCTCTAAGATCAAGACCTTGCTGTGGAGTTTGTTCGCATATGATGTCTAGACAACTTGGCGTAGGCCAATACACATACAATTGTTACGATAGGAGGCATAATATTGTTTCTATTCCGACAACGATCAATGTCGAGTAAGAGTTTAGACCCAAAGAGCTGACAGATGAAGAAATCAAAAAAATATATAGAATTCAGCATTCTAGCACCTGAGGGAACAAATGTACTGTACCTGAGAAACCACAAGAAGTATGTAGGAAGGTGGATCTACTGCAGCCTGAATGGACAATGTACTCTCATTACCTGGAGGGTTGATAAGCATGTAAAATCGGCAGGATCTCTGAAAGGATTGATGAAGATATGGACTCCAAAGAAGCACTTTTTCAGACAAAGATGTCTAGATGTGAAGACTAATAGGAGAGTGGTCGATGAATCAACCAGTAGAGGAGGAGCCAACTGCCTCTACTGAAAGTCTGGCCCCCATTTTGCCTATATGTTGGAAACTGGAAAATGCAACATGCGCAATGCCAGTGATGCGACCTATACCACAAAGAAGTTGTGGATTGTGGAAGAAGTGGGAAGATGAATGAAAGAGAAGACTGGTGATGTCACATGAAGCGGAAATGACACACCCAGAAGCGATGCCAATGAAAAGAGTACATTGACCTTATAGAATCTGATGGCGAAGTAAAGAATTGAGCAACACGCCGTGAGCAAAATGAAGAGTGCACATGCAGACAACACTGAAGAAAATGCAAAGCCGTTTCACAATTGTACAGATGCTGTAATGCAAGTAGACTAAGCAATCATAAGGCTGGCTATATGTAGTGAATAGACTGAAGGTGGTGATGCCAATATAGATATATACGTGTGTATAGAATCTGGATGTTCCATGATGCATTTTAGCAAACTTTGACACTGTGAATAGAAGGGATGAGCGTGTGGTGCAGTACAAGAAAACAGCTGATGCTGAAGGAAAATTTGAGAAGGCTTGTCTTGCCCAGTGTCAAGAGGTGGGGCAGCCATGAAACTGGTTATCTATTCGAGGAGATACAATGATCGTGCAGACGCAAGACAGGCGCCTGTTGAGGTTTGATGGAAAAACACTAGAAGTGCCATGTTTTATTCTTTTAATAGTGTTAAATGTGCAGAAGGAGCTCGAAACACAGTCTCCTGTCACTTGGTCAAGTTGAAAATAGACTTTGGGCAAGCTACACCAAGACCAGAAGATAAGGCCATGCTCACACTCCCTTTTATTCTCAGGCACAGTGATCCTTTGCAACGCCGAGTTCAAAGGACTAATTGAACGGCAGACAGCAGGAGTGATGATGGACCTTGTGCTATTTGGGTGGAAAGTCATGGTCAAGTCTAACCCTCCAGCACCTGGGGTACCTGCTTGCGTGCTGCTAGCTAGTGGAATATTCCAGAAGGGTACAAGCGTGCCAACCAATTGTAGAGAGCAACATAGCAAAGAGCCTTATAGTTTGAAAGCAAATGAAACGTTGTTTATTTTTATGACACAGAAGATGACTTGCACTAGGGATGGGCATAGCAGTCCACCTGACTGTGGAGACCAAATCACAACCCATCCCTATATTGAAAGTATACCTAGATGTTCCCCGTAGACCAACCGCAATCCAACATAGGTTTTCTTATTTTGCCACGTAGTATGACATCACGCATGAAGATTGTTTGCTATATAAACTTTGTTTTTTCATATGAATCCGAGAGAGACTTATGCTGTGGGTTGTCCGTTCACACCCGTTGTACTCCCTGTTTCGACAATTGCAATTAAAAACAGTTATGTTTTTGCCATTTTCCTGAGTCGGTCTGATTATTGGTGCGAGAGTAAGATCTGCATCCCCATCCATCCATAGAGTTCAACCTCTCTTAAAGGGCCTAGGGGTTCAGTGAGAAGAATCAATGGAACTTCTGCCTCTTTTGGATTATTATGATAAAAAAGAAGGATCATAAGAAACAAAAGGACACAAAACATAATTGCATATGTATATTGCAAACCAACATATTAATCCCCACCACTTGTGCCATTCTGGTATCACTTGAGCTTTCATTTTCTGAAAATGTATCATTTTCAAGATTCCTCATTTTTGCTGTACTCAATTAGGAAGGAAAAACACTAAAAAGGCAATTGTAATATATGTGGTATTTGCAATAATTCCTCCTGGATTGCTATAAACAGCATCCTTATTATAGGGCCATGTTTAGAATCCTGGAATAAAGTGTGGATATCCACATCCCTTCTAACAAGTGCAGGGTAACCGCGAAGAATAAACACAAAAATAGCAAGCACGATATGATGCACATTTCTTTCGGGAGAACCATAAAGTCAGTCAAACAAGTATTCAGTAACAAATTAATCGGGGTACTGCTCCCTTTTGCAATTATCAAAACCAACTTCGAAATCCAGTTCAGGCATATTTTTGATATATCAACAACTTTCTAAAGTTAATTTGCAAAGAATTCTATGATTCAAGAAACATATTTGCACGCCTGTTATAAAATCTATAAGGAGTGTCCAGTGAGAATCACAGACCAAATGCAAATCTGAATTTATTGGTCAATCCGTTGGTTTATCATCCTTCTCCCTCGTCATCGATCAAGTCTGCACACGCTTAAATTCATTTTCTTGTCTTCCTTCGGGATCGTTCATTGGGGTTGTGAAGATCTCACCAGTGTAGAGCTTGAAGTCATTGAGGTGAATCCAAGCTTGTCGCCTTGAACGTTTACTGCCGAAGGAGTAATGTCCTCCACAATGTACGGTCCGATAAATCTTGTCTCCTACCACTTTCTAGTAAAATTACAGATCAGCACTGAATCTCCAGCAAACAGTTTAGGTGCTGATAATCATTCAGAAAATGTGGTTGCTTAATGGCTTTCATCTGTGTTCAGAGACCGACTCCCCCTGATGCTTGAGTTGATCTGAAATGACAGAGATCCAAGCGGCCATACATGTCAAATATTCATTTAATTAATTTCCTAACATTTTCACAGTGCTCTGGCCATCACTTACACTCCACAATGGAGGAGTTAAAGCTATTTGCATCCATCTTTTTTTTTTTTTTTTTAATTTTTTTATTTGTTCTAGTTGAAATTAATCAACCTTTCAAAACAAAATTTAAGTATAAATGCATCAATATTCACACATTTAAAACATTGTAATACACATTATACAAAGGCAAAAAGAGAAAAGAAAAGAAATATAAAACATACATAGCAGAATTATGCGATACCATAAAATCAAAATTAATCCAACGCATCACAGGTTTAGCTAATCACTAAGTACCAGAAAAGTGAACCAAAATATCGCAGCATCAATTCATTCTGATTCCAATTCTAAGTGTAAACTTTGCAGAAAGTTTATAGCAGCAATCTGTAGAGGGAGATAGTTTGATCCTATGATTAAGGACCAAGTTAGATCTTCGGATGCAAGCTGTAAATAGTTGCAATGTCGTGCGAAATGTATTTCACGAAGTGGACGGAGAACAGGGCATTCTGTGATTAGATGCCTCATGGTCTCTCGTACCTCCGCCAACAAGCAAAAACGACAAAAGTTTTCTGCTTGAGTTATTAGTTTTCTTTTTGCCAACAGATCTTTGGTGTCCCATAAATTAAGACGCAATTTCATAATGAGGCGTCGGCATTTGGCTCAGGGACAACGTATTAAATATGCAGGCAGTATGCACATTTTTTTGTGAGGAAATCGGATTACATCAGCATCAACATATGTGAGACATCTCTGCCTATTAGCAATCCAGTCTGTTTGATATATTTTTGATTTCGCTTTATCTGGATTATATAACAAGAGGTTTAATGATACCTCTGCTTCAATTAACACATGATAGACAGATGATAGCCATGATGTAATAAACTGATGCTTACTTGAAAATAAATATGATGAAATAAGTTTCAAGAATGCTTCAGTAGCGGTAGAAACTAAGCATTTTCTAAGAAAAGCACATTTTCGCCAATTTATGACAGCTTGTAGTGAAATTAATCCAAGCTCATACCTCAACCAGGGGACTGGTATACAGTTTGGCAAATGCAAGATACGGCGCCAGTATCTCCCCTCCCATTTTGTTAACAAGTCAGATGGGATATCTTGAAAGGTGTCTAACCCATATATAAGTGCTGGGATAGCTTTTGATGTCCAGAAGTGCCAAGCTGGTAGGACCGAAAATTTGCCATATTTATGCATCAATATGATAGCCTGTGATGTGAGGGATGTTAATCTCATTTCAATGCGCAAAATATGACCCTTTGGGTGTTTACCAGTCTCAAACACAATACCCAAGTAGTCATACTGTGGCACTCTCATGATCGGTATGTTATTCATGGACCATACATATGAGGTTCCACGTCTTTTGGGACAATACACAACAATTTGTGTTTTAGTGAAATTCACTTTCAGTTCATTGGAAACAGTATATGTCATAAATGCATTTAAAAGGCGCTGGAGTCCCACTTGTGTCCTAGCAATTAAGACTAGGTCGTCTGCATAAAAGAGAGTTTGTATGGGATAACCGTTCAGTTTTGGTGAATCCGAGACAACATTCTGCAGTGCAAATCTTACATCCTGAATAAAGTAATTAAATATGGCAGATGCTAGTAAACATCCTTGTTTGAGCCCTCTTGCGGTCAAGATTTTTTGTGACAGAAGGCCCCCCAGAGTCAATCGTACCATGATTGATGTATCTGAATGAAGGGCATGTATTATATCCATAAGCATTGTAGGACAATGATCTCCGCGCAGCTTATTCATTAGGAGTACCCGGCTAACAGAGTCAAAGGCTGCATGGAGATCAATGAATGCAATAAAAACTGACTGCTCCCCATGTAGACACTGCATTTTAATTGCATTTAAGCAAAAAAGGTTTATTGAAGTCCCCATGCCCGCCACGAAACCCGTTTGATGGGGATCGCGTAAGTTTGTACGGAGTGTCCAAGCATTAAATTGGGATAGAATGATCTTTGCAAATACCTTCCCCGGCGCATCGAGGAGGGCTATCGGTCGGTAACTAGCAGGTAAACACCGATTTCCCTTCTTGAAAATTGATATTATGATTGACGTTTTCCAAGTTGATGGTATTTTATGGGTATCAAGAATGTTTTTAAATATGAGATGCAAAATATATGCCCATGATTTTGGGTCTGATTTGAACATGGCATTCGATAGTCCATCTGGACCTTGAGCTTTTGATGAGCTGAGTTTTGCTATAATCGACAAAATCAGCTCCTCAGACACATCAAGTTGCCAGGGATCATTTCTAGCCGGTTTGTATTCAAAATTGGCAAAGGCTGGGTCATCATATAAGTTAGAAAAATGCATGCACCAGTCTTTTTCGGAGACGCCATTGATTTGGGCGTCACCTTGTAGAGTGTCATGCTGATTGTTGAACATTTGCCACATTTGTGCTGAATTTTTATGTTTCATGGCTGCCAACATAGTGAGACTATCACGTTGAAATCTAAGGGATTTCCTTTGCCTGAGCCAATTTTTATATCGGCACTTGGCAGTGTTCAAAAGTTGTCGACAATGTGGGCCATTCTGGAAGAGTATGTTTTTCCTTATTCTCCGATATTCCGCTTTTATGATCTTGATGGAAGAATCGTAAATATGCGGATGGCTGACATGATTATGTTTTACAATGGCAATAGTGCGAGTAAATGGTTTTAAAAGGTCTGAATATGAGACCCCATTGGTGCGCCATGCATCATCTTCCAGAATGGTTGTAAAAGTCTCCATCCCCCGAGCACTCCACTTGAGTCGATTTCTAGCGTTGTTAACCAATGGTACAGCAGTGTGCATCTGATGTGGTAGGCTGTGTTCACAAAACCATGCCAATTGTGCTACTAAGAGACAATGATCACTGTTCGGATGGGGCATGATTGAGAAATAGAGGACACATTGAAACAACATTGTGCTCACGTAGATGTAGTCTAGCGTGCTTGTGCTAGCTCCCCGATGCCAGGTGAAATTGGAATGTGTATCCCCTTCTACTGACCCATTTAGTTTATGTAGATTTCTGTCTGCCATCAAAGTTGCCCATTTATGGGCCGCAGGGGAAAGATTGGTACCATCACAGCAGTCCAGATTGAGGTCTCCAGCTACGATGGTGTTAATAATCGATGTTCGAGCAGAAATTAGATTCAATACTTCTTCCATACCATCAAAAAAGACTACATCACTCATGGTGAGGGGATTGCGATAGATGTTCAATAGGGCTAATTCTTGTGTATTGCCCTTAATAAGTACTAATTGGATCTGAGTGCCTACCGTAGCCCACGGAGCAAGGGAAAACCCACTAGCACTGTGAACACCCACTAATAGACCTGACGAGGGACGGCCTCCACTTGGAAGCGCAGGAAGTAGAACGATATCATAGCCGTCCCAGATTGGAGGAGCAAGGAGCCAAGTCTCTTGAAGAGCTATGAACTGATATTTATCATTAAAATCTGCAAAAGTACGCGGAAGATGATGATAGCCCCTCGTATTCCAACTTAATAGAGAAATGGTACTTGCCACATCCTCTATTGATGGTTACTGTTGCATATAATCATCAATCGGGGCATCATTCAGCTCATACTTCACACCACCATAAATGTTCGATTTAGGTCTTAGGTATTGGGTTTGCTCAGACATTTTTTTAGGTTCTTCCGCTAGTAGAAAGCCCATAGTGAACAGTTGCATTCTGCATTGCCAAATTGCATCTCTAACCAGTCCTGAGGGAATCCATAGCCTAACAATTGATGTTGATAGCTCGGAAATGAATTCTATTTGTTCAATGTCATTAGACACAAGTTTTTTAAGATCGTTGATGTCTCGGAAGATGTTAAGAATGCTTTTACGGTTCAGATCGTAGGTAGGAAAATTTCCCTCTCTGCATTTTAGAATAAGTGTGTAAAAATGTTCACGTCGTGGATTAAGATGACGTGACACCGTCTCCCTAATATTTTTCGGGGGGGCCCATTGCAAGCTGGGCATACCCTGTAGTTTATACTCACGGTAATCCTCGTCATCTTCTCTCTTTTGATTTTGAGTAGAAGCCAAAGATGGAAGCTTTCTGTCTTCCATAGCACCAGAGGACTTAATCAAGGCATTTTTCGCCTGAGCAAGACTAGTGGCCAGGTAGTCATCAATCGTTTGTTTAAAGTTTGCTAACTGTATGGGCAATACATAATCAGTTGGAGTTAATTTGAGCTTTTGTTTATTTTGCACATCTGAGTATGGTACAGTACTAGTTGGAGGCATCATTGATCTCAGCCCACTTTTTATATTCAATGTACCTTGACTCTGCTCATTATCTCCTTCTCTGATATTCCTTATGTCAGGAGTGCAACATTTTCCAAAGTGTCTTCTATGTGCATCATTTTGTGATTTTAGAACCAAATATTGCTTATCGGCCTCAATATTCCGCTCTATGGAGGATACCAACTTTGACAAAGGTGACGAAGAATCTTCCAATATTTTGTCATTAGACTGTGTCGCTAATATCACAGGTCCATGTGTGTACTCTACAGAGGATTTCACAAGATCAGAGTGAAGCAAATTTTGTTGTGTGATTGATTTAGATTTAGCAGTCTGATCTGCCAGAGATGCCGAATTTGCAAGAATCAACTGAGCCTCCTCATTGATTTTTTTCAGAGAGTAATCAGTCCGTGAGGCACCTGAAAACATCAGGGGTTGCCCATCCTTGAAAGGGAGGTTTGTATGTGGTATTTCTTTACCTTGTAATGCAGATGACTTACCCAGGGCTTTGAAAAAGGAATTCAAGGTTTTTTTTGTTTGTTTTACATTGACCATATTCTTGGTCTTTTTTAAGGCCAGTGGTTTCTTTGGAGCAACCTTGGGGTTCCTAGCTTTTAATGCATCCAAATGGCCCACACATTGTATATTTTTTTTGCTATGAGACGACTCAAGTAACAGAGGTACCACTTCAACAACTGATGTAGTGTCTGTTTGAGCCGTCAAATTAGGTTCATGTTGCACTAATGGGCTACCAGTCTCTTTTTCAATTGGGCGAATGATGCCAGTAATAAAGGTAATGCAGTATATTTTACGTTGTCTGGAACCGGCACATGAATAGGGGTAGACTCAGGCATTGCCGACTTCGACGTTTCGCTCCTCCCTGTGTAGTCAGAGTTCGTTATAACACTTGATGGTAAAACTATGTTTTTTTCTACAGATGAAACATAATGGGCTGATAGCCATTTCATTAGATCGTTGAATTGTCTTGATTGTTGTGACACCTTTGTGTCTAAGGACTCAAATAACTTACAAAGGCTCATAATAGTTGTATTGATGGCTAACATAGCCGGTTGTATCATAGCTGCGTGTTGTGAGAGTAAGTCAGTCTCAGCTATTTTTGGGGGTCTCGGTGTAGGCAATGCAAATGAATGTAACATAGAAACAGAGGTGTGTGATTGAGACAGCGATTGAGACTGATCATTCGTACATAGTTTACTATGCTGTTGATCTACAGGTGGATATATTGACATACTCCATGCGATTGGAGACTCACTTAGATTAGACTCTGCAGTAGAGTTTGTATGATCTTGCAACAGGGAGGGAAAGAAAATTGGAGAAGTGCCAAGCCGTGGTGAAGATAAGCGAGGACAATTTCGCGTTGACGCCAGCATTGTAATATCTGATAATGGGCGCGCGTTCGCCGCCGCATTCGGAGTGCTGAGAGCAAGAGAATTGCTCTTTAAATTGGAATGAGCCCCTTCCTTTGAAACCTTCAAATGAGAGGTAGACATTGAGGATATGGATACAATAGAATCGTCTGTATTCACATCAAAACAAAACTTAGGTGTTGCTGATGTAGTTTTACCTGTGTCTATGGAACAGACAGAATGGGCAGAGAGGAATTCTTGTGGATTTATATTAATTCTATCATCCAAAATCGGATTTGTGCAGACTGTGGATGGAATATACATGTTTGCAATTTGCGGAGGCATGTTAGTCGTGAGCCGATATGCCATAATTTATTGGAGGTGGATATCAAAACCTCCAACTCAAAATTCACTTTGTATGGACAAGTTTGAATTATGACACACGATCTCACATAAAACAATTAATCAGGGCCGCCCCAGCCGCAGCGCACCTCGCACAGCGAACAGCCAACAGTACTCGTGGTACTCGCTAGGTGCGCAGCGCGGGTGCGCAGAAGTGGCGGTTTTTGAAGGAAACAGGAAAAGGTGCGGCCAAATCTGGGGCGGGCACTCTGAAAAATAAACACAAACAAGGGTGGTAAGTATGGTGTCTATGACATGGGTATTGTGAGTCTAAGCACGTTATGGACGTTTTGTGGGCGTACTATACAGATATCTGTGACGCCCCTTTGGGGCGTACTATACAGCAGTCACCAACTAGAGAAGTCCAATATTAGAGATAAACCCAACACGTGGTGGTATTGTCTTTGCAAGTGTCTCTGAAATCACCTTTCAACTTCCTGAATCGAAGTCAGGCAAACAAGTGTTGCCAGTAAAGACGTCCTCCGGCCGAATTGTCACGAATTGGAGGATGTGAAGGATTCCCAGGCAGCCGGTCCTCACAGCCAACAGTACTCGTGGTACTCGCTAGGTGCGCAGCGCGGGTGCGCAGAAGTGGCGGTTTTTGAAGGAAACAGGAAAAGGTGCGGCCAAATCTGGGGCGGGCACTCTTTCAACTTCCTGAGTCGAAGTCAGGCAAACAAGTGTTGCCAGTAAAGACGTCCTCCGGCCGAATTGTCACGAAGTGGAGGATGTGAAGGATTCCCAGGCAGCCGGTCCTCACAGCCAACAGTACTCGTGGTACTCGCTAGGTGCGCAGCGCGGGTGCGCAGAAGTGGCGGTTTTTGAAGGAAACAGGAAAAGGTGCGGCCAAATCTGGGGCGCGCACTCCGCTTTCTGATTTACTGCAATTTCAGTTTTCAGCTGACCTCCCTTCGTTTTGGTGGGATAGTGTTTTTATTGCTTTTTCTGCATCACTTTCGAACTGGAGCTGAGCTGTCATGATGAAGAGCCTGTCCTGACTGCCATGACTGCCTCTCTGTTCCTGTCTGCTCTGCTCCACGGTCTCAGTCAGTGCTCCACCACAGTTCTGTTTTTTCCCCCGACCCCGGGTATGGAGTCAGCACTGCGCAGAGCCTCAAGCGGATATGCAGCAGGAGACGAGAACACAGACGTCCAAGCACTGCAGGTTTCAGTAGGTAAACTCTGCGGCAGAATGTAGGATCCCAACAACCACCTACAAACACTGCCAAACACCACTTGTGTTCAGTTCGTTATGCTTTGCCATCCATCTTCTTGTCACTAGCTCATGGGGTGTGAGGTGATGGTCTGACCCGGGCTGATTCCTTAGGGCATATAAAGCTAGGGCTAGGCAATATAGCCATCCCTTTTTCAGTGTCAATGTAAGCTTGGTGACGCTTTCCTTAAGAAGGCTGTTGAGTCTCTTGCATATCCTCTTCGCTCGCGGGAGATAAGCAGAAGAAAACGTGTGGTTAATTTTCAGCAATAATCCTATTTTTTAAAATACTTCATTAACAAAATGTTGCTCATTATCGGATCTCAGTACCTCACACACTCCCCATCTTGGAAAGACTTCACATACTAAAAATTTTGCTGCACAAGTGGCATCAGTGTGTGTACAAGGATCTGCTTCGATAAACCTGGAGAAGGGACGCACCACCACTATCAGATACCTGTATCTACTACCTGTTTGCAAATTATCAACATAATTGATATGCAAATTCTGAAAAGGACCATTCGGTCAAGGAATTACTCCTCTAATCATTTGCAGTGTATGCCCAGCGGTTATCTTTTGACATATGATGCAGTTTACTATATAACATGCAACGTGTTCTAACAGGTTTGGTATGAACCAGTCTTCTGCAATTGTTGCAGCAAGACTTTCCCTAGTTACATGTGCAGGGTAGTGCAACTGTTAAAGCACTACTGTTAACAATGCTACTGGCATCACTGACTTTCCAGTGCTGTCCTGCCGCCCAATGCTTCTGTGGGGGAAAAAGAACACCCCCTTTGTTTCCTTAATTCCTACTCTTCCTGTGTTGCACTGCCTTGAACTCCCATTAACTGTACTTTTGGTAAATGATTAACAGCCTGATTCATGGAATTATTTGGGTGAAAAACGCAGATTTGCACACCTTTCTGCCCGAAAATCCTTGTTTGAAGTATGGGGATTTTCAGGCAGAAAGGCACACAAATCTGCATTTTTCACGCAAATAATTCCATGAATCAGGCTGTAAATCATCCAATCACCACCATAATCATAACTACTTTCTCCTTAACATCTGAGTGTCAAAACTTGAAATATCTGGTGAATACTTAACCCTTTTGGCTTCTGCATCTGCGGCTTTGTTACCGCAAGAGATAGAGTCAGTTTGCTTAGTATGTGCTGCACATTTAACTATTGCTATAGCTACTGGGAGTTGAAGTGCCTTAATAAGTCTGTCCAATAATGATGTGTGCTGTACTGGAGTGCCGTCCGCTTGGAGGTAGCCCCTCCTTTTCCAATGCGCTAGCCCTGCTTTTATGATTGATGTCACATAGGCAGAGTCACTATATAGGTCACTTCCTGCCCTTCATGTTTTTCGAGCGCGACAATAAGCACTACCAATTCTGCTGCTTGGGCTGAAAAGGGAGATGGTAGTCTTGCACATGCTACAACCACAAATTCACTGTTTGCTCTATGCCTCACTACAGCTGCACTAGAATGCCTTTCTTCACTTGTTTGACCAATTCTCGAAGAACCATCGATAAAGAAAATCTCCGCTCCTGACAATGCGTTTTCTTTCATCACATGTTGTATGTCGTCATAAAACTCTTCATAGTTCACACAGTCATGCACATGTTCAACCTCTGCCACTGGCTCAACTACAAAGGTGGCAGTGTTAACTATTTTACATCTGGCCATTTCAATGGCTGGGTATGATATGATTACTTCAAATACAGACACTTTCGGAGATGTCAATGTACCCTTAAGTTTCTCCAAAATGTCAAACAAAGCATGCTCCACAAAAAGCGTCCTAGAACAACCCATTACAATGCTTGTAGATTTCTCAATTGCGAACGCATTTTCTCAGTCCATTCTATTTTCTCCTTATTCACCTGTTCTTTCTTTAAAGCCTGAAAAATGTGTCTTGTGTATGAACTATAGTCAAACACCCATGCTCTCACATAATTAGATAATCCTAAAAACTGTCGCATGGTTTTGAAGTTTTCATGATTGCTTCAGCTCTTTCAGGTGTTACCGTCTTTGCCTCAAGTGAGATCAACTGAACTATGCTCAACACTTCTTCTTGACTATACTGTAACTTTTCTTTGTCTACTTTGTATCCCTTGTCTGCTAGAAGAGTCATTAATTGAATCGAGTTTTGTCTAAACTCGTCTTCTGTTGTGCTACAAATCAAGATGTCATCTACATACTGTATCACAGTGCTTTTCAAAACAATATTGCCTAGGTCCATCTGTAGGACTCTATGAAAGATTGATGGAGACTCACAATACCCTTGAGGCATCCCTGTGTGTTTCAGACGAGTCTGGCGGAATGTAAACATAGTCTGGTCTTGTGAGTCTTTGTATAACAGGAATGAGAAAATTGCATATTTGAAATCAATAACCGTGAAATATTGCGCTCTTACTGGGATAGTGCATAGTATCATTGCAGGATTAGGCTAAATGAAACTCAGCCTCTACAATCTAGTTAACTGGTCTCATATCTTGTATAAATGGCCATGACACGCCCTTTGATTTCTTCACATTGTACCCCACGGTATTGCATGATGATCCTGACGGTACCAGAATACCTTGCTCCATCAGTGCTCTCATCTGCCTCTCGAGACCTTGGGTATTGTCTTGCTTGAGGTAAAATCGCTCCTGGTTTCAGCTTTATTCTAACCTACCCTACTCTTTTTAATAGGCCTACATCATGAGGGCCTGTGGTCCATAAAATGCATGGCAATTTCTCCAAGTCTACATCAAAGAATACTGGACGTTGCCGCATTATCACAATGCGCTGTGAGATCTCCCTTTTATCTATTCTGATCCAATATGTAATGCTCATAAAGAACACCACTTCATCATCTGATGGATCATCTCTAAACATATCATCGTCAGTGACGTCAGTCAATCTGCACCCTTCCCCAATGGCAATCACTGTTCTGCATGGCCTACCCTCGCCATCTGTTCCTTCGAGCATTGCCATTTCCTCTCGTACTATGGCTGCATCTAACTCTAGGGGGATGGTCTGTCCCCCCTCCTCGTCCATAGATATATGTGGTCTAAAAAAAATAATTCATCAGGTATCCTCATAGTCCTTCCCACTAAGCCAGGTAGCCATGTTACCAGAATGCTCACCCCATAAAAGAAACATTTTGGGTTCTATCGGCACGCCTCACAGAGCCAATTGGCCTGGGAATGCAAATATACATTCTCCCACTTTCATACAGTGTATACTAGGAGTGGAGCACACTATTCCTTTGTCAGTAAAAGAAATTGTCCTGTTAAGTTTTGTCATAAAGTCTCTTCCCAAAATATTAACTGGTATCTGCCGTGAATACAACAATGGAACAGACATGTCAAACTCTCCTATAGAGACTGGTAATTCATCAGTAAAAGGAACTCGACTCGTAGCTCCAGAGAATCCTTGAGCATTCATGGCATTTCCCGACATTAGATATTTTCCCTCTCGTATACATGAACGAGTTGCACCAGAAATATTTGCCTCCTATCGTCATATCATATCAACCCTTGGTTCCTCTAGGGGGTCTGGTGGGTGTACCAGATAGCACTGAACACATCAAGTTGCATGTGAGCTTTCCTATTGTGGATACATGCATACCCCTGTACCTGTGAAAGGATTCCCTCCCACCACAGTGACACCCCCTATTTTAGGTGTCAATAATTGTCCTGTGTTTGCGTTCTGCTGTATCTGCATGGGGTTGTGCTGTGACTGCCCTTGCAGTGGATTCAATGGTGCTTGCTGTGTTTGCTGTGGTTGCTGTGCCTGTTGCATTTGCAGCCCTTTTGCCTGATATACTGTCTGATCTTGAACAAATCATTCCCTAGTTTATGAGCTATATGCCGGAGGATAAACTGTCCCCCTCTTGAGAACTAGACATTTTGTGTATACCCTTGGCTTCCACATATACGCGCAATGTGCCCTGTCATCCAATACGTCCAACATATAGGAAGACCCCATTTGACTAGTCCCCCTTGGTTGAAATCTACCCCTTCCTCTATAGCCCATGTCCCTACCTCGTGGTACAAACCTGTTGGCATCCTGAAGTTTTCTAGCATCGTCTTTTTCCTGTTTTCTCCTATAACAGCTGACTGTGATGCACTATAGCCAACTGTATTTCAGCCCATGGCTTTATTTCCATTCCCACTTTCTTCTTGAGTTGCCTTTGTACCTGTTCAGGCAATACCTGACATAACATGTGGTAAAATACTGCCACTGTTTTTCCCTGCAGCTTGCACGTTTCAAGAGTCCAGTGTTCCTGTATGTCTTGATTGTAAGCAAGCAGATCCTCATCCTCTTTCATTTTATGTGTCATAATCACACCCATGTCTGATACAACAGGATACTGTACTCTCAGAGCTCTATAGACATCTGACCTACACTTATTAAATGGTGTGCCACTGTGCACTGTATTTTGTGCCGTGACACTTGAATAACTTGCCTTGCGAAAATGACATCAGCTCTTTCCCAAGAATAGGTGTTCGGAGACCCTTAATATCTCCGATTGCTAAGATATTTCCTCCTGTCATTTTTTCCTAACTCATGAATCCATTTTCCTGCACCCACCATTGTTTGCACCTCAAATTATCCTTATCCATCTGTGGCCATGGAATATACTGTGGTCTCGTCTTCCCTTTTTCCAATAATGGAAACTGCATAAATCTCAATTCTCAATCGGCTCACATCGACTGCCTATCCATAGTGAGGAAAATGGTTCCTGATCGCCTTCTTCCTGGCAATGACCTTAAGCTGTTTACACATAGCAGTGATTCTCTCTTCTCTCTATACGATCGTCCTTTAGGGCACTCTGCATATGCTATAGGATCTGGCATTCTTTCTTTAGGTTGTTCTAGATCAGACCAACTTACTTCCTTATCTGCCTGCAGGCCTCCCTCAGGGGCACATGCACCTCCTTCCTCTTCCTCACGGAAGGATTCTCTCGCCTCGTCTGACATATCTAGTCCCCAACTAGTGTGACTCTCATCCCCTTCACCTTTGTCTAAGGTCTGTCTACTTAAAACAAAGCTCTATGCTCAAGACTGAATTGATCATTCTCTTTGCTTTGTGATTGGAAGACTAGGGTTTGATCTCCCTTCCCTCTGCTTCCCGATTTCCCACCTTCTCTTAAGTCCTGATAGGCTTTATCAATCCTATCTCTGATGCACCCTATATCAAAGTTCACTTCTAGGGTCTCTCTTGATGGCCCTGACATTGCTCCCTACAATGGGAGGAACTCTTCTATGCCGCTCCATTGTATTACTGGACTTGGATCCATTAATAATGTTTAAGTGTGATCAATATTGCATTCCCGCTGTCTACTTTTTTGTTCTAATTCTTCAACTACTTCTCTTGGCTTACTTGCTTCCCATCTAACTCAATCCTCTTCCTTTCTTATTTAATCTATTCTTGCCCCTGCTCTTCTTTATTCCTCCTCTCTTTGTCTTTGTATTCTTTTGTCTCTTAATGTCTGTGCTTCCTCCTCTTCTCTCTTCCGTTCTAGCTTATCTTGTTCTTCTGTTGCTCTCTGTCTGTTGTCATATTTCCTTTGCTTCTCTGCCCTTTCTTCTTCTTTTGTTGCTCCTCCTGATACATCTGTTCTCGCCGCTGTCTGCTCTTCCTTTTATGCTCGTATTCCCTGAATCTCTTTTCTCGTTCCCTGTCTTTCCTATCCTGTTCGTCTTGATCTTCCCTTTGTCTAACCTCCTCAATGCTTTTCCCATCTAGCTTGAGCAATATCTGTCCTCCCATCCATTCGTTCTGTACGAGCATTACTTCATTAGCTTCATCCATCGCTCGTTTCCATCTTTTGATCTCTCGTTCTATCAATGTTGATAAATTCGATTGATCGCTTTTCTCTTCCCAATTCTGTAAAACCTTAACATCTCCTCTTTTCTCCTAATCTCCTCTGGATAATCATCACTACTATAAGCAGGCGGTACATATATCGGATTACTCTACGCCGTCGCTGCTTTTAATTCATTTAATAGATACAATCCTACATCTTCTGTGCTATCGCTTTTTACCTCAGGTGATGCAAGGGGAGCAGAAGGCTCAACGTCTTCATCTTTACACTTGTTAAGCATCCAATCCTCAGGTGGCAGATCCTCTCTCTCTTCCTGGTGCATCTTCCAAAGCTCTAAAATAGCTAACCTTTTTCTCCAATTTCTTTCCCATGTACGCAGTGTTCAAGTATGTGGTCATGTGTTTCAATACTGCTTTGGACAATGATCCCCCTTGTGGCCATGGCATGAACATCTTATCTGCTGTGCCTTTCACCCACTCTGCACTGTACTGTTTGAGCTTGTATATGTGTTTTGGCAATGTCTTACATAAATGCATCAGAGGAGTAATGTCTCCCATTGTGACAAGTCTCAATTGACTTTCAATACTTCCCAGTGCTTACAAAAATATGTTTTATGAAAACAACAAATATGAACGTGCTCCGGCTATCACAGCTCAAAACCTCTATTTTTCAATAATCGTAGTCTACCCCTGAGTAGGTACCGACAGTTTCTTTAGATAGACGCTATATCTCCTTGACCTTTTCTCAATGCTCTTCGACACCTTAATTTACCACAATTACACAAACAGACAGACTAGTTGACTCTCTACATTTATCCTCATTGATCACTCCTTTTGTCTCTGCCCCTAATAATAACCTGATCACAGGATTTGAATTGTTATCTTATACGGACCGGTCCAATACGCAGCCTAGTTTACTTCAACTGAAGTGTGACAACTCCTTCTAAAACCCCATGGGTTAGGACTCCCATGCTCTCTCTCTTATTTACACACAAACAAATCACTTGTTACTTTTCCCATTACTTTTAAACTACCCGTTACTTTTCCCTATTACTTTTAAACTACCACAATCCCATCCCCTCGGTTTGCCATTTCCCTTAGTCTCATTTCCCATTCGCTTGTTCAGTTTGAGGCCTTCTGTATCGACTCCCCCTCCAATCAACCACTTTTCACATTCCATCCGCAAATCTCCTGTGAAAACCAGGAGGTATTTTGTCAAAGATGGACCCGTCCCACCATTTCGATTTTCTTGCAAGAATTCTATATTGACCGCTCTCCACAGGAAACCTCGCCATCTTCCGGCTAGATGGCAGAGGGCGAGTGGCACGGTGTGACACAAAGAAGGCTCTTTTCAGAATTGAAGAATGGTAGTGTAACCCCGCATTTATTCGGGGTTTCTGTTTAATGAAGGGAGTGTGTGTGATTGTTTGTTTTGGTGGGCCACCTTCCCATTCTGTCATGTTTCCAGCACAAGGGTGGATGATGGTATGCTCCACCAGCAGGCTGAGCAGATGTATGTGTGATGTGATTACACCTCAGGTCGGGCTGGAGCTCCCGCGCCGGCAAACGCAGGTGGAAGGTGCCCAGGGGAAATAAAACCACGAGGGAATAATCAAGGGTGGGGAAACAAGAGCAAGAGAAGAGAGGGAACATGGAGGGCAGTGACACCATCTTCATGAAGGGACGTATCTAGAGGTAATTGTTTTTCCTTGCAGGCCGTTGCTCTCCCCTTCACGTGGTCGAGACTGTGGGCCGTGGGAGAAAGTGGGCAGGTGCTAGTATCACTTGTCAGCACCTCTTTGTGAGGGAAAGAGCCTGTCTGCTTTTTTTCCTTGCCAGTTGTGGCATCAAGGTAGGAGACGGAAAGTGTGTGGGGAGGATCATGATATCCGACGGCGTGTGTTGCCGTATTTTCCATCATTTTGTCATTTCCGACATTCTTGACGCCTTTGAACAAGACTGGTCCGTGTGGGATTCAGAGCAGCCTGTCTTGCTGTCGGCCGCTCGTGACGTGTGGCTGAGGGATTTCTCCTCAGCCCAGTAATGGTGCCACCTCAGGGGCACTGGGGTACTGGGGTTCGGTAGGAGGCCCAAGGCGAGCCATAAAGGGGAAGAGAGGGAAAGGGGTGGTCACTGACCCCTTATGTGTTTTACTTACGGTGTCTTCGGTGGCCAGTGTTGGCCCGGGGTGTTGCTGTTGAGTCCCTCCCCAGTTTTCTCTCTTATTTTTCCCTGTTGAGGGCAAAGCGTGGTTGTGTCTGAGCCCAGAGAAACTGTATAGGAGCTGTCAGTTATGGCCCACCAGGCCCATTCATTCTAGCGCACCTTAGACTGTGAGGCGGTGCCTTTCTGATGTTGAAATAGTGAAGCGTTAGGAGGAAGACAGGTGGTGAGGGAGAAGGACAGTTGGCTTAATATGATTCTGGCATTTCGCACCTTGTGTATAGGCGTGTTACAAATGCCATATCATATCATTTTCATTATTTAACATAACCCTGGGCTCCTCATGGTGGTAAAGCAGGCAAGTTGTCATTGATCTACTCATCCTCTGACCCTTTATAAGAGGCGATTTCCGTGGGGAAATGGTATGCTCCTCTTTGGACATATTATACACCACACCCATCAAGAGATAAAAGTGGGGGAATTTCCCTGTTTAGTCTGATTGTGTACATGCTGGTCTGTGTCATAGTTGTTGCGTGTCTTGTGGTAGTCTGCAGATACTAGAGGACCTAGGAATACTGCAGTGGGCTCAAGTGAATACAAAGGCAGCTGGAGGCCAGTACTCCTACACTGAATGAATTGATGCTATTTATGTATTATCAGATGTCAATGAATGCATGTCACCTAGATATGTATTCATGTATGAGATATAGTCATTCAAACAACCCTCTGCCCATGTCACTGAATTGATGGTATTTAATTATTTATTATCAGATGTCAATGAACGCCTTCCAACTAGCTACTTATTTATTTACGTATGAGATATACTCATTCAAACACCTCTCTGCCCAGGTGACTGAATTGATGCTATTTAATTATTTATTATCGGATGTCAGCGAACTCATGCCACCTAGCTACTTATTTATTTATCCATGATATATAATCATTCAAACACTCCTCTGCATAGGTAACTGAATTGATGTGCTTTAATTATTTATTATCAGATGTCAATGAACTCATGCCACCCAGCTACTTATTTATTTATGTATGATACTAACTTATGCAAACACTCCTCTGCACAGGTTACTGAATTGATGCTATTCGATTGTTTATTATCAGAGGTAATGTATTGATGTCATTTAAGTATTTATGTATGTCATGTATTAACAGAGAGCACCCCTCTCGAGGGGCACAGAGGTGAAAAGTTACTCAGTTGAAAAAGAAAACCTGTTATATACAGTCAGTTATATAAATAAAAAAACCTGTTCCAAATCCCCCTCAGTGCAGCCTGCATATACTGAGGTCTGCAATAGGCCTTTACGAGATAAAGAATATCGTAGTTCGGGAGGATATCTTGCGCTCACACCAAACACTTACAGGGTAATTCATAGAAATTTGCACAAAAGTGGCGCACGCGACTGGCGCACAGCGTGCCCATGCGAATGTCTGCGCCAGCCGCGTGCGCTAAAATCGATTTCCGTGCACAGCGTATTCATGGATTTTCGCATCCAAAACCAGCCGTGGCGCAGCGTGGCGCAGCGACCCTGCAGCAGCGCCAGTTACGCCCCCAAGAACGCCCTCGCGCAAGGAAAAGCCTTCAAAATCCCCAAATAATCGCAAAGGGCTGCGCTAACCCTGGACCAGTTCACAGGGCTGGCAAACAGCAAACGCCAAGCGGGAACGTGTATTTCAGTGGTTCGCGGGAAGTTCCACACGCGATTGTCCTGTGTACGTGTGCATCAGGGGTGCGCGGGAAGTATCACACGCACAATCAGCTGGGTACGTGTATTTCAGGGGTGCGCGGGAAGTATCACACGCGATTCCAGCAGGGTATGTGTATTACAGGGGTGCACGGGAAGTATCACAGGCAAAAGCAGCAGGGTATGTGTATTTCAGGGGTGCGCGGGAAGTATCACACGCGATTCCAGCAGGGTATGTGTATTACAGGGGTGCGCGGGGAGCACCACACGTGAATTGCATGTGTGGGTCCTCCCAGGTGTTCCCTCTACACCCTCCACGGCCCCTGCAGGTGGCCCACACCACAGGGGCCTACCCTGCACATGTCCTGCAGGCACCCCATCCACCATGGCCATGCCCCCCAGCCAACCCACATGTCACCTTGCACTACTGCCCACCAACGCATGTCCCCCTGCACCCCCAGCCACCAGGGGCAGCCTCCACCAGGCTCCCACCCATGTCTACCACCACCCCCGCCCCCCAGCAGTGCAGGGGCAGCCTCCACCAGGCCCCCACTCATGTCTCCCACCACCCCCACCCCCCAGCCACCAGGGGCAGCCCCCACCAGGCCCCCACCCTTGTCTACCACCACCCCACCCCCAGCAGTGCAGGGACAGCCTCCACCAGGCCCCCACTCATGTCTACCACCACCCCCACCCCCCAGCCACCAGGGGCAGCCTCCACCAGGCCCCCACTCATGTCTCCTACCACCCCCACCCCCCAGCATCAGGGGCAGCCTCCACCAGGCCCCCACTCATGTCCCCTATTACCCCCACACCCCAGCAGTGCAGGGGCAGCCTCCACCAGGCCCTCACTCATGTCTCCCACCACCCCCACCCCCAGCCACCAGGGGCAGGCTCCACCAGGCCCCCACTCATGTCCCCTATCACCCCCACCCCCCAGCCACCAGGGGCAGCCCACACCATGCCCCCACCCATGTCTACCACCACCCCACCCCCCAGCAGTGCAGGGGCAGCCTCCACCAGGCCCCCACTCATGTCTCCCACCACCCCCACCCCTCAGCCACCAGGGGCAGCCTCCACCAGGCCCCCACTCATGTCTCCCACCACCCGCACCCCCCAGCCACCAGGGGCAGCCTCCACCAGGCCCCCACTCATGTCTCCCTGCACCCCCACCCCCCAGCAGTGCAGGGTGATAGGCGGAAACCTGTGCAGTTCCCTCTGGGACCACTGCAAAAGATTTAGGACTACAGGTGTTTGGCAGTAAACCCACTTGGTAGCAGTCTGTACCACACAGATTCACTTGGTAGCTGTGGCTGAGCAGTCAGACTTCCCTCAAGAAGAGTTAAGCAGTATGTGGAGTATACAAGATAGGGCAATTCTTCACAGTAAGACAAGCAAACACGCAACGAGGCTTAGTGTAAAGTTATTAAGGCATTTATTTATAAATAAACATCTATCGAAAACACTATGGCACTATCACGGCAAACAAATCAAATACAATTACTCTACGAAGAAGAAACGATCAATCCCCCTAACAATATTTTGACAAGTCTAGGTTCTACCGGCACCACTTATTTGCAGACAGAGGTGTATGCCTCAACCTAGATGGCACTCTAATATTAGTTAGGACGGGAGAGAAAAATAAGCAGGTTATGAAATCAACACCGTTCAATACTTCACGGGAAAAATGCAAGAACCACAATAGATCATAAAGTTCAGAGGCCAGGCCCACTCGGAGAGAGGCAAGGTGATTTGTCCCAAAAAGTCTCTTGTGGAGATGCGTTCGAGTCTTTGTAGCAAATTGTTATCGGCACATTGAACTAGTTCAGAACAATACGTGAGAAAGCTTGGAGGCGACCCAACGGAAAGGAGAGGATTAAGACACCTCACTCGAACTGATCGAAAGGGAAGCCAGGCGGACACGGTACCTTGTTTATGGAGGGCAGCTCCGGCGGGGGCAGTTGTTCCTGGTGGTGGATGCACGTCGGGTCTTTGCCAAGAGTAGAGATGATCTCGTCGTCGAAGAAAAGTGAAGTCCGGTGCACTACCAGGGAAGAGACCAGCCGCAGAGTGCTCCGTCACAAGGCACCACCTTTTGGTCGCGGTACAGGGGTAGTGGCTATCCGGTTGCCGAGGTGCTCTGCACGGGCAATTCGACCACTGCGTCCTGAGGTGAATAAAAAGCAAAGGGGACACGGAGGTGTCGTCGTGCAGGTCGGCTCAGCGTTACCCTCGTCGGATTCTTAGCTCCTGTGGCGACTTCTGAAGATCCAGTCCCAAAAGCCCTGCTTTTATGCAGAAAACCCCCATTCATTCAGCCTAGCTGTCACTCAACACATGCTAAGTGGTGAGCGGGGAGGCTCACCACTTGGGCCAATCACTCCAGAGTGCGACCGGAGTTGGCAAGGCAACTCGGTCCAGGGTGCCTAAACCCCCTCCCACACCCCTGTGGTAACCCAGACAGAATGGCACCACTTTGGAGGGTCTCTGTACAGAGCCCGCCAAAAGTGGAACAAAGGGCTCGACCTTTGGTTTAGGAGTCACAGAGACAAACACAGACGCCATTTTACAAACCGAGTTCTGGCAGAAAATACCATCCGATAGACTTATTTAAGATAAGTAGACCGGTGGTACGTTAGAGATTAACGAAAAAAAGTATCAATCTCTAACAATGGGAAGAATCCCATAGGGTTATATTCGGGGTCGAATATAACAAGTAGTTTCCACTGCCATCAGCCAAAACTCGACGAGGGGGGACGGGACAGTGCCCCCTCGAATAACAGACCTAGGAGTAATCGAATTACCCCTACTAGTACGTCCACAATAGGATGGTTTGTACTAGTTCTGTTAGTAAATTTAGGTCTAGTAAAGCCAATGGTGACTTTACATGCCCGGGGAGACAGTAGTCAATCCCCGGGTATGGAGTCTATGATGGAGGTCCGCTAGGACGCCCCAGTGTTACGGCACGTAGGGTGCGGTGTAACACACATAAAAAACAATTGAGACCCTATGGAGTAAAAGACCCCATAGCCCATAGAACACATTGACATTCACAGGAATTACACACATTCATGTCCAAGAGTGGGAGAAAAAGAGTCTCACTCTTGGCAGGATGGAAAAAACAAACTCCAGAAATCCAGCAAAGCTGCTGGGGGACTCACTAGGTTAGGAAATTCAGCCTAAACAGAGAATTCTCCGTAACACTCGCCCCCCTAGACTAAGGGACAGGAGAATTTAATCCACTCGTGGATGAATCTCATACCTCTAGTCGATGACATACATCCTAGAGAGACCATCAGCATTTTGGTGGTGACACCCTGACCTGTGCTCAATGGTGAAATCAAACCCTTGAAGGCAGATCGACCATCTCAATAGTTTTGGGTTTTCCCCTTTCATTTGCATTAACCATCTCAAGGGTTGGTGGTCAGTCTGAATGACAAAAGTAGAACCATACAAGTACGGCCTAAACTTCTTCAGAGCCCACACGATAGCAAAGCACTCTCTTTCGATTGTTGCCCACCTTGTTTCAGGATCCTCCAGCTTGCGGCTGATGAAGCAAACGGGGTGCTCCCTACCTTTCCCATCCAGTTGACTGAGTATGGCACCTATTCCTACATTTGAAGCATCTGTCTGCACAATGAAGTGTTGGCGGTAATCAGGAGCTCTGAGTACTGGGGCTTGGCAAAGAGCCTTTTTCAGGTTTTCAAAAGCCTGATTGCACTCCTCGTTCCATCTAACCTTTTTAGGAAATTTGGGCGGGGAGATGACATTCAGTGGAGAAGCTATGGTCCCATAGTTCTCTATGAAATTCCTGAAATACCCAGTGAGGCCTAGGAAGGCTCTCACTTGGGTTTGAGTAGTAGGTGTTGTCCAATTTTGCACAGCTTCAATCTTACTGAGCAAAGGCCTTATTTCTCCACCTCCTACCTCATGTCCAAGATAGACTACCTTACTCTGTCCAATTTGGCATTTACTCGCCTTTATGGTCAGATTGGCTTGTCCAAGAGCCAGCAAAACATCTCTCAGGTGGGTTACATGCTCTTCCCAGGAATTGCTGAACACTGCGATGTCATCCAAGTATGCCATGCAGAAGTCCTCCATCCCATTCAGAACCTGGTTTACCATCCGTTGAAACGTAGCAGGTGCATTCTTCAATCCGAAAGGCATTACCTTAAACTGGTATAAGTCAACGGGGTAGAAAATGCAGTTTTCTCCTTGGCATGGTCTGTCAGGGCTATTGGCCAATAGCCTGACGTCAAGTCAAATGTGCTGAGGAACTTGGCGGCGCCAAGTTTATCCACCAACTCATCTGTTCTTGGCAAAGGGTGGGCATCAGTCTTGGTGACTACATTAAGAGCTCTATAATCCACACAGAATCTAAGTTCTTTAGATCCGGCCTTTGGTACTAACACAACTGGGCTAGACCATGGACTAGTAGAGGGCTCTATTACCCCGAGATCGAGCATCTTTCTGACCTCACCTTTGATGTGGGTTCGTACGTTCTCTGACATTCGGTATCCTCTGCTTTTGACCGGCAGACAGTTACCAGTGAGTATGTCGTGCTGGCCCCAAGGGGTCAAGCCTGGTGAAAGCGAGAACAGAGAGGCAAACTGATTCAACATAGATTTGCACTCTTCTTGTTGCTCGGGTGTCAGATTGGAGGAGAGATTTACTCCTTCAATTTTTTCATCTAAAGGTAAGCCTCTGAGGAGATCCGGAAGAGCTTCACTCTCTTCTTCTTCCTCGGATGATGCTAGAAGCAACGCTCCTACATCGGGTCTTGAGACATACGCTTTGAGCCGGTTGGTGTGAAAGACTGTCGGAGCCTCCTTGGGATTGCCCAAGTCCACCAGATAGTTGACCTCTCCGGGTTTACCCACGACTCTGAAGGGTCCCATCCACTTATCTTGCAAGGCCCTCTGCCTTGTTGGGATCATAACGAGAACGAGCTGGTCTTGAGCGAACTCAACCATGTTAACCTTTTGATCGTGCCAGTGATTGACCAATGCTTGTCCAGCTTTCAAGTTATCGCTTGCTTCCGTCATCATTTGCGACATTCTCCTCCGGAGACCTATCACGTAGTCAGTCACTCTGACTGGCTTGGTGGAAGGAGCACTCTCCAACCCCTCCTTAATCAGGGCCAAGGGACCTCTGAAGGGATGACCATAGAGAAGCTCGAAGGGAGAGTAACCTACTCCCTCCTGAGGGACTTCTCTATAAGCGAAGAGAAGGCATGGCAGTAGAAGGTCCCACTTATGCTTAAGGGGTTCTTCTAAAGCACCTATCATGCTCTTCATGGTTCGGTTGAACCGTTCTACCAACCCATTGGTTTGGGGGTGGTAAGCTGTTGAGAACTTGTAAGTAACTCCACGGGTTTTCCACATGGCTTTCATGTAGTGGGACATAAAGTTTGACCCCCTGTCAGAGATTACTTCCTTAGGAAACCCGACCCTAGTAAAAATACCAAGGAGGGCCTTAGCCACAGCCGGAGCTGTAACAGTCCTCATAGGAATTGCCTCAGGATACCTAGTAGCATGGTCTACTACAACAAGTATAAACCTGTTGCCTGAGGAGGTTGGAGGATCAAGGGGACCAACAATGTCAATCCCTACTCTCTCAAATGGGACTCCCACAACTGGGAGAGGCACTAAAGGTGCCACATTCTTGGAGCCAACCTTACCAGAGATCTGGCAGGTGTGGCAGCTCCTGCAGTGTTTTTCCACTTCGGCCCCCATCTTCGGCCAATAGAAGTAGAGAGAGAGCCTTTCCTTAGTCTTCTTGAAACTCAAGTGACCATCCAAAGGAATCTCGTGGGCTAACTGCAAGAACTGTGGTCTGTTCTCTTGGGGTACTACAAGTCGTTTGTAGTCTCCAGGTGCAGACTCGGTCGGTTCACTGTAGAAGAGGCCATCTTCCCAGTGCAACCTGTATTTCCCAGGCTCTTGCCCTTCAGCCTGAGCTTCTGCCTGGTGGCGAAGACCTTCCAGAGTTGGACATTCCCTCTGTCCCTTACTGAAGTCTGCCCTGCTGGGTCCACCTTCTGCCAGTAAAGACTGCAGCTCAGGATGGTCAACAGGATCCAGATCTCCAACGAGTTCCTGGCCTTCCATTAGCTCTCCCTCAGAGTCTAATTCTACCACACAGGGTTGTACCTCCCTCTCAGCCTCGGCTGAAGGGGGAGTTACGGGTGTAACTTTGGACAACCGCGGGGAAGTCCGTGTTGGCTGCACTGGAATGCTGGCTGCTGGTTTCGGGATAGAAGTCTTAGGTTGCCCTTTCACTTCTGATTTCTTGGAGACAGCGGCCGACAATTCCAGTGGAGCAGGAGTGATTTCTTTCTTCATCATCTCCTGGAGAGTACCGCGCATGGTCCTCTCTCTTACGGGTCTGGTTAGCTCCTGTAACCGTTTACTAGGAAGTCTGGGAGTATGCGATACAACTCCGAGAGTTTTCAAATCGTTACCCAACAGTATGCATCCTGGTACCTCACTCTGTATGCTGACAGGTATCTTCACAGTCATGTCGTTACACTGGATGAGAACTGGTAATTGGGGAAGCATCTGCACAGGCCCTCCAGCTAACTTGGTGAGGCATTTGGGTGCCTTAGCAACATCCTCAGCCTGAAAAAACGATTTATCCACCACAGTTATGCTGGCCCCAGTGTCCCTAATGGCAGGAGTCTCCTGACCATTCACCTGGACACTGTCCTTATAATACTCTTTAGTATTATCGGGGATAGAATTATAGACATCTAAATTCTGTTGTTCCCACAACCCCAGAGATACTAAAGAAATGCTGGCTGAGACTCCAATGGGTTCGTCAGCTAGCAGTAGAAAGTTTCCACTTGCCATTTGGACTTCCTCCTCTGGAGCGAAAGCTAAGGAGACAAGCTGGACCCCTGAAGGTTTACCCTTACATCTCGGATCTCCTTTCACGTGGTCAGTCGAGCCACAAACAAAGCATTTACCGAATGCTTTCTGGAATGGTGGCTTGTTCTGACCTCCTTCCGGTTTGGCACCAGAAGACACACTATTCTGCTGTGGTTTTCCTTGTTGCTTACCCTTCTGGTTTTGTTTGGGGCCCTCTTTGGAATGTGAGTTATTCGAATTCTCTTTTGAGTCTTTTTTAGGCTGTTTTCCCTCATCCTTTTTCTGAGTTGCCCCAGAATCCTTATGAGTAGCCCTGTTGGCAACCCACAAGTCAGCAGCCTTAGCTAGCTTCCGGGAATCTAATTCCTTCGAATCAGCCAAGTGCTGTCTGAGCTCAGGAGAACAGGCATCATAAATAGACTCCAACATAAAAAGATTCCTCATACCCTCATAAGTGTTCACTTTGTAACCCTTAATCCATCCCTCTAAGTTTTTCAACCCTTCACTCACCCAGGTAGCCCAAGGGGTACCATCATGCTTTTTGAGGGTTCTAAACCTCTTAAGATACTCGGAAGGGGTCTTCCCGAATCTAGCTATCAAAGCTAGTTTCACACTTTCGTAATCCGTCTTATCCGCCTCCCCCAACTCCATTACCACATCGGTCGCAACAGGAGGGAGCCTAGAGAACAACCAGGGAAGTAAATCATTCCCGGTGATGTCCTGGAGCCAATGATTGTACTCAAACAGTTTCAACCAATCCAACACATCCAATCTCGGTTCATACATACCCACTAATTCCTTCGGCATCCAGGGTCTTTTGGGACTGGAGCTCCTAGAGGAACCAGAGGAGAGAGAAGCATTTTCCATAGACAAATTTTTCATCTCTAACTCGTGATTAAGTTCTATTTCCCTGAGTCTTAACTCAGCTTTCTTCTGCTCAGCCTGGGCATTCATCTGTCTGAACTCGCGCTCTTGGTTTCGTTCAGATTGAGCCAAGAACCGTTTGTATTCTAATTCGAGCTTCATTTTTTCAAGTTCAAAATAAGCAGGGTTACTTGTGGGACCTGGTATGGGCCCCGTAGGCACAGCTGGTAAGGAAGGTAGAGGAGCAGGGGAGACATTTTCGTTAGCCTCTCCGTCCTTGTCAGCCTCTTCATCGCTATCATCAGAATTATGATTTAGATCAACACCATCACTGTTATCTACATTTGCTGGAGAAATTGGTTCCTCTGAACCAGTACCCAGACTTTGGTTCGCCAGCAATCTCTCTATTAGTTCTAATTTCCTGCCTCTTACAGGAAGATTCCCTTGCCTACAGAGAGCTCGCAAACTCTCAGTATTTTCACCTGACAAGGACTCTTGACTGTAAGTTTCCATCGCAGACATGTTTTTGAAAGTTGCTTTTTAGTGCTAAGTTTTGTGGTTAGTTATCCTAAAGTGTCGAAAAGCACTCTAAACTGTACACTCGATACAAATCCCACCGCTGTACACCAGTGTTAGGCAGAAACCTGTGCAGTTCCCTCTGGGACCACTGCAAAAGATTTAGGACTACAGGTGTTTGGCAGTAAACCCACTTGGTAGCAGTCTGTACCACACAGATTCACTTGGTAGCTGTGGCTGAGCAGTCAGACTTCCCTCAAAAAGAGTTAAGCAGTAAGTGGAGTATACAAGATAGGGCAATTCTTCACAGTAAGATAAGCAAACACGCAACAAGGCTTAGTGTAAAGATATTAAGGCATTTATTTATAACGAAACATCTATCGAAAACACTATGGCACTATCACGGCAAACCAATCAAATACAATTACTCTACGAAGAAGAAACGATCAATCCCCCTAACAATATTTTGACAAGTCTAGGTTCTACCGGCACCACTTATTTGCAGACAGAGGTCTATGCCTCAACCTAGATGGCACTCTAATATTAGTTAGGACGGGAGAGAAAAATAAGCAGGTTATGAAATCAACACCGTTCAATACTTCACGGGAAAAATGCAAGGCAAGAAGGCAAGAACCACAATAGATCATAAAGTTCAGAGGCCAGGCCCACTCGGAGAGAGGCAAGGCGATTTGTCCCTAAAAGTCTCTGTGGAGATGCGTTCGAGTCTTTGTAGCAAATTGTTATCGGCAGATTGAACTAGTTCAGAACAATACGTGAGAAAGCTTGGAGGCGACCCAACGGAAAGGAGAGGATTAAGACACCTCACTCGAACCGATCGAAAGGGAAGCCAGGCGGACAAGGTACCTTGTTTGTGGAGTGCAGCTCCGGCGGGGGCAGTTGTTCCTGGTGGTGGATGCACGTCGGGTCTATGCCAAGAGTAGAGATGATCTCGTCATCGAAGAAAAGTGAAGTCCGGTGCACCACCAGGGAAAAGACCAGCCGCGGAGTGCTCCGTCACAAGGCACCACCTTTTGGTCGCGGTACAGGGGTAGTGGCTATCCGGTTGCCGAGGTGCTCTGCACGGGCAATTCGACCACTGCGTCCTGAGGCGAATAAAAAGCAAAGGGGACTGGTTGTTCCCACCAGTCAGGGGAAGAGACTCTCCGGCAGGGAGATCTCCTCTGTCGTCGGGAAGTGGTGAGTCGGTTCCGCAGGGCTCCACCGGAGGTGTCGTCGTGCATGTCGGCTCAGCGTTACCCTCGTCGGATTCTTAGGTCCTGTGGTGACTTCTGAAGATCCAGTCCCAAAAGCCCTGCTTTTACGCAGAAAACCCCCATTCATTCAGCCTAGCTGTCAATCAACACATGCTAAGTGATGAGCGGGGAGGCTCACCACTTGGGCCAATCACTCCAGAGTGCGACCGGAGTTGGCAAGGCAACTCGGTCCAGGGTGCCTAAACCCCCTCCCACACCCCTGTGGTAACCCAGACAGAATGGCACCACTTTGGAGGGTCTCTGTACAGAGCCCGCCAAAAGTGGAAGAAAGGGCTCGACCTTTGGTTTAGGAGTCACAGAGAAGAACACAGACGCCATTTTACAAACCGAGTTCTGGCAGAAAATGCCATCCGATAGACTTATTTAAGATAAGTAGACCGGTGGTACGTTAGTGTAACGCTCATCTGATTCCCGTAGAGGCGCCGGTCTTGACTGGGCGTATACCGTATCTTCAAAGGTGATGTGTAACACACGGCTGGCTCTTTGGGCTGGACCTCTGTGCACTGTATGTCTGACTCGAAGGGTAAGATGTCTTAGGTAAGTGAACGCCGTGCTCTCCATCTGCCTCGGGGCAGGGTGCTGTAACCAGTTTCTTCACTGGATAAGGGGAGCAGGCCTCTTGACTTCAGAGGACTGCTGTCCGTCGTTTACTGCACGAACGGTAAGTTTCGAGTAATTCTAATGTCTTTAAAAGTCTTTAGTAATGATGTCTCTTGTTTTGCAGGGTTCCGGCGATGGCGGATGACGAGCTGAAGTGAGTTGAAGATGGAGCCCGTGTGATGAATAGAAGCGCCTGGAAGCACGTAAGTAAGCGCTTCTTGCCTGCTTCACGATGCGCTCTAACTGTCTTTTTATTTTGCAGGTACAAGTTCGGAGCGGCTGCAGGGTGCCGGAATACCCACTGGGTTAGATGTGGAAAGGAGTAATGGCACGTGAGTATTAAAGTTCCCCAATGTCTTTAAACGCACCTTGTTTTGTCTTTCAGATGCGGGATGCAGCGCCGAAGGCCTCCGGAGCGTGCGAAGAGTTGGCAAGCTTTTGTCTTTCAGATGCCGGAATGCAGTGCGAAGACCTCCGGAGCGCACCAAGAGTAGGTAGGCCTTTGTCTTTCAGATGCCGGAATGCAGCGCGAGGCGTTGGTGACAGCTGATGGACCAGGTAAGTGAAGCGCTGTCACTGAAGACCGTAATGCTAACCTGTTCTTTCTTGTCTTTATAGGTGTTGCTGAAGACTGGATTCAGGATGGTAAGCCTTTTTCCTTAGGCCCAGGATCAGATGCAGAAGACACGATGAGCGTTCTGCTGCAGAGGATGCAGAATAACGCAAAGCAAGATTCATCCATCGGGTGTGGTTTAAATAGCCTCCTGTAGTGCTTAGGTGTCTCCTTCCACAGCCACGCCTAGGTAAGAAAAGAGTTCCTGCTTTCCAGAAGAGTTCCAGTGTTCTGAACCTAGGGAGTGGCTCCTGCCCCACCCAACAGGAAAAGTAGTTCCAAACAGAAGAGGATCAGAGGCTCAACTGGCAGGCAAGTAAGCAGCATGGTCTGCTGCAGGTAAGTCCACCCAAGCATTATGAGCCCGGCGCTTCCAGCGCTGGGACTGGGCATATTTATGAGCCTGGTGCCACTGGCGCCAGGACTGGGTCCAAAAGGTCCCAATTGGGACTGGTTGGCACTCGGAACCTGGGTTATGGATCTGCTTCCAAGGGAGTTGGGAAAACCCTGACCTTTTGGAAGCAGAGATCATGACAGTTAGAGATTAACGAAAAAAAGTATCAATCTCTAACAATGGGAAGAATCCCATAGGGTTATAATCGGGGTCGAATATAACAAGTAGTTTCCACTGCCACCAGCCAAAACTCGACGAGGGGGGATGGGACAGTGCCCCCTCGAATAACAGACCTAGGAGTAATCAAATGACCCCTACTAGTACGTCCACAATAGGATTGTTTGTACTAGTTCTGTTAGTAAATTTAGGTCTAGTAAAGCCAATGGTGACTTTACATGCCCGGGGAGACAGTAGTCAGTCCCCGGGTATGGAGTCTATGATGGAGGTCCGCTAGGACGCCCCAGTGTTACGGCACGTAGAGTGCGGTCTAACACACATAGAAAAACATATGAGACCCTATGGAGTAAAAGACCCCATAGCCCATAGAACACATTGGCCCTCATTACGACCCTGGCGGAAAGGGTTTTACGCCAGCGTAATGCATGGCGTACCCTTCCGCGTTACTACGAGTTCCCGTAGCGCCATGGCGGTTTTCTCGCCTGGTTTTTCCTGGCGGAAAAATCCATGGCGCTACGGGACCTGTTGTTAATTACGCCACCGTAATTTACGGTGGCGTAATTAACGCCTTCCCCACTCCCATTATACCCTATGGGGCAAAAATGGGAATGGGGAAGGGTAAATGGGGATTGGGGACTTACCGCCCCGCCAAGGTCGGAATGGGGTGGTAAGTCCGCCAACCCCCATGGCGGAGTTGGCAGCTCTGCGCCATGGTCCATGGTGCAAATTGCACCATGGACCTCCGCCAGGGTCGTAATGAGGGCCATTGACATTCACAGGAATTACACACATTCATGTCCAAGAGTGGGAGAAAAAGAGTCTCACTCTTGGCAGGATGGAAAAAACAAACTCCAGAAATCCAGCAAAGCTGCTGGGGGACTCACTAGGTTAGGAAATTCAGCCTAAACAGAGAATTCTCCCTAACACAGGGGCAGCCTCCACCAGGCCCCCACTCATGTCCACTATCACCCCCACCCTCCAGCCACCAGGGGCAGCCTCCGCCAGGCACCCACCCATGTCTACCACCACCCCCACCCCCCAGCAGAACAGGGGCAGCCTCCACCAGGCCCCCACTCATGTCTCCCACCACCCCCACCCCCCAGCCACCAGGGGCAGCTTCCACCAGGCCCCCACCCATGTCTACCACCACCTCCACCCCCCAGCAGAACAGGGGCAGCCTCCACCAGGCCCCCACTCATGTCTCCCACCACCCCCACCCCCCAGCCACCAGGGGCAGCCTCCACCAGGCCCCCACTCATGTCCCCTATCACCCCCACCCCCCAGCCACCAGGGGCAGCTTCCACCAGGCCCCCACCCATGTCTACCACCACCTCCACCCCCCAGCAGAACAGGGGCAGCCTCCACCAGGCCCCCACTCATGTCTCCCACCACCCCCACCCCCCAGCCACCAGGGGCAGCCTCCACCAGGCCCCCACTCATGTCCCCTATCACCCCCACCCCCCAGCCACCAGGGGCAGCCTCCACCAGGCCCCCACCCATGTCTACCAACACCCCCACCCCCCAGCAGTGCAGGGGCAGCCTCCACCAGGCCCCCACTCATGTGTACCACCACCCCCACCCCCCAGCCACCAGGGGCAGCCTCCACCTAGCCCCCACTCATGTCTCCCTGCACCCCCACCCCCAGCAGTGCAGGGGCAGGCTCCACCAGGCCCCCACCCATGTCTCCCACCACCCTCACCCCCCAGCCACCAGGGGCAGCCTCCACCAGGCCCCCACTCATGTCCCCTATCACCCCCACCCCCCAGCCACAATGGGCAGCCCCCACAAGGCCCCCACCCATGTCTACCACCACCCCCACCCCCAGCAGTGCAGGGGCAGCCTCCACCAGGCCCCCACTCATGTCCCCTATCACCCCTACCCCACAGCCACCAGGGGTAGCCTCCACCAGGCCCCCACTCATGTCTCCCTGCACCCCCACCCCCCAGCAGTGCAGGGGCAGCCTCCACCAGGCCCCCACCCATGTCTCCCACCACCCCCACCCCCCAGCCACCAGGGGCAGCCTCCACCAGGCCCCCACTCATGTCCCCTATCACCCCCACCCCCCAGCCACCAGGGGCAGCCCCCACCAGGCCCCCACCCATGTCTACCCCACCCCCACCCCACAGCAGTGCAGGGGCAGCCTCCACCAGGCCCCCACTCATGTCCCCTATTACCCCCACCCCCCAGCAGTGCAGGGGCAGCCTCCACCGGGCCCCCACTCATGTCTCCCACCACCCCCCCCAGCAACCAGGGGCATCCTCCACCAGGCCCCCACTCATGTCCCCTATCACCCCCACCCCCCAGCCACCATGGGCAGCCCCCACCAGGCCCCCACCCATGTCTACCACCACCCCCACCCCCCAGCAGTGCAGGGGCAGCCTCCACCAGGCCCCCACTCATGTCCCCTATCACCCCCACCCCCCAGCCACCAGGGGCAGCCCCCACCAGGCCCCCACCCATGTCTACCACCACCTCCACCCCCCAGCAGTGCAGGGGCAGCCGGCAGCCTCCACCAGGCCCCCACTCATGTCTCCCACCACCCCCACCCCCCAGCCACCAGGGACAGCCTCCGCCAGGCCCCCACTCATGTCCCCTATCACCCCCACCGCCCAGCCACCAGGGGCAGCCTCCACCAGGCCCCCACTTATGTCCCCTATTACCCCAACCCCCCAGCAGTGCAGGGGCAGCCTCCACCAGGCCCCAACTCATCTCCCCTATTACCCCCACCCCGCAGCAGTGCAGGGGCAGCCTCCACCAGGCCCCCACTCATGTCTCCCACCACCCCCACCCCCCAGCAACCAGGGGCAGCCTCCACCAGGCCCCCACTCATTTCCTCTATCACCCCCACCCCCCAGCAGTGCAGGGGCAGCCTCCACCAGGCCCCCACTCATGTCTCCCACCACCCCCACCCCCCAGCCACCAGGGGCAGCCTCCACCAGGACCCCACTCATGTCCCCTATCACCCCCACCCCCAGCCACCAGGGGCAGCCTCCACCAGGCCCCCACTCATGTCCCCTATTACCCCCACCCCCAGCAGTGCAGGGGCAGCCTCCACCAGGCCCCCACTCATGTCCCCTATTACCCCCACCCCCCAGCAGTGCAGGGGCAGCCTCCACCAGGCCCCCACTCATGTCCCCCACCCCCCCCACCCCCCAGCCACCAGGGGCAGCCTCCATCAGGCCCCCACTCATGTCCCCTATCACCCCCACCCCCCAGCCACCAGGGGCAGCCTCCACCAGGCCCCCACTCATGTCTCCCACCACCCCCACCCCCCAGCCACCAGGGGCAGCCTCCACCAGGCCCCCACCCATGTCTACCACCACCCCCACCCTCCAGCAGTGCAGGGGCAGCCTCCACCAGGCCCCCATTCATGTCTCCCACCACCCCCACCCCCACCCCCAGCCACCAGGGGCAGCCTCCACCAGGCCCCCACTCATGTCCCCTATCACCCCCACCCCCCAGCCACCAGGGGCAGCTTCCACCAGGCCCCCTCTCATGTCTCCCACCACCCCCCAGCCACCAGGGGCAGCCCCCACCAGGCCCCCACCCATGTCTACCACCACCCCCACCCCCCAGCAGTGCAGGGGCAGCCTCCACCAGGCCCCCACCCATGTCTCCCACCACCCCCACCCCCCAGCCACCAGGGACAGCCTCCACCAGGCCCCCACCCATGTCTCCCACCACCCCCACCCCACAGCCACCAGGGGCAGCCTCCACCAGGCCCCCACTCATGTCTCCCTGTACCCCCACCCCCCAGCAGTGCAGGGGCAGCCTCCACCAGGCCCCCACTCATGTCCCCTATCACCCCCACCCCCCAGCCACCAGGGGCAGCCTCCACCAGGCCCCTATCCATGTCTACCACCGACCCCATCCCCCAGCAGTGCAGGGACAGCCTCCACCAGGCCCCCACTCATGTCTACCACCACCCCCACCCCCAGCCACCAGGGGCAGCCTCCACCAGGCCCCCACTCATGTCTCCCACCACCCCCACCCCCCAGCCACCAGGGGCAGACCCCACCAGGCCCCCACCCATGTCTACCACCACCCCCACCCCCCAGCAGTGCAGGGGCAGCCTCCACCAGGCCCCCACTCATGTCCCCTATCACCTCCAACCCCCCAGCCACCAGGGGCAGCCTCCACCAGGCCCCCACTCATGTCTCCCTGCACCCCCACCCCCCAGAAGTGCAGGGGCAGCCTCCACCAGGCCCCCACTCATGTCTCCCACCACCCCCACCCCCCAGCCACCAGGGGCAGCCTCCACCAGGCCCCCACTCATGTCCCCTATCACCCCCACCCCCCAGCCACCAGAGGCAGCCCCCACCAAGCCCCGACCCATGTCTACCACAACCCCCACCCCCCAGCAGTGCAGGGGCAGCCTCCACCAGGCCCCCACTCATGTCTACCACCACCCCCACCCCCAGCCACCAGGGGCAGCCTCCACCAGGCCCCCACTCATGTCTCCCTGCACCCCCACCCCCACCCCCCAGAAGTGCAGGGGCAGCCTCCACCAGGCCCCCACCCATGTCTCCCACCACCCCCACCCCCCAGCCACCAGGGGCAGCCTCCACGAGGCCCCCAATAATGTCCCCTATCAACCCCACCCGTGGGCATCATCGAACTCCTGCTCAATGTCCCGGAGGCGCTCCTCCTCCATGGCCCCGAGGGTCCGCAGGGCCGTCCACATGTTCCCCCCAAACTCCCTGCGGATTGCCTCGAGGCACTCGGCACGCCTCAGGGCCCTCCGCATGGAGTTCTCCGCCCTGACCATCGTGAGCCGTGCCTCTTCCGCCCGCTGCCGCTCCGCATCTATGGTGTGGCCCAACCGCTGCCACACGGAAGACACTTCCCGTCCTGGGTCCTCCTGCCCTCCGGCCGATGCCTGCCCCTCCGAGGTGGAAGGCCCCGAGCCATCATGGCTCCCACCACGTTGCTGCTGCTGCGGCTCTGCCCGTGCACTGCCTCCTGCTGCCTGCACATCCTCCGCTGGCTGGGGTGCAGTCGTTGATGTGGCCACCCCGGCTGGACGTCCGACTCCCGACTGTGGCAGGGATGCCTCCTCCACCAGCCTGGCCGCACCGTCAGAGGCAGCTCCACAGGGCACCCAGGTGACTGATGGGTGGGAAGATGGCACAGAGGACGACTGGCGCATAGGGGGTTCAGTTGAGGAGGGGGTCGTACCAAGCCCCATCAAACGGAGGAATCCGGCCTGGGTGACCTGTCCCAGTAGGCCGACGCGGTCAACGAGCCATTCGAGATGACGTGCAGTCTCCTCATGAAAAGACTGCAGGTCACCTTGCATGGCCTGTTGACGCAACGCCACACCAGTCAGGACAGGCTCAACCTGGACCCGGATAGCCACGTCCGCAGGCAGAGGAAGGCCAGTTGTCGTGAGCTCATCCCCTGCCTGAAAACGGGTCTGGACGTAGGCATCCCTGCTGGTGCAAGATGATCCAGTGACAGGATCAGAGACAGGATTGCACACAGTCACCTCCGTGGCGACCTGTGCTGCCTCCTGTCCCTGGTCCTGCACTGCACCACTAGCACCAGTGGAAACCCCACCTCCAGACCCTGTCTCTGTTGCTTGCACGGCCTCCTCCTCCACCAAACCCCCCACCAACCTGGATGACTCCGTGCCATCTTCCCCCATTGGGCCCTGTGGGGTCCCAGCTGCCCCTTCTGCTGCCGAGGAGTCCAACTCCGACCTCCGCCTCTTGGACCTCCCCCGGCAGCTGTGGCCTGGGACGCGGCACCGGACTCCTCACTCCCCGACGAGATCACAACTTGGGAGGGGAGCCGGGCCTTGCGTCTCCGGCTGGCGGTGCGATCCCCGCCACTGTGCTCCACAGCACCTTCTCCGCCCTCTTCATCAGTTGACGCTGCAGACAGGGAGAAATAAAACACAGGCATCAGGGCACTGTACAATGGACACATACACACATGACAGTTGCACATGAGTGGCATTGGCAAACCTCAGACATGGCATCACAATCGGCAACACACATGTCATTTCAACTTGCACACATGAGCCATACCACAGCCACATCGCAACTGCCAGCACCATCCATACACATACAACAGCATGAGCAGGCAAAGGTGAGCCAGACATCACATGCAACACAGGGAGTGCACTACACATGCACGCCACCACCACACTTGCATGCATGTGTACACCTCAGCCAACTGTTGCAGTGTTCCGATGGGCATCCATGTCACATCTGCTAATCAGGCTTCCACATCCAGCTGTCACATGCATCCATGTTGCCTCACTGTTGCACCCTTGTCAAATACACACACACGCACATGTACACAGTGCTGATACATGCAGCTGAAAACAACATACATGCGTGACATCACGAACATGCCCACTTACATACACATTCATCCAAACATGTGTGCCCATGCAACTGCATTTGGCATGCAAGCCTACACACACAAGCACCATCCATGTCTCACACATGACAGCCCTCACATGTGTTAGCCTCACGGTCCTGTACACCCCCACCCATACTCGGCCCCGTACAAACAGATGTGCAACCGGCACACTACTGGCACATTACCACACGCACAGCTTACAATCATGATGCATGTACACTTACCGCTCGACTCCAGACGGGACTGCCTCTCAAGGACCTGGACGTGGAGCGCTGGGGATATGCATTCCAGGACCCTCATCTGATCTTCCGACAAGTGGCCCCGGCGCCCCTTAGCATCCGCTGCCTTCAAGAGGCGCCAGGCCTTGTTCAGGGTCCTGGACCTGAAGTCCTCCCAGCGCTTCTTGACATGTTGGAAGTCGCGGACTGCCACCCCCTCCGCGTTGATGGCAGTCACGATGTCGGTCCAGATCTGAGTCCGTCCTTCCTTGTCGGCGCGCACACTTCCGTAGAGGGCATCATACTGCCCCAGGACTTGCTCCACCAGGACACCAACTTCCCTGGCACTGAAGCTGGTGCCCCTCTGCCTCTCTGGCCGGGGGTTGTCAGTGGTGCCAGATGTTGCAGTGCCCGACATGACAACCCCAGAGGCAGGAGTGGGTGGGCAACTGGGTCCTGGGGCTGGGCTGTGGAGCGATGGAATCCCAGTCGGGAGTCTTCTGTTCCAGCAGGGGTGGTCACAGCAACAGCACCCCTGGCTGATGTGCAGGCAGCAAATGGCAGGGCACGTGGGCAGCAGGCAGTCAGGCAGCAGCAGATGGCAGGTGGGAGCGTGCTCGTGGCTCTGGGGGGCAGTAATTCGGCCTTGTGGGCAGGAGCGTGGTCTTCCGTGTGCTTACGCGTGGCCAGCTTGATACGGAGTGATTTGAAAATCCTGCACGTCTGCGTGTAAATCGAGGAAAGGCCCTTAGCGCGTATGCACGTCAGCACGCATATGCGATTTCATTGGACCAAAGGCCCTTAGCGCGTGAGCGCGTCTGTGACGTGAGGCGCGCGGGTGTTTCCCTCATTACACGTGATGACAGAGCACACGTGGATTTCCACCAATCGCGTGTGGAACTTCCTGCACACCCCAGAAATACACGTACCCAGGCCAATCGCGTGTACACTCACGTCCCTCCGATTACACGCGATGACACTCGGATGTGCAGTTTTACCACGTGTGCTCGCATATGCGATTTCATTGGCCCAAAGGCCACCATGCGCAGCTGTGATGTCACGCGCATGGCCGTAGAGAATGTCGCCTGTAAAAATGAAGAGATACACGTCCGAGTGTCAAAGCGCGTAATTGGTGGAAATGGCCTCATCGCGTATGCGCGTCTGTGACGTGTGTATAAAAGGTACGTGTAGAACGCCATTTCCTTGTACGTGCTTTTCGTGGAGAGCGAGTGGGTGAAATCTGTACTTCTTGTCGGTTCACACGCGATTTACTTCACGGCGTTTCCAGTTCGTACTCCCTGTTACCTCTGACAGCTTTTTCTCTTTTCCTCTTTTTCCTGGGCCTGTTTCCTCAAACAGCGTTCCCTTCTACTGTTGTCCTGTCTCCTCAGACAGCGTACAATTCTTCTTTTGGCGGGGTGTTGCCAACGCGCATACGCGCATATTTTTCACACTTTTGTTCCTGGCAGACGGTGAGTCGCGCATGTATTTAACATCTGTGCTTGCCCTTTGTGTCGCGTACCCCTTCAGAGGTCATTCTAGGCTGCGTGTGACACGCATACATTCATTCTTGTGTTCCTGGGTGCCACAGCGTAGTGCAGGTTTATTTTTCCACGCACGTGGTCTAGGAGGGGTTGCGTGCACCTTACTTCGCTTTTTTGGGGTGCCTGTGCATTGCGTGACCTGTCATCTTTCCCCAGGGGTGACATACAGCCTTGCTAGAGCACTAGGTTACGATTACCATCTGGTACCCAACCCCTTTGACCCCCAATTGCCCAGGACAATAGTTCACATCGACTCCCATACGCACAATAACATCAGTGCCATGGCTGGGAGGCGACCAAGCCGTAAGGGTGGCAAAGGTGGCCGAGCCCCAAGTGGTGGCCGTGGTGGATCCAGTAGGGGACGTGGCCATGACTTGCAGGGTGCCCCAAGCCCCCCATGTGTGGAGGAGCAGTCAGGGACACCCATGCCCCCCCCCCGGTTCAGGTTACCGTGGCTGACACCATCCATGCTCAGCCCTTGTTGGACCAGCCCACTGTGGATCCAGACCTGGCACAGGGTGACTCCATGGCTGACTTCCAGGTCAGCAGGTCTAGGCCATGTGCGCCGGTGAACGTTGGTGTCATCAGGCCACGTGGATCAGGGGCAGCTAGGTCATCTGCTGCCCCGCGTAGGCAGGCTGGGGAGGCTGCAGGGGCAGCTGCGGCTCCATCCACCCCACCTCTCACACACCCATCCAGGACAGGGTTGGTCCAAGTCCATCATGCTGACATTCCCCCTGACACCATCACACTTGAGCTAATGCCTGCACCAACTCCCATGCTGAGTGTGCAATCCCACGCTCCTGCCCCTAGTGTCCAGAGCGGCGTAGGACACTCAGGATCCCCACCACCTTCCAAGCGGAAGCGGAAGAGTGCTCGTCCAGTAGAGGCTGATGCCCCAGACACGGCTACACAGTCCGGCCCGTCAAGGAAGCCCAGCTTCAATGAGGCCGAACTGAATGCACTTGTAGAGTATGTGTCCGCACATGACCGCGAAATGGTGATTGTTGCAGGATCCAAGACCACACCTGCACAACGTCAGGCACACTGGCAGACCATTGCGGACATCATAAGTGCCCTTGGAATCGTGAGGCACACAGCTAATGAATGCTACAAGCGCTGGAATGACCTGAAGCGCAGGGCAAAGAATAAGCTGGCCTCAAGTCATGCCGCAACTCTAGTGACTGGAGGTGGCTCTCCAGCAGACGACATAGAACTCACTCCACATGAGCAGGTTCCTGGGACCTACGTCACGGAGGAACAGAGCCAAGGGGTGGAAGAACTGGCAGATTACGAGGCATTGTCCGGTGAGTGCACATGCATGTGTGTGTCATCCATGTGCATGGTGTGTGTGGGAGGGCTTCTGTTTGGGTGCCAGGGGAGGGTGTGTGTGCCTGAGTGGTTCGGCTCACCCATGTGCCTCTTCCTATACATTCTTGGCACCAGCATTTGGGTATAGAAGCATCCCTTCGGCCAACATTAGACATCCAGCCCAACACCACGCCAGTTGCCCTTGGAGTGTAATCTTGCCACAAACTGTTGCTTATTTACCTCTGTTTATTCAGGCAGATTGTTTGCATACCACCACTTTTACTCGGGATTTCTCAGTCCTATTGTCACATGTCTGACATGGCGATGGTACAGTGGACTGGCTCAGTTTCGTGGACATGATTAGTTTGGACATGTCCCTGTGCTATAGGACCATTTTTGACTGGCAGCTGCAGGTTAAACATTTGAACCATTACAATGAAAATAATCAATTATATGAGCAAACTGGACTGAATGAACAATTGGTGACCTCCTCTCCCTCTTCACTTCATGGCTAGGGTACATGCCATCTGTGTGATGGCATGTGTATTTGACCTGCCAATCACTGGCCAATGTGTGATGCCACTGCTAGGCAGCATGCAGCAAATGTGTTCATCTTCCATCTTGGTGTCATCAATGTGTGCCATCTGCCTCCCCATCACACGCAGTGACGGTGCATGCATGTGAGTGTTTTACTCATGTGGGACATGTGTCAATCAAGTACTGTTTCTGTAGCCTCTCAGCCCTAATTGTGTGCCATAGTGCCAATGCCTGTTTCCATTTGTTTTCTTTTATGTCTTTGCAGGGGAAGACGCACTTGATACTGCTGGGGTTGTGGAGATGGTGCAGACCCAGGAGGGGTCTGAGTGCCGACCGACCACCAGTGAGGGACGTGGTGTGGTGGTGGGTGAGAACCCACAACTGCTGCAGGTCGTGCTCTCAAGGGGTATCTCTGGCTGCACCTCCCCCGAGATGTATTCAGGTGTCGATTCGGATGATGAGACCTACGTGCCGTCGCAGGTGAGTGTTCCTGGGAGGGATTCTGTTCTGTCCGACCCACCTGCACCAGGGTTAGAACCCTCAATGGGGATGTCAGTGTTGGCAGGTACGCCTTTGGTGGTTACGGATGCAGGGTCACACTCCGCGACATCTGATCCTGTTCCTGGGCCAGCAGATCAGAGGGGGAATGCAGTCCTGCAGCCTCAGGCAGTGTCAGCACAGCAAGGCGCAGTTCGCCTTGCCCCAGACAGGTGTGGTGCCTGCCGACGTGGTGGCCGTACGCCACCTGGCAATACCGCATGGGAGCAATCCATTTATGGTATGGCAACCCAACAGGCAGCATCATCAGAGATGATGGCTCAGGCCATGGATAGGGTGGCCACTTCCATTGTCCCCCCCAAAAGGCTGATGGAGCGACTACAGCAGGCAACCGACTCCATCTGCCAGTCACACAGGGAGGACATGTTGGCGTCCGACAGGGACAGGCGGGCGGCACTGGCGACTCTGCAGGAAGCCATCTCCATAGAGTCCCAGGGCCACAGGGAAGCCCTGAGGCTGGAACTCCTTCACCTCAGGACAACTCTTGTTGAGCTTGAGGCTTCAACAAACTGAAGGACAGAACAGCAGCTGGAGCGTCTCACCCGTACGCTCTCAAATGAGATGCAGGCAACTAGGGCGGAGGTCCGGGCAGCCCGTGAGTTGTTGCATGGGGACCTACGCACACTTATCCTCCAGAACGAGACCTACCACACCCGCATGCTTGCAGCCATGGAGGAACAGACTAGGGCTTTGCGTGGGCTGCCTCCCATAGTGCCACCACCTCCTGATGCAGCTGCAGAGGGTGAGGATAGCGACAGCAGTGATACTCCCACAATAGGGTAGCCGTGTAGGCCATGAGCCCATGGAGGTGTTTTTTTTCCGCAAGATCCACACAGGTGGGTTTTGGTGTGCACCCTGTCCTCGGACCTCCTGGGTGGCCTTCCCCTCCCCCCCTGGCCCATTAATGGCCATTTTTGATTTTTTTTGTTCTTTTTTGGGGGACAGTGTGTTGCCTTGTGTGGCTCCCGTGGTCATACGCTGCATTGTGGCTGGGCACATGCAGGCTTGTCATGGATTTGGTTCAGATGCTTGGGTTTTTGTCACACACACCCCTCCTGCTTCCCGGTTCCATGGGCTTGCAAAGGGTGTGCCCAAGTGACATTGACGTACATGGTGACATTGGACTCCCATGAGCTTTGTGGGCAGTCAGTAGTCAATACTGTGTATACATTCATAGTGCATATTGTTGTTGTATTGTACACTGCATGGTGTATTGATATGTGCCTCTGCATCCATCTCATCCTCCATATTTGCAGGTCCATTCCTCATGTCTTCACAATGCGGTCCACCTTGGAACAGGAGTCCATGTTGTAAACAGTGCACCTACACTCTTGAGTGGCGCTAACATTGTATACTTGGAAGTGTTCGGAGGGATGCCATCATCAGGTGGTGAGGCTAGCTAATTTTTAAGTCTGTAATGTCATGTTTAAGGTAAGTTGGAGGTTGTGTAGGTGATTGGTATTCTTGGTAAGTATTTGGTAATGTGGGTTGTAGGTCCTGCATTACTGTGAGCATTTCATGTGTGGACATGTTTCCATTAGGGACACTGTAGCTGCTGACACTTGGGGCATGTTGTGGGGATTAATTTCTTTCCTCTCACATTGCATGACATGCCATGGTGTGTTGTGTGGCTGTGCCGGGGAGGGGGTGGGTGACATGGCACTGTTTTCATGTAGTATTTTGCAAGTGGGTATTCATTTCTGCAGCATGGAAGTGTCTTTTCATGACACTGCATTGGTGGTGTTTGTGTAGGTAGGGATGCACACATTGTGACACTTCCACATGAACAATCTCAGGCTGCTATGGTTCTGACAGTTGACAGTCCCTTTGTTCGTCTTAATTGTCAGGTTGAGTCATCATTGCTTATCAGATGGTATGTGCCAGGCCTGTGTGCACTCCACTGGGGTGTGATTTCTATGTGAAGTAATTAGCCACCAGCTGCGTACGGGCTGCCTCACCCCGTGCCCTCTCCCCTCCCATGCGCAGCGGCCGTGCATGTGGTTGGGGATGTGGGGGCACCACCATGTCCACAGCCAGGCCCCGGTGTGTTGCAACATTGTGTAGGACACATGCTGCCACTATGATCCTGCACACTACTGGGGGCGCATATAACAGCTGCCCGCCAGAACGGTCAAGGGAGCGAAAGCGTGACTTGAGCACTCCGAATGTGCGCTCCACTATGCCCCGGGTTCCAATATGGGCTGTGTTGTATCTTACCTCTGGAGGCGTGATGGGGTTCCGAATTGGCGTCATCATGTGGGTGCTCAGAGGGTAGGCACTGTCCCCTGGTGAGGAGGTGATGGGTATCATTAGTGGGGTAGTAACATAACTCTGCATCTGACATGCATGCATGTGCAGTGGCATTAATACTCACCAAGCAGCCATGTATCGCCATGCCGCCCAGCTTCTAGGCCCCGTCTTAGGGTAGACATTCGGTAAATGAAGCTGTCGTGGGTGGACCCTGGATAGTTGGCATATACTGAGGTGATGATTCCCTTAGCAATACATACCACCTGCACGTTGATGGAATGCCAGTGCTTGCGGTTCCTATAGATGTGCTCAGTAGTGCCACATGGGTGCAGTCAATGGCACCCAGCACTTTTGGGAATTGTGCCACACCGTAGAAATCGAGGGTGGCAGCCTGCCTTTCTGCAGGTGTCCTGGGCAGGTATATGTGCCTACGGACTGATGGGCGTGCAGTGATGATGTTCAAGACCTGGTGTAGGCAGCGTGACTGTGTGGCCTGTGACACCCCACCCACTATGGCACTTGTCTGCTGAAATGATCCTGTGGCCAAGAAGTGCAGTACATTGAGGACCTTCTCCAGGGGGCTGAGTGCTTGGGAGCACAGGGTGTGTGATGTGAGGTCATCCTCCCACTCACTGACCAGGTCCAGTATTATGTGTGGGGGAAACCTGTACCTCCCATACACCTGGTCATCAGGCATCCCAAAAAGGCTGGTTCTGGGAGTGAAAATTCGGGCCCTCACTATCCTCCTCCTCCTCCTTTGGTAACCCACGGCCACTGCTGCTAGGAATGGTATATTCATCCTGGCGTATGAGCTTGTTTGTTGTTTGCGCGCACTTTTATGCTGCGCGGGTCGACGTACGCCTGCTTCATGCTGGCGTACGTGTCTCAGAATTGGACCATTTATTTTTCGGCACGTCATAGGCGAACGTGTGAATCTTCCCGCCCACCCCAGGAATACACGTAGCACGCTCTCCCAGGCCCAGTCGCAGGTAAATATTCCTGCCCACCCCTGGAATACATGTACCCCACTCTCACAGGCCCAGTCGCGTGTGGAAGTTCACGCGTACCCCGTAGTACACATACCCAGGCCAATCGCGTGTGGAAGTTCACGCGCACCTGGAAGTACACGTACCCAGGCCAATATCGTGTGGGACTTCCCACGCACCCCGAAGTACACGTACCCAGGCTAATCGTGTGTGGAACTTCCCGCGCACCCCGAAGTACACGTACCCAGGCCAATCGCGTGTGGAACTTCCCACGCACCCCGAAGTACACGTACCCAGGCCAATCGCGTGTGGAACTTCCCGCGCACCCCGAAGTACACGTACCCAGGCCAATGGCGTGTGGGACTTCCCGCGCACCCCGAAGTACACGTACCCAGGCTAATCGCGTGTGGAACTTCCCGCGCACCCCGAAGTACACGTACCCAGGCCAATCGCGTCTGGAACTTCCCGCACACCCCATAGTACACGTACCCAGGCTAATCGGGTGTGGAACTTCCCGCGCACCCCAAAGTACACGTACCCAGGCCAATCGCGTGTGGAAATTCCCACGCACCCCAAAGTACACGTACCCATGCAAATCGCACGGCTGGGGGGTGGGGGTGCAGGGGGACATGAGTGGGAGCCTGGTGGAGGCTGCCCCTGCACTGCTGGGGAGTGGGGGTGCATGGGGACATGAGTGGGGGCCTGGTGGAGGCTGCCCCTGGTGGCTGGGGGGTGGGGGTGATGGGAGACATGAGTGGGGGCCTGTTGGAGGCTGCCCCTGCACTGCTGGGGGGTGGGGGTGCAGGGAGACATGAGTGGGGGCCTGGTGGAGGCTGCCCCTGGTGTCTGGGGGGTGGGGGTGATGGGAGACATGAGTGGGGGCCTGGTGGAGGCTGCCCCTGCACTGCTGGGGGGTGGTGGGAGACATGGGGGGGCCTGGTGCAGTCTGCCCCTGGTGGCAGGGGGGTGGGGGTGGTGGGAGACATGAGTTGGACATGAGTGGGGGCCTGGTGGAGGCTGGCCCTGCACTGCTGGGGGGTGGGGGTAATAGGGGACATGAGTGGGGGCCTGGTGGAGGCTGCCCCTGGTGGCTGGGGGGTGGGGGTGATGGGAGACATGGTGGGGGCCTGGTGGAGGCTGCCCCTGCACTGCTGGGGGTGGGGGTGCATGGGGACATGAGTGGGGTCTGGTGGAGGCTGCCCCTGGTGGCTGGGGGGTGGGGGTGATGGGAGACATGGGTGGGGGCCTGGTGGAGGCTGCCCCTGGTGGCTGTGGGGTGGGGATGGTGGGAGACATGAGTGGGGGCCTGGTGGAGGCTGCCCCTGGTGGCTGGGGGGTGGGGGTGGTGGGCGACTTGAGTGGGGGCCTGGTGGAGGCTGCCCCTGGTGGCTGGGGGGTGGGGGTGGTGGGAGACATGAGTGGGGGCCTCGTGGATGATGCCCCCGGTGGCTGGGGGATGGGGGTGGTGGGAGACATGGGTGGGGGCCTGGTGGTGGCTGCCCCTGGTGGCTGGGGGGTGGGGGTGGTGGGAGACATGGGTGGGGGCCTGGTGGAGGCTGCCCCTGGTGGCTGGGGGGTGGGGGTGGTGGGAGACATGAGTGGGGGCCTGGTGGAGGCTGCCCCTGGTGGCTGGGGGGTGGGGGTGGTGGGAGACATGAGTGGGGGCCTGGTGGAGGCTGCCCCTGGTGGCTGGGGGGTGGGGGTGGTGGGAGACATGAGTGGGGGTCTGGTGGAGGATGCCCCTGGTGGCTGGGGGGTGGGGGTGGTGGGAGACATGGGTGGGGGCCTGGTGGAGGCTGCCCCTGGTGGCTGGGGGGTGGGGGTGGTGGGAGACATGAGTTGGACATGAGTGGGGGCCTGGTGGAGGCTGCCCCTGCACTGCTGGGGGCTGGGGGTAATAGGGGATATGAGTGGGGGCCTGGTGGAGGCTGCCCCTGGTGGCTGGGGGGTGGGTTGATGGGAGACATGAGTGGGGACCTGGTGGAGGCTGCCCCTGCACTGCTGGGGGGTGGGGGTGGTGGTAGACATGGGTGGGGGCCTGGTGGAGGCTGCTCCTGCACTGCTGGGGGGTGAGGGTGCAGGGAGACATGAGTGGGGGCCTGGTGGAGGCTGCCCCTGGTGTCTAGGGGGTGGGGGTGGTGGGAGACATGTGTTGGTGATCAGTAGTGCAAGGTGACATGTGGGTTGGCTGGTGGGCATGGCCATGGTGGATGGGTTGCCTGTGGGACATAAGCAGGGGTGCAAGGTAGTACCCTGTGGTGTGGGCTGCCTGCAGGGGCTGTGAAGGGTGTAGAGGGAACACCTGGGAGGACCCACATGGCCAAATCACATGTAGCATTCCCCAGCACCACCGAAATACACGTACCCTGCAGAAATCCCGTGTGAATCTTCCGCACACCTCGGAATACACGAACCCAGGCCAATCGCGTGTGGAACTTCCCGCGCACCCCGAAGTACACGTACCCAGGTGATCGCCTGTGGAACTTCCCGCACACCCCCACCTACCCAGGCCAATCGCGTGTGGAACTTCCCGCGCACCCCGTAGTACACGTACCCAGGCCAATCACGTGTGGAACTTCCCGTGCACCCCACCTACCCAGGCCAATCGCGTGTGGAACTTCCCGTGCACCCCATAGTACACGTACCCAGGCTAATCGCGTGTGGAACTTCCCGCGCACCCCGAAGTACACGTACCCAGGCTAATCGCATGTGGAACTTCCCGCGCACCCAGGAACACGCGCACACGCTATTTTTAACACAGCGGGTGTCCGTGTTTGTCGGTGCCCCTTTGCACCTCATTTGTCCTAGAGGGCCACTGTATGGCCCATTCATCATGGCTGTATATGGGTGCTTTTTGTTAGCGCACATTTTGGCGCACATTTTTTTCAGTCGCAGGAGCGCTACCGCCTGCTTTCTTGTGGCGTACTTGTTTGGCCCTGTGCGCGTCTTTGACCGTGCGCTGGTTTGCCCTATTCAATTCCATGAATACGGGTTGTAGGCGAGCGTGTGGGCGTTCCGCGCACTTGCCTCCTGTACTTCCCCTGTGACGCCCATATTTTCACGCGTTGTTCCCCATTCCGAGTGTTACGCCCCGCGTTCCGCCTACTTTTGTGATCTGCGCCGCGCTATGTGCGATTTCGCAGTGGCCGTGGTGCATGCTGTTGGATGACCTGTGCGCCGGCGTGCGCGGCGCACATTTTTAGCGCACATCCAATGTTTTTCTCACGCACGGACTTCCATGAATCGCTGTGTGCTGGTTTTCCTGCGATTTTCGCACTCGCACTACGATTTTCGCACTTTTCCTGCGATTCACACGTTTTGGCACCTCTGCGCGGGAATTTTCGGCACACATTAATTCCATGAATCGACCACTAAATCTAAGTTTCAAATTTTTAACAAGTCCAACATCATTATTCATAAAGTCACTCCAAGTCAATCCAAAAAATCCATTTGCATAGTGTTTCTCAAAGATTAATGTTTTTAATTCTTCAAGAAAAAAACACAGCTGACACGTGTTTCGACCACCGGTCGTTCTCAAGGCTGTACAAGATTACACATTCATTCAGTATATACATTTTTCAAAAACCATACCATATAGTGTCACATGTCATGTCAGGTCAGGATGATGGAAAATTCACGCCATAATCAAGAAATTAAATCCATGTTCAAATAAAAAACATAAATTGAAACCACAAATTATTGTCTCAATCAAAAACTATTTGATCAACAAAAATTTGATCAACAAAAATATTTTTTTCTTTGAACATGGATTTAATTTCTTGATTATGGCGTGAATTTTCCACTTGGAGTGACTTTATGAATAATGATGTTGGACTTGTTAAAAATGTGAAACTTAGATTAAGTGTTTGGTGTGAATGCAAGATATCCTCCCGAACTACGATACTCTTTGTTTACTTGCTACAAGCTCTGTGGGAAGCTTAAGGAAAGGATATCACTTTCTGCCGACTTTTCTTTTAGGTTTCAAGAGTGGTAAATAGCGCATGCAATCCAATAGCGATCCCACAAAACTGTGAGCCTTTACAAGATAGTTCACAATTTATGCCCCTGGGTTTCATTTGCACATGTGTGCAGTAAGGTGTAAGTATCCTGGCTCAGGTGCCATACAGATTGCTGCTCACTCCTGCATACAGAATCAAGGGGAGAACACTGTACAGGGGAAGGGGAAAGAGAGCAGTTGAAGAGAGAGGGCAATGATGTTGATGATAGTATTTGTTAAATCCATATATATATATATGTGTACTTTAGTTTACGGGCATCGTGTATGGGGCAATTGTAAGGATCAATTGTGTTTCCCACACTGTTAAGGTCTTTATACATGTTTGGATCCTAGTGAAAGAGAGCTGGGACTGTGCCAGATAAAACATGTCACAAAGGTTTATGAACTAAGGCAACCTGCTAGTGCAGGACAGGCAGTTTGACCCAAGACCATCCAGAAAGAGCAGTGTTGGGAGAATACAGGTTGTTTGAGATCAAATGATCAAACTTTGTTATATGATATCACATGGAGCTGATTCTTGGTTTCCCTCTGGGCTTTAAAGCGCCTTGCTCGCAATATAGAGTGTAAGACAACTCCAAGAAGGGTCACTCACAGAGGTAGTTTGTGTGCATAGCATCATATAGTAAAAACCCCAAACTCGAAGCTTGAAGGATCCCCAATAAGACACACAGAATTAGATGTATTGTTTGATTTTAGCTGACATGAGAATCATTTGAAATCCTGCATTTCTGGACTGTGTTTTTTGGTATTATTTAACACAGATTATATAGTTTCAGTCGTTCATTAACAGCTATCATAATCATGTTTAGATATTTGCATAGAACAGCTCTTTAAAATGGCAAAATGGCAAATATATTTGATGAAGCGAACTACATAAACGTTCAGTGGTTTAATTGGAAAACAGCTCTCAGTGCAATTACAATTAACATCCTGTAACATTTTCATGGAATGCTGTAACGCTAAACAGATTTGGGTATCAATTAATGAAGTTGCAACTTCATCTTAATTTGTAACATATGGAATAATTCCCTAGTTGTGGTTGCTGGGTAGTATAAACCGATAATTCTAAAAACGTATTGGACATTGGTATGTGGAACAAAACCATGAGGCTGTTCTCATTTTAGGAGTCAAAGGGGCTGATTCATTGAATTTGTGCGCAGAAAAACGGGTATATGTGCGCCATTCTGTGCGCAAATCCCGATTTGTTAAACAGGTATTTGCAGGCAGAATGGCGCACAAAACCCCGTTTTTCGGCACAAATAATTCAGCCCCTAAGTCTCATTAAAAGTGGGGTGATGATGTTAAAAACCTGCAGTATTTTAAATACGACTTATTTCTAAAATATGATATAAATTTATCCTCACAGAAGAACCTTGAGGCTTTCCGAATTAATATATGTTGTTCTTGATAGAGTAGTTTAATAAGCCCAGTGTGAAGTGTGTACTCAGTGATTCAATCATGCAAGTTAGTTGGCACATACTTTATTGCCAAATATAAAGATGTGTAGTTCTTTGCATGTTCTCAAAATGCTATTTGATGTTATGTAAGGAAGCCATGGCTCTTCGTTGTTGCTATGACTCCTCTTCCGCAAAACGGTATTTCTAAAGAGTACAACAGGAATGTACAATGTACTAGACTGTCCATCTTGGAATGGTAACCTTCTATTAGAAAATAATATGCATAGGTTATTCTACATTTTGATAAAAGGAAGGTTTACCATTATTAGTATGACTACTATACATTCTGCAATTGATCATTAGTAAGGAGCATTACACAATTAAAAAAAAAACAGTTTGCAGTGTCAGAACAATTAAATAACATCCTTTTTTATAGATACTTTTGATGAGAATGCACACTATTTTGTCTCTCAAAGTGTCTTTCTTTCTTGGAAAGGGCCACAGTCAGATGGAAACCAATGATCTGCTCGTTCTGTGGGCACTAAGGCAATCTTCAATGTGCCTGCTAGCCACTGAACCCAGGCATTAGTTGCAGTATGCCCAAACACTAATAACTAACACAAAATTGTAAATAACAAAGATTATTGTAGCCCTTGCAGCCTGGTCGTCTCTTAAAATGTCTGTCAGAATCCAAGCACCCCGTGCAGACCCTATTTACATCTCCCTTATCTCCACTCAGGTTGCGAGTCATTTGGTCGAAAACAATTGGTCGACTGGACAACTGGTCGAATCAATTTGGTCGAAAAACAAATGGTCGAATTTTGTATTTTTTTTATTTTTACCCCCTTTTTTGTTTTTTTTGGGGGGGACCCCCCCAACCCCCTTTTTTTCTTTCTTTTTTTTTTTCTACACGAAAACCCACAAAACACATATATAAATTTAAAAAAAATAATTCGACCATTTGGTTTTCGACCAAATGACGTCGACCAAATTGCAGTCGACCAGTTTGTAGTCGACCAAATGACTGGACAGCCTCCACTCATACAGACAATGCACCCTTAGCATTATAGCATAATTTCCGGAGGACCCACCCAATGGTAGTGCATGTCTCCAAATAACAAGTGATTACCAACCTCAGTGGATGTCTTTTGTTTTGATTTTCACATTCTAATTTTAGCACCCCTGTTTAAAATATATGTGCTGTTGTCTAGTTGAACTGCTATAAGCAATGGCTCAAGCCAACAAACACGACGATAAAGAAAAAGGCCACCTTTGTTCAAATGATATGCTTTATATTCTTTAACAGAAAGGGGGTTTAAACAAATAAAGTGTCCATTCCTGTATTGTTTTCCCATACTTTATGTCAAATCTATAATTAATTGCACAACACAAACAACACAATGCGTGATGTACAGTGAAATGCTTTTTAAACAAATGAAGAACTGATAAACAAAACGTGTATTTCAACAAAAGAATCAGCACATTGAAACTATCGCAGTGGTCATTTGGTGTAGGGAAAAAGCAAAGTAACATAACATAACCTATGCTACATCTACAATAAACATTACATTACATCAAACACTAATTTAATCAGATCCATGTTGCTAACCAACCAGCGTACACATCCCTTCACATCAGTAATGTGTTTTCTTTACTACCAACATATTTCCACATGTTTCAGTCCATAAGGAATTTCAAAGGGCCTTCTTCAGGGCAGATAGTATTTTTGTGGTGATGATAAAATCACATGCATGTTATTAATATAATACAATGCCAATAGCATGTTATTTGCTAAATGGGGTACATTGGGCCTCATTACAACCTTGGCAGTATGGTACCGCCTTATTCCGAGTTTCCCTAGCGGGTCCCTGACAGCCCACCAGGTCTTCCCTGGCGGGCTGTGCAGCACCCACGAGGGAAACTCGTGATTGCACCAGCACCGTTATCAATGGTGCCGGTGCAACCATGCTCCTGACCCCCATTGTGACCTATGGGGCAGAATGGGGATCGGGAGCCAAGCATTACCGCCTCCGGGGAATGGGCAATTACCAGCCCATTCAACTCGTAATTGCTTTTTGATTTTGATTTTGAAAACAATATTAGTTGTTAAACAATATTAGTTTTGCCACCATGTGGGCAAATTGATTGATTATGCTGGGTAGCTGACCTTTCCTTTTAGCTGTATGCATAGGGAAGCAGGCCTATGATATATAAAAAAAAGGGCCATGACTGGCTAATGCTTGTAAACACACCCCTGACAAAACTTCTGTCACCCAGAGGTAGACAGAGACAATTAAAAAGAGTGTGACTCAGAGAAACAGAGAGGCAGAGAGAAGAACAGAGCACAGGAAGTGAGAAAGAGAAATCAAGAGAAAGGACAACAGACAGAGGGAGCAAAAGAGAGAGAGAGAGAAACAGAGAGCGAGACAGAGACAGAGAGAGAATGAGAGACAACAATAGAGAGAGAGAGAGAGAGAGAGAGAGACAGAGAGAGAGAGAGAGAGAAGTAGAGAGCACATAATATTGACATATGATAGCATGGATGCAGATATTGATTTTGGATTGCCTGAGATACTTAAGGCATGTGATACATAGAAAACACTGCATGGGGTAAAACACAAAATAAATACAACCCCAAACACTTTCTACTTATAACATGCCTTAAGTATCTAATTTGAGCTCAATTCAGAATTGGGTGATGTTTTAAAAAGAGGAGGTTCATAAAATAACATTTAGTTTTACCATTACCACCATACACATAACGAGGTCCAAGTTTTATAACACAATTCAGTTTTGCCATGCCTCTGTCCATGAAGTTCCAGATTTGCAGAAGCATACTCAAAGGCTGACCTCTTCTGGTCTCTTATCGGTGTAGGTATAGTGCTCAGAGAAAGGAAACACTGATGCATGATGTTTCACTTCTTATGATTTAGTGGATTTTACAGATTCTAATGGAACTGAATGTTTGTTTTGTGCATTATTTTTCATAGTAGCACACACCCTTTTACAACATTTGCAGAAAACCCTCTACATATGAGACCTTTTACAACCTGTGTGCAGATGTCTGTAATCACTCATTTGCCACTGGCTCTTCCCCCTAGCCCTCAATCATCCTCTGCTCAATCATCCCTCTGCCAACATCTCCTGCCTGGCAAACTATTGCCCTATCTCCATTACCCGGTTCTGGGCAAACCCCTGGAGAAGCTGGTCATCTCCTTACTGACCCAGCACACTGAATCTGTTGGTTGTCTGCACCACGACCAGTCTGGCGTCAAAGAAGCTAGAGGAATGAAAACTGCTCCAATGAACACCCATGAAGAGTTGCTCTCCAGTCACGATTCCAACTCTCCATCTGGGTCTTTCATCTGCATTTGACACAGTAAATCATGCCACCCTGCCAAAGTGGCTCTGTGACACACTTGGCATCACAGGCCTGATACTAACTGGTTGACCTCTTTCCTCTCCGACCGGCTTTCCCAGGTTCAACTTGGCCCTTTTCTCTCCTCTATCACACTCACCACTTGTAGCATCCCTCAAGGCTCTATCTTCAACATCTTCCTTGCCCCATTAACCCAACTGATCTCCTTCTCTCCGTACTTCCAGTGCTATGCAGCTGGCCTTCAAACTTCCCTCTACTGACTCCTCTTCCTCCTCTGTCATCTCTGACTGTATGATTGCTATTCAGGCATAGTGTGCTGTAAATGATATCTGCCTTAATGTCAGTAAGACTGAGATCCTTCTCATTGGCACCCCAGCTCCCTCCTACAATCTGGCTACACTCTATGGGTCCCTGTCCCCTCACCCCCTGGTGAGGCAAAAAAACCTTTGTTTCATCTTTGACTACTCTCTATCCTTCTCTCCTTACATCATAGACCTTGGCAAGAAGGTCCACTATCAGCTGCACCTCCTTATAGGCATTCTCCCTGTCCTCACCTTCCTCCAGAAACTCAATGTCTCCAGAACTCTGGTACTGTCTAGTCTGGACTACTGTACAGCCTCTTCCTCAATCGTCCTTTATCCTCCCTTTGCCCCTTTCAACTCAAGCAGAATAGCACTGCAATGCTTATCCTTGGCCTCGAGCAGCCCAGGGACTGCATCTCTCCAGATCAAAAATCTCTCCACTGGCTCCCGGTTGTGCTAGGATCAGGTTCAAGACTTTCTGCATCATCCACAAAGCATTCTTGGGCCTGGGGCCCTGCTACATCCAGCTCTCTCTCCCTAAATACCTCTCTGCTAGAGTCTTCTAGCTCCAACTCTAAGCAGAGATATGGGAGTAGATCTCTTTCCTCTGCAGAAGCCTCCCTCTGGAATGGTCCCCTTGCCCCTCTCAGGCTTGAGCCAGATCTTAAATTCTGGAAACTCATCAAGACCCGCTTTTTCTCTTCTCCCTTTCCTCTCCCCCTCCCCTGCTAACACCCCTGTCTGCCTCTGTCTGCCTCAGTGACTGGCTGCCTGGTTCCCTATGAGTTCTATAGGGCACAAGTTGACCCCTGCACCCCATGTACCCCATGTATACCCTGACACTTGCCCTCATGGCCTCCCCTTGCACTCACCTAGCCCCTATTGCCCCCCAGCTCCTTCTTTACCCCCTTTCAGAGTCACTCTCTCCTCTTTTTACCTGCACTTCCCTTACCATCCTCACACCTTGCATTTCTCGCAAACTGGCACTCCCCCCGCCCCCACCCTTGCACCACTTGTTACTGCACTTGCACGATCCGAATGTCACAAGCCCTAGTAGGACCATGACTGTTATCTCCCCACGCCTACACTTTTTTTTATACTGTGGCGCCTTGAAACACCAATTGTTGGATAGGTGCCTTACAAATATCCTATAAATAAATAAAATAAACATGAGGCACAAGGATCTACAAACATAGTTAACATTATCACTGCAGGTAGATTTGACAGATTCTGAAGGAGATTAATTTCACTTCAGGACCGAGATTAAGCCTCACTCCTAGTCACGGTCTTCTTGTTTGGCAGCAGAATACCTGCACCTTAGTATGGTATGTTCATGCGCCCTAAGGTTCAATGCAAAAGAACCCTTGCACATGTGCCAGTATGTGTAAGACTCATATCAGTCTAAATCTTAAACATGCGTCTTGTCACAGTGCCATCAAACCTTACATTTATTTCATTGCATTGTGTTCTTCAAGCCATGTTTCAGCGCAACCTTTTCACCACCTGGTCGACCATCACTTGGAGAAGGTCATCATGAATGTCCTGTCTAACTACACCCAGCGTACTTACCCCAAGCACACATGTCAGTTGTTCTCTCTCATCAGTGATATACAGTCTGCCTTTCCTCGAGTTCCCTTGCCACTTCGTCTGCCAGTTTCATCTGACCCCAGTACCCATCTCACTCTTAATGTCTGCCATGCTTCCACTGCCAGTTTGTGCTGCCCCATGTCCATTTTACTCGAACTTACCAAAGATGTTGCTCGGGTGTGCTGCCTTTTCTATGGTTCCACTTTCCCTATTGCGGGCAATAGTTTTCTGCAACTCTGTCATGCTCCACATGTTGTTGGGAGGTCATGTGAGGCCCCTTGGAGTGTTTGGTCAGCAACCAGTAAGTGTGTGGGTTAGTTAAGGCTCATGATAATATTGAACCGAAGAGCTTTGCAAATTATGGGTAAGTAAGTTTAGCGAAATCTGTGAATGATGTTCTGTAAAAGGTACCCTCGTTCCGTCTTAGGCAGCAAGCAAAAAGGCGATTGTGACAGAATGCCATCTGCTTGGGTGTATTGTATTGAGTTATTATTTATTTGTGTTTGCTTTGTAAAGAAAAGTTAGTTTCTCTGCAGGACATGGTGTTCTGCTAATCAGGCATGCTTTCCAAATATGTTCTGTAAACCTATACAACAGTGGCGACAGTAACTACATTAGGAGCAGCTAGACAGGGCGTTAATGTTAGTGGTTATGCCTGGGCTATCAGGCTATGTGATTGAGTACTTAAAATATTGAATACTATTCTTATAGTGGATTCAAGTACACTTCTACTGTCCACCATCTACAGACACACCTGCATCTGAAATGAGAATTGGCTACTTTTCAGACACAAAAGTCGTAGATACTTCAAATGTGCACATATGCACAAACAGGTGCAACAGTTACATACATACAGTTTCCTTTGAAAATCTCAGTTGATGCTACGGGAATACATCGTAATGCCATGCAGATGTCTACTGATGCCCCATTCCTAAATAACCAAATAGTATATGATAGGAGAAAGTATGATGTGTATTTACAAACTGTAGGACAAACTGGATTCCTTTTTAGCAGAAATGCTTAGAATCATTTTGTTAACTTACAAATGGCATGCACTTTCTGTTGTGCATATTTTCTTTAAGTGTGCTAGCTGTCTGAATATTAGAGGGTGCGTTATAGTTCAGACACCCGGAGAAGCTTGGTTCCAAATGATTTTCATTTAGTATGCACAGGAACAAAGTTATAACCACAATTGAAATCGTGTTCATGATAAACATTACATTAACAGCAATTCATACATTTATCTGGTGGCAGAGATGAAAGCTATGATAAAGTGGCAGCTCAGCTGACGTGAAGATCAATCTATTATATCCTTTCAAAAGAAGGGCATAGTTAAACACACTTGATGATAAAACATATTTTAACTACTAACTTTGCTTTTTTAATTTAGCTGAGCAGATGGAAGGAACATCTTTTGCAAGCTTCGTTCCTTTGAATCTGAACCATAAACAAAATGTGGGGCTGTTGCTCGCAAGACATATTTTGTGGGGATCCTTACACCTCGCCCAGGTGGTGTGGTGGCGGGAGCTATCAATTTCAAAGGCATTAGTAAGACAAAGGGGGGATTGTTTGAGGGAGCCAATCACCAGAGAGACTCTTTGATCTCTAGTAGAGAAGGACATGGACATTCAGAGCAGTGAGGAGACAGGAGACACAAAGAGGACGGGGCCCATCATTTTGTAAATAGAAATTAGATCACATCTTACTAAGCCCCCTGACTACCCGCTGATGTAGGACTCTGGGTACAACCAAGCAAAGAAGATCATTGATGACACGCTATGTAATTGTGCTTGGCTACTGACAACTGGAATTTAAACAAACCAATACCCTATCAGTTTTCATCTATTTAAGGAGTAAGAAGAACTCCTTTAACACATGTAAGTGGAACTTGACATGGCATCTTACTGAAATGGAACCGGTGCAATGGGGCCTCTCAGTGTTGGAGATCAGCCTTCTAGAAGAGCAGAGCCTCTTTCCTCCTTGTTGATAGTAGGGGTTACCTGCTGGAAGATAAGAGTCATACCCAACCCAAGTTCCCACAGCTGTGTTTTGTCATTGACTACTTTAGAATCCTTCCCTTGCAGGTGGAAGCTCAAGAGTATCCTAATTCTTCAATGCAGCCTGAACTGGGACTCACATCCTTTTCCAAGTCTGACACGTTAAGTAGAGGACCTGATGTTGATAAACATAATAACTTTTCATCAAGAAGAATTTGAACCAGTCATTTGACTGCAAAGCTGAATTCAAACCCTCAGTTGAGATGCCTGATGTCTGATGCGGATGTCTGATGCCTGATGCTGAACAGAAGTGGCTGCATTTTATGTGCGAGCCGCCTACTATATCTGATGACTGGATATAATCTTCTGCAAGGCCCAGTGCCGGGAAGCCAGCTTGGCACCTTTTAGGCTGCAGATTTTTTTTTTTTGATTGGTGTTTTGTGTAGCAACAACTTACAACGAATATTGTTTTGCAGTGCAAGAGGGACAGAAGAAAACAGGAAGGTAGTTCATTTAAATAATACGTTTAGCATATTGAGTATGGTATGCTCCTAATGGAGAACTAACTTCTTGGACAATTATCAAACATGAATATACACACCAAAAAAAAGCCTGAGTTTATTAACTTGTGTGATAAATGCCACATTCCCAGGCATTGGGGGTACCCTGGTCTTGGGCCTTAGCTACTGGTTATATCACCTTGCCCTATCTTACCCAAATGTGTTGTTTGATGTTTTCCCTGTTTCATTCATACGTATTTGCCTCCTGTGATATAATAGCTATCAATATCTAGTCTACATTATCCTTGTGATTGCCTTAAATTGACGGCCCTTCTTGAGTGCACTCCCTGTAAGGCAGGAGCCATGGGTCGTCGCACGATGAACACGGTGAACTATGGCGGTGAATTGGCAGCTTCGTTCCTAGCGGTGCTCCTCAACGGGGAAGTGTAAATGACCGCAAAGAGTTTGAAGAACTGTGGCCCAGCAAGGGTGTCGAGTCTTCGGCGTCTCTGTGGTTTTTAGGTGGCGGGATGCTCCTCGGTACGTCCACAGCCTGGCCTTACCCAGCGGGCTAAGGCGGGTGGTGGTGCGGACGAGCGCATCCGTGAATCGACAGTTCTTAGGCAACGGGAGCACGGCGGCTCCGGTCGGCGATGGCGGTCGGTGACGGCAGTCTTTGACGGTGGCGGACAACAGTCCGGGCGCTTCTCTTTGGGATTACCCGGCAGTCCCCGTCTCCGGTTGGCAACCTGTCGTAGGTCTGTCTACCAGGGAGCTTTGGCTAAGATCAGCTGGTGCACAATGGTCCCTCGTAGCTCAGGAAGAGGGTGCCTTACCAGGTCCTCTCTGGGTCGGTCCTTGGAGACACAGCAGCTTTCAGATTGATGAAGTAGAGCAAAAGCAAGACTTCTCCAGCAGGGCTTCAAGGTTAAGCTTCAGTTTCAACTCTAGTTTCTCTTCAGCTTCTGAACACAAATTCTAGCAGTGACAGGCTCCCAGATATACTAGTTGATCTCCCATTCATTCTGCTGAGTTACACTCAGGCAAATGATCGGTCAGAAGGGCATTCATGCAGGAAGGCATCCAATCAGGTACATTGTGTATTCAGGCCATTCACTTCTCTCCAGACACTCACAATGTATGTGTATTGGGACAAGTACCCAGCCATTCAACACTCCACACTGCATTCATACCAGTTTCGGGCAGGGCTGTCTCAGTCATTGTGTCAAACACCAGATACTAGACATCCACAACACAGAATGTGTATTTGTCACACACTCCATTCACCCAAGTCCCACCCACAGTGTGTACCGACAACATACAGTCACTGGGAAGGCTCCAGCCAGTCTGGTCTGGACATCACAACAACACCATATATGGAACTTCCACCCAACAGCCAGTCAGGGGGAAGGAACAGAGTCAAGGCTTCCCAGGACTTTGGGAAAACAAGGTAACAGGCAATAGAAGGCAAGAGGCCACAGGGGCCATCTTGTTTCCTATCAGGAATCAACTGATTCCAATGGCAGGGCCTAGGCATCCCAAAATGAAGGACACTCAGAGCATCTGTCAAATTCAGCATGGAGTTGGAACCAACCCATACCCTGCTCTGTGGGCCACACAGAGGTGCCCAAAAACATACAGAAGAGATACAGGGTTGTACCCCCACCCATGGGTGCCAAAAGGGTATACCATGGGTCTGTACACCAAACCAAAAGAGAGAGCTGCACCGCCAGGAGTCCCACATGAACTCCTGCACAGAAAACATGACAGAACACAAAATAAAATGCAGTAAAGGACAAGGATTCGGAGGCCATGTCCCTCTGATGCATTTGCAGCATCACAGTGTGCTTCAGAGACCTTTCTTCAAAGAAGTCTTCTTGTTGGCATTTACTGAATCCTGACATGCGTGATGCCAACAGGTAATTAGGTCTTCTAGGATTCTGGACTGTTCTGTGCCGAATCTCGGATCAGCAGTTAGAGAACTTGTGGACATCAGGCATAAAAAAAGCCTCTCATATCACCCGTGACCTTGGAAAGGACATTGACCGTAACCAGTTTTGTAAATGATAACGCTGCAATTTGGGTAGATGTATTAGAAATAATTACATACTCGCGCACATTGAACATGCGGGATTGATTTAGAGTGTCCCGTACAAGCTGCCATTAATCTCTGTTATCAGGAGGACAAGAATTGGTAAAGGGCATAGAGATGGGATTCCTTATTGCCTCACCAGCAGATTATCAATGGCCCTATCCAAAAGTGAGCATTGTCTAGACCAAAGACATGACAATGGCGACAGTTATAACTGTACCAAGCAAAGATGGCTGCTCCCTCCCGATGAAGAAAAATAATAAAACACAAAGGAGTGAATCCCAACAAAATCTATTTTAATCCAGCCAAACCTGCCACACAAAGAGAAGCAGGAGTGTCTGACCAAGATGGGGTTCTTCAAGCGCTGTCTTAGTTCAGCTCTCACTACCAAAGAGAGCTCCCCATTGGACACAGAATGTGCGTAATGAAACCTCTCCAGATACTGCCTATTTGCCCTGCCCTCAGGCTCTTGTCATGATAACCTATATTAAAACATAGTTTTAAAGACGAGACCAATGATAGGCTCTCGAACAGATGGGGGGAGTAGCCCCAACACTATCAACTGAATCCATTAAAAAAGGCCTCAAACACAAACAGCTTAATCGGCCCAGTGCCATAAGAGGGCATCCAGCTAGGGCTGCACATCTGCGTAAGTTATTTTCTGTTTTCCAATTGTCAAAGACACAAGAATCAAATTCCAATTTAAAGCCCAAAAGAGCCATTATATTTTTAGTAACATTTCATGTACTAAGTACTGTAACTCATAATCCTCAGAACACTTCTTTCGCATGAGCGTCTATTAACAACAGTAGTGTGGAGTCATTTATGAATGGTTTAAAGCTAAAAACTAGCAGAGAATTTTGGCAACTGGATTAGCGCCTGATGGGCTCCCTCCACTGCCCTCCTTCTCTGCTGCCTTTTTTCACACTGCTCTGGTTCTCTGTCTCAATGCTCTAAGGACAGCTCCACGTTGAAATGGTTACAGTGGAAATTGTGCAGCAATAAATATTATTCATAGATATTCGAGAATTTCACTACTGCTAATCTTGTGTGTTTCCTGTAACCTGTGCACACTTAAGAACTGTTCCTGTTTTATTGAAGCTTTCATCACATCATGATTGTTTTTCTCAGATTCTTAGATGCTTCTCTTCAAAGCAGTATTTAAAGAATACACAATTTTTCAGAGAATTTTGAGTTATGTTAATACACTTTTATACAGTGCCAAATCACCACCATACTAGTTTCAGAGCATTGAGGCGTGTCTGTGGAGTGGCGTACTGTAGCCCTGCCGGGGAGGTCCAGACCTTAGTCTGAAAGAGGAAGGAAATGAGCAAAGGCGAGATAGGAGGTTGAGAAAGCAGGAAATACATGCTACAGACATCTGCATGTCACTAAGGCATTTTGTGTGCTGAAGACTGATTTGGATAATTGTAATTTGGTACACAATGTAAGGATGAATGGGGGGTTTCAGATTGTAGTTGGGCTACCCTGTAAGATTGGTGGGTTATTGACCTGGATAACTCTATAGGTTTAAGTGAGAAACCAAGCTCACACCATCCATGTCGGGCAAGGAATAGCTTTATTGTTGTCTTGCAAGACAAGAAACACAGCAACCTATATCTAGCAGGAACTGACCACACTAACCTGACCCACCTTCAAGGCCCCTCACCTCTATAGATCACCAGTAACCTGACCGATTCAAAACCTGAGAACATTCTGGAAATCTTCATTAGGTTGTCTTGTAGGAACATGCCAACTCCCACCAATATTTTACATCCTTTCATTCACATGTATCCCTTCCTTGATATCAGATTCCAATGATCGTGCCACATGACAAACCCACTTCACATGAGTCCCTCCAAGGGGTGCTTGCAACCCTAGAACCATATTGTATTCCATGCTCTGAGAGCGATGCTTTATCCATACCAGACCTAAACAGTTTCTATGCTCAGGTGGGCAGAAAATCCTTAGCCTAGGTTTCTGCAAGACAGCACTTTTCAGTCTTACCTTTTGTGTGTGCTCACATGTCTGCTGGGAAACACTTTATGGCCAAGCCAAAGTTGACAATGCATTAGAACATCATACAGTCAGTTAGGCGGAAATAGATACGCTAAGGGCTTCACTTACATGATGCTACAAGGGTGTAGAAGCCTACATTTCATTGCATTACTAAATTATCACTTTGTTATTCATGTATTCATTCCTGTATTTCTTTATTTCTCTTTTCCCTCACACACCTTCTTTTGCACATTTAGGGCAACCTATTATAACTAAGTTCCTGTTACTATAAATCAGGTTTCATGGGAACAAGCCCTACACAGACAGCCCTTCAATCATCCCTTAAATTAAAATCTAATTTTCAATATTAACCAGGACAAGCATTTCTTTATCTTTTTCATCAGATAAGTTAATAACTTCATTAGATGTTGTAAGAGATTAGAAGACTGTATTGTTAAAAATGGCATGGGTCTTGAGGAAGTAATGTTTATCGTGTTCCCATTACCTTTAGGCCTACAACAACATACCAGCCCAACTGCCAAACGCATAGAGAACAGTATCAAACTCAAGGCGGTGGTGAGTTACATTTTTTCTCTGGCACTTTCTGTGAGTAAACATATCACATCTGAGGGGTGCCTAAGATGGCATTAAATGTGTGATATCTGAAATGCTGCTTGTTTCTCTTCACTAAATATGACTTGCAATACATGCAACTCTTCTTTAATCTCTGCAACTTCCTCTATGTGTGCCACACGTTCTATAAGGGTCTCAAACCTGTGAGGGATTAAACTGGTCCAATTCTGTTGAAAATATAGATCTAACCTTCTGACCAGGCTACATTATGTACACTGGAATTGGTTTTAAGTAAAAAGTAAATATCTTGGAGAGTAGGGATCTTTTATTTTTCATTAACTGATCCACACCTCTAGCTAAAACATTGCAGCTGTGACGGCTGAAGAGGCCATAATAACGAAGGCACACCTAATCATATCCACATGTTAAGGGTTCTTCCCGGGGCAGTAGTCAGATAATGAGCCGAACATTTGGGATTCTGGGTTTCACTTCCAATAGTTTACAATGTATAACCCAACCCCAGTTGCATAAGGCCCTAAGAACAGGTATACCCTGACTTGTCTGGGCCCACATGCTATCAGTAGGGTCCTTGAATTGAAAGGGAACTATTCAACATCTCCAGCTGCTATACTTCTTCATCTTCCTGAAAGGACAAAAATCTTCTGGGATACCAGAATATTCACTAGGTTCCCTCGGTCTGCTACCTCTCGTCTTCTCTGTTGTTGATGGAACAATCCCATTAAAGTGCTGTTCCACACTCTGTGATGTTCTGAATAAACGGAGTCAGACCTGAACTTCTCTGGTAGTTAAGCTGATGATGGAGATAACATGGAACTCACCTACATTGACATTAGTGTTCATGAGCCGTTCCACAGTAATTCATTCTGTGCCACATTTAAGACAACCTAAGTGGTCACTGAGAGACTGGCTCCTGTGCACACTCGGGGCCGCAAGAGCTGTATCCCAATCGTTGTCAGAAACGTCCCTTTTACACCTCTGGGACATCAACACTTGCTGCTGATGTGCTTCTTTCCTTGAGCAATTAGGAAACTGAAATGTTATCTGGAAAGAGGGCAGATTAACTAAACATCTAAAAGTACACGACAATGCATTGACAATGGTGTATATACAGCCCACCCTATCTATATCACTGGTTGTATCATACCAGAGAGATTGAGTAATTATCCTATCTATACTCTAACATTCATACTCAATTATTATGTGAGATACTGAAGCGTATTTGATAGAACAGGTATAATCTTTTAAACTAAAATGATGATATCAGAATAAATAGAACTCATTTACAATCAGTTTGTTTGTGCTAAGTTCAGTTAATTCATACAGATACCACAAAACAATATGTATCACAGTAGAGATGTGTTTAGTTACCAGTATCCATTTCCTCCTTGCTTGTATCCCACAGTCCAATTTCCACCACCATGTTAACCCCCTCTGGAATCCTCCCTTGTACATCACTTATCTACTTGAATAGTGTGGATTCATGTTCCACACATCTACCTGCATAATACTGTTGCAAACCAGGACAGCTCCCTCTCTGTGTGTCCACTGCGATCTAAACAATACAATTTAGAGAAACAATAGAGAAGACAGTTAGATAGATGTGAAGGCTTGGGCCAGTTAATGGTCCTCATTATGAGGTTGCCGGAAGGCTGCCGGTAGTACCAGCGGCCTACCAGCAACCTCAGCTGACTGTTTCCACCACAGGATATCCCAGTAATACCAGGATAATACAGGTGGCGGCGGAACAATAAGTTCCCATTCACCTGGAGTCCTATTGGACTACACGTGAATGTAAACAATGAAGCACTGGCACTGTTAGAAATGGGTCTGGTGCATCAGTGAATTATCTGCCGGTAGGGGCCAGAACTACTGGCAGGTCAGGTCTACCAGAAGTTCACAGCCCCTAATAGCAGACTCGGAGTGACACGGTCCGAATAATGTGCCAGTAACCGTTGTCACTGGCACTTTTTCCAGGATTGGGTTACTCTTAATGAGGACCAATAGCTTTTCCTTCTCTGTCAGTGCCTTTTTGAAGCCAGCATCTGACAGCCAATTGGTAAGGGTACAACTGTGAGAAAAGCCTGGCTTGGTGGACAGATGTTTTGTAAATAATCTTAAAAGTAAATCCACACCATAGTCTAAAGAACCGCCCAGTTAACAGGTTTCAACGAGCCAGCTCATCACTTGTCTCTGCTTATATTAGGGCCAGGACTGCACCTCTGAAGTGGTCACAACATGTGTAAGGTTTAATTAACTGCCAGGTCCGTGTCTACCTGATAACAGTGTTTGTCCTTGTGAGAGGGACATGACACTTTAAATAAACAGTAAATATGCAAACTGGTTGTGGAAAACTGACTGCAAACCAATTCGGTCGGTGCCCAATTTGTTTGTCCCCCAAGCCTCCAATTTTAAGGAAGTGGGGACATCCCCGCTCCCCCAATATTGTTAAATTCCAACCCTGGATAGCGGGGGAACACCCCCACAACCCACGCTCTCCAGGGTTGGTATGTAGCAACATATGCGACCAAATTGGCCCAAAGGCCAAATAACCCATATCTTATTGGACCAAATTAGGCTAATATAGTCCATATTGCAGATAATGTATTTGCGGCAGCTAGATTAAGTCATCCTGGAGATTGACAAAAGTGAAATACAGAACTCTATGTGCTGCTTGTGTCATGTGCACTGTTTCCCTGACATTATTCTGTGGCAGATCACACAATGTCTGCAATATGCTTAGACCATGGTGCTAGCCCTTGTTCAAGGTGGAGATCATACCACTCTTCTATTCTATTCAATAAGATAAAATAATGTTTGGGGCAAGCATGCTCGTCCCACCAAAAAGAGTCCGCATGTAGTTGATAAACCTTTCTTGCCCAAAAGCCTGTATCTATTGCTGGAACACAATTCCTCAATTGACCAAAATCGTGGGCAACCCCCAATCCATAATGATAATGTGTTTATATGTTTACTGTTTATTTTTCTGCCAGTTTACATCCATGTTTCACTGCAATCAGTTCATCTTCTTGCGCTGATGTCATGTTGGGCAATGTTGCACTTTCAACAAGATCCCCCAGTGAAAATACTGCATGACCTGCCATCAATTTCTATCTCTATAACAAGAACCAGCCATGAAAAATACTGAGTCAGTTGTGTGTATTCTTATATCTGATGTATCTCTTCTGTGTGTCAAAAAATAATCAATGAGAGCAACACAGTTACATGGCCCACTGCCCACTGTTCTACATCTAAGATAATTGAGAAAAAATATGCCAGATCCAGCACAAGGCATTGGGCTAGGGTAATGTTGGATGTGTTCAAAAGAAATACCTCATATTTGTTTGATCTAGACATGGGCAGGTGCTGTGTTTTAGTTTTCATCAATAAGTCAGCCACCAAGTGGGAACTGTTACTTCTAATGGGATCCCAGAACTATATTTTCTTAAAGATGCTTTGCTGTAACTGCATCAGCTACTGAGCAGAGACATGACAGCATTCCCGCAGCTACCAGATCTAATTCCTTACTATATTTTATGAAACGGATCTCTGATACTGAGCATGGCTTCTGTGTTAACACTGCTGAGTCAAACCCATTTCTTTCATGAGAATCTAAGGTACATCTCTTTTGGGAATCAGGGCACTTCAGTTAATACTTTTCTTATGGTGCTAAAATCCTCTTCTTCCTCTTGTGTCACCTGGAGCTCTTCTGGTGTGATGACCTTCATCTAGTGTAATGGTTCACCTATTTCTGCATAACCTAATAACCGTTTCCTACAGTAGGCCACCGTGCCCAGAAATTCTCTCATCTGTTTAACGATCTGAGGTTTGGGATTCTTCAATACCACTTCTTTCCTGGAGGTAGCTTTAAATGTGTATCCTAGAATAATGTCATGTCCAACAGAATTGCAACTTTGGGGGTAATTCATAGAATTCAGCGCACAAGTGGCGCACGCGGCTGGCGCACAGTGTGCGCGTGCGAATCCCTGCGCCAGCCGCGTGCGCCAAAACCCATTTCCGCGCACAGCGTGTTCATGAATTCCAGCCACCAAAACCAGCCGTGGCGCACAGTGGCGCAGCGACCTTGCAGCAGCGCCAGTTACGCCCCCAAGAACGCCTTCCGCGCAGGGAAAAGCCATCAAAATCCCCAATCCAGCGCAAAGGGCTGCGCTAACCCTGTACCAGCACGGCAAGCGGGCTATGTGTATTTCAGGGGTTCACGTGAAGTTTCTCACGCGATCGGGCCTGGGGGAGCGTGCTACGTGTATTTCAGGGGTTCGCGTGAACTTTTTCACGCGATCGGGCCTGGGGGAACGGGCTACGTGTATTTCAGGGGTTCGCGTGAACTTTTTCACGCGATCGGGCCTGGGGGAGCGGGCTACGTGTATTTCAGGGGTTCGCGTGAACTTTTTCACGCGATCGGGCCTGGGGGAGCAGGCTACGTGTATTTCAGGGGTTCGCGTGAACTTTTCCACGCGATCTAGCCTGGGGGAGCGGGCTACGTGTATTTCAGGGGTTCGCGTGAACTTTTCCACGCGATCGGGCCTGGGGGAGCGGGCTATGTGTATTTCAGGGGTGCGCGGGAAGTTTTACACGCGATTTCAGCAGGGTACGTGTATTTCAGGGGTGCGCAGGAAGTTCCACACGCGAATAGCCTGGGCGCGTGTATTTCAGGGGTGCGCGGGAAGTTTTACACGCGATTTCAGCAGGGTACGTGTATTTCAGGGGTGCCGGGGAGTCCTACATGTGATTTGACAGTGTGGGTCCTCCCAGGTGTTCCCTGTACACCCTCCACGGCCCCTGCAGGCAGCCCACACCACAGGGGACTACCCTGCATCCCTGGTCATGTCCCGCAGGCAGCCCACCCAACATGGGCATGCCCCCCAGCAAAGGCACATGTCTCCTTGAACTAATGAACACCAACTCATGTCCCCCACCACCCCCACCCCCCAGCACTGTGGGGCACCTGCCAGCAGGCCCCCACCCATGTCCAACTCATGTCCCCCACCACCCCCACCCCCCAGCACTGTGGGGCACCTGCCAGCAGGCCCCCACCCATGTCCAACTCATGTCCCCCACCACCCCCACCCCCCAGCACTGTGGGGTACCTGCCAGCAGGCCCCCACCCATGTCCAACTCATGTCCCACACCACCCCCACCCCCCAGCACTGTGGGGCACCTGCCAGCAGGCCCCCACCCATGTCCAACTCATGTCCCCCACCACCCCCACCCCCCAGCACTGTGGGGCACCTGCCAGCAGGCCCCCACCCATGTCCAACTCATGTCCCCCACCACCCCCACCCCCCAGCACTGTGGGGCACCTGCCAGCAGGCCCCCACCCATGTCCAACTCATGTCCCCCACCACCCCCACCCCCCAGCATTGCGGGGCACCCTCCACCAGGCCCTCGCCCATGTCCCATCCATGCCCCCCTGCACCTGGGTCCCAACAATCCCCAATCATGTCCGTAATGGCCATCCTCCCCTGCCAAAAGGCCCAACCAACTATCACATCCACCCACATATCAAAGGCAATTACATGTTACACACCCATTGTAAATAATGCAAATGAACACATGTCTGTCACACACAATGGCTGCAAGTGAATGTTAAAACACCCAACATGACATGCATGAAAGTAAGGAGATGATACGACACATTGAAGGATGAAAATAAAAATGTATTGAAAATCAACTAGAATGGAAATGAAATTAGAAAAACCACAAAGCAAAACAAAAAAAAGAAGATGAATGTCCATGAAAAAAATCCAAAAAATCAAAAAATCCATAGAAGAACTATTTACAAGACAATCCCGGGTCCATGAGCCCAACCAAATGAAACCTAACTATGTCAACTAACTAAAAACTGAACTATATACAAAAAAGTGGCGCATTGTCCAATCGCAACCAAATAAAAAAAAAATAATTTAAAGGAAACCTACCACTAACTATATAACTATATACAATGGCAGCGGGCAAGTCCTGCGGCTCACTGTGTGATGTTGCCGGCCAGGGCATCATCGAACTCCATGTCGATGTCCTGGAGGCGGGACTCTGTCCTGGCCCCGAGGTCTCGCAGGGATAACCCCATGTTCACCTCAAACTCCCTGCGAGCTTCCTCGAGGCACTCAGCCCGCCTCAACGCCCGACGCATGGAGAACTCCGCCCTGACCATGGTGAGCCGCTCCTCTTCCGCCCACTGCCGCTCCGCACCTATCCGCTGGACCAACTGCTCCCACACGGAAGACACTACCATCCCAGGGTTCTCCTGCCCTCCGGCCGATGCCTGCCCCTCTGATCTTGATGGCCCCCGAGCCATGATGCCTCCCATGTCGAGCCTGCTGCTGCCTCCGACGCCACTGCCTCTGCCAGCTTGACGGCATCCAGGATGATGGAAACCACCGACGCCGTCGTGCACATGCCCTGCCCGATGATGCCGTCACATCCTCCATCTGCTGGGGTCCAGTTGCTGTGTTGTCCACCCCTGCTAGACCTCTGACTCCCGACTGTGGCAGGGATGGGATCCCCACCGAGCTGGCTGCATTGGTCAGGGCAGGTCCACAGGGGGCCCTGGTGGCATCTGGGCCGGAAGACGGCAAGGAGAACGACTGGCGTATAGTCTCCACAGAGGAGGAGAGGGCCGCCAGATTGGCCGACACATGCAGGAAACCCCCGAACATGGCCGATCCCAATTGGGCCACGTCGGCACGGTGCTCTTTGTGATGACGTGCGTGCTCCATCGCGACCCCAATCAGGACCTTCTCCACACGGCCAGGGGTCCCCTCGTCCGCAGGTGGAGGGGAGTCAGATGACATGGACATCCCCTCTACCTGCGAACGGGCCTGGGACGGGGCATCCCTGCTGGTGCAAGGTGGTGCACCCACAGGTTCAGGGACAGCGACATGCACAGGCCCCTCCACGGTGACCTGTGCTGCCTCCTGCCCCTGGACTGCACCACTTGCACCAGCAGGGATGCCCCCACCAGGCCCCATGTGCGCCTCAGTGGTGGCCTCCTCCTCCTCTGTGGAAACCACCAACCTGGATGGCTCCTCGCCGTCTACCGCCGTAGCAGGCCCCTGTGGGGGCTCACCCACCCCTTCCGCTGCAGCCGTGGGGGCATCCCCGCCGCCTTGCTCCACAGCACCGTCTCCGCCCTCTCCTTCACTAGCCGCTGCGTAGAGGGAGACATAGAACACAAGCATCAGGGTACTGTAGAATGGTCCCCTAGACAGGAAGCAATAGCAGATGAGTGCCACTGTCAAAGTACACTTCCATCATGTCACACCACAACACATGTGTCAGTCCAGGCAAAACACACACAGTGACAGTCATGGTGCGTGCCATGGACATTTCAATGCATGTCCAATGGACTCTCGAATCATACAATGTAATGGGACTCACATGCATCATGGGTCATGCCTATCACATGCACACACTTCACCTCAGTCACATCCATCTGGCCCCGTACACCCCAATCACAGTGCATACAAGGATGACTAGGCTGCATCAGTGAATCTGTACATTGTCACAGACATGTGTCATGCATCCATGGCACTCACAAGTCACAGACACGCAGGTCAGGCACACACACATGGATACCACATATGTATCTGGCATCAGCACCCATCCCTCACCCCCACCCATGTCCAGGAACAGAGACTGCCATGCTCTCATGTGTGCAATCTGCACAGGGCTCCCCATGTCGCATTCAAACACATGCAACAACCGTGCGGTTCACACATTACAGGTCGCACATGCATTCCCATGATGTCCCTGCACACATACATGTGTACATGGCCTATGTCACACATGCAGGCAAGTATCAGACAACCAGCACATTGCAACATGCCCTGTCTCACACAGCAATGCTTGGCCACTTACCGCTCAACTCCAGACGGGTCTCCCTTGTGCGCATTCCAGGACCCTCAACTGGATGGAACTCATGCGGCCCCGGCCCCCCTCCACGAGGCGCCGGGCCTTCATGAGGGTCCTGGACCTCAAGTCCTCCCAGCGCTTCTTGACCTTCTGGATGGTGCGGGTTGCCACCCCCTCCGCGTTGATGGCAACCACACAGTCGGCCCAGATCCTCTCCCGTCCTTCCCTGTTGGCGCGGGACGATCCGAAGAGGACATCATACTGCCCCAGGACTTGCTCCACCAGGACACCAACTTCGGTGGCAGTGAAGCTGGTGCCCCTCTGCCCCTCTGGCCGGGGGTTGCCACTGGGGTCAGATGTGGATGCGCCCGACATGGCAACCCCAGGGGCAGGAGTGGGTGGGCAACTGGGTCCTGGGGCTGGGCTGTGGAGCGATGTTATTCGAGTCTGGAGTCTTCTGTTCCAGCAGGGGTGGACACAGCAACTGGACCCCTGCAGATGGCTGATGTGCAGGCACCAAATGGCAGGGCACGGTGGAAGCAGGCAGGCAGGCAGGCAGGCAGGCAGGCAGCAGCAGATGGCACGTGGGAGGCTGCTCGGGGCACTGGGGGGCAGTGATTCGGCCTTCTGGGCAGGAGCGTGGTCTTCCGTGTGTTTTCGCGTGGCCAGCTTGATACGGAGTGATTTGGCACGTGAAAATCCTGCACGTCAGCGTGAAAATCGAGGAAAGGCCCTTAGCGCGTAAGCGCGTCAGCACGCGTACGCGATTTCATTGGACCAAAGGCCCTTACAGCGTAAGCGCGTCTGTGACATTTTGCGCACGGGCGTTGCCTTGGCAGGGCTTGGTGATCCCGCGTGCATTTATGTTCTGTACGTGCTTTTCGTGCGGTGCGTGTGTTTTCCATCTGTTGGGGTTCACACGCTATTACTTCACAGCGGGTGTTGGCTACGCGTTCTTCTACACGCAAGGCAGACGGTGAGTGGTACCCCGCTCCCCCAGGCCCGATCGCGTGAGTAACTTCACGCGAACCCCTGAAATACACGTAGCCCGCTCCCCCAGGCCCGATCGCGTGAGAAACTTCACGCGAACCCCTGAAATACACGTAGCCCGCTCCCCCAGGCCCGATCGCGTGAAAAAGTTCACGCGAACCCCTGAAATACACGTAGCCCGCTCCCCCAGGCCCGATCGCGTGAGAAACTTCACGCGAACCCCTGAAATACACGTAGCCCGCTCCCCCAGGCCCGATCGCGTGAGAAACTGCACGCGAACCCCTGAAATACACGTAGCCCGCTCCCCCAGGCCAGATCGCGTGAGAAAGTTCACGCGAACCCCTGAAATACACGTAGCCCGCTCCCCCAGGCCAGATCGCGTGAGAAACTTCACGCGAACCCCTGAAATACACGTAGCCCGCTCCCCCAGGCCAGATCGCGTGAGAAAGTTCACGCGAACCCCTGAAATACACGTAGCCCGCTCCCCCAGGCCAGATCGCGTGAGAAAGTTCACGCGAACCCCTGAAATACACGTAGCCCGCTCCCCCAGGCCCGATCGCGTGAGAAATTTCACGCGAACCCCTGAAATACACGTAGCCCGCTCCCCCAGGCCAGATCGCGTGAGAAAGTTCACGCGAACCCCTGAAATACACGTAGCCCGCTCACCCAGGCCAGATCGCGTGAGTAACTTCACGCGAACCCCTGAAATACACGTAGCCCGCTCCCCCAGGCCCGATCGCGTGAGAAAGTTCACGCGAACCCCTGAAATACACGTAGCCCGCTCCCCCAGGCCAGATCGCGTGAGAAAGTTCACGCGAACCCCTGAAATACACGTAGCCCGCTCCCCCAGGCCCGATCGCGTGAGAAACTTCACGCAAACCCCTGAAATACACGTAGCCCGCTCAATCGCTTGTGTAACTTCCCGCGCAACCCCGAAATACACGTGCCCCGCTCGCACAATTGCTATATGTTGCCACTTTTGTAATGCGCAGGGACGCTACCGCCTGCCTTCGTGTGGCGGACGTGTATCGGCTTGTGCGTGTCTTTCGCTGTGCGTGGCTTTGCCCTATTAGATTCCATGAATACGTGTGGTTCGGGTGCGTGTGGGCGTTCCGTCTGCTTCCCTGCAGTACATCCCCAGTTACGCCCTTGTTTTCGCGAGTTGTTCCCCATTCCGCGCGTTACGCCCCGTGTTCCGCCCACTTTCTGGTGTATGCGCCGAGGTTGTGCGCTTTCACTGTGCGCGTCGCGCACGTCTTTTGGGATGTTGCAGTGACGTGTGCGCCATGCACGGGTTTGGCGCACATCCCGTGGTAAACACGCGCAGGGACTTCCATGAATCGCACGCGTGCGCCTGCGCCTGTTTTTTCCGCTTGCGCCTGCTTGCGCCTGCTTGCGCCTGCTTGCGCGTAGATTTTCGGCGCACGTTTGTTCCATGAATCGGCCCCTTAATGTCTTCTAAATCTTTCATACATTTATATTTTAAAGGCATGTAGCTGATTCTGAGTACCCTGAAGAAGCCTTGTTCACATATACTGAATCCTACAATTGGAAAATGTGAATACGAACTGACTTCATGGGTGTATTGGGATATAAAAGAAAGCAGATGAAAGATCTACTACAGTCAATTGTGGAGCAGTCGTGATGTTAGAAACGCCTGATGGAGGGACAGGGCCTCCTGTTTTTGTCCACCACTTCTCTGTGTGTGTTTTCTCCATGTGTTCTGCCACTGAAGTCCCACCTGGACCTCTGGCAGTGCAGCTCTTCTTTCTTATCTTTTGGTGAACCCTTATGTGTGTTTTTAAGGCACCTGTGCCCACAGAGCAGGGTATGGGCTGGTGGCAGCTACATGCTGACTTTGCAGGGACTCTGAGTATCCTCCATTTGGTGTCCTCCACTGATGAGGGCTGACTAGGCCAAAATATTTATTTATTTATTTGCATTTGTAAAGCGCACAGCTGCCCTCGGGCATCATGGCGATGTTAAGAATACTTGCTTGGTTACATAAGTGCATGTGGTCAAATCGGGAGCAATACCTTTGTGATCCAACCCAACTAGAAAGTGGCAACAGCAGGTAATACATTTGGTCAGAATTGTTAGCATAAAAACATGATGGCCAGCCCCAATTTAAAGGGTGGCACCACCCAAGTAATGCAGGTGGATCAAAGTAGTGGCATAAAACATGAGCGCCGACCCCATCTTAAAGGGAGGCAGCAATAAGGTAATGCATGTGGTCAAGATTGTAAGCATAAAACATGAGCGCCAACCCCATCTTAATGGTAGCAACAGCCAGGTAATGCATGAGGATAAAAATAGTGGTATAGAACATGAGCACCAACCCCATCTTAAAGGGATGGCAGAAACAAGGTAATGCATTTGTTCAAAATTGTTAGCAGAAAACATGAGTGCCAACCCATATTAAAGGGTGGCAACAGCCAGGTAATGCATGAGGGTAAAAGTGGTGGCATAAAACATGAGCGCTAACCCCATCTTAAGGGTGGAAACAACGAGGTAATGCAAGTGGTCAAAATTGTTAGCATAAAACATGACCGCCAACCCCATCTTAAAGGGTGGCAACAGCCAGGTAATGCATGAGGATTAAAATGGTAGCATAAAACATGAGCACCAACCCCATCTTAAAGAGCGGCAGCAGCAAAGTAATGCATGAGGTATAAAACATGAGTGCCAACCCCATCTTGAAGGGTGGCAACAGCAAGTAGTACATGTGGTCAGAATCGGTGGCATTAAACATGAGCGCCAACCCCATTTTAAGGGTGGCAACAACAGGTAAAGCATGTGGTCAACATTGTTTGGAATGAAACATGCGCGCCAGCCCTATCTTAAAGGGTGGCACCAGCAGGTGTTGCATGGGACAAGAGGCGACCAGCGGGGAGGGGGGTCATGCACACATAGGTGACCAGCGGGGGGGCAGGGGGTCAGGCAGACACAGGCGACCAGCGGGGAGGGGGTAGGGGGGTCAGGTAGGCACAGGCGACCAGCGGGGAGGGGGCAGGGGGGTCAGGCAGACACAGGTGACCAGCGGGGAGAGGGGAGGGGGCTCAGGCAGACACAGGTGACCAGCGGGGAGGGGGGTCAGGCAGACACAGGCACCAGAGGAAAAGGGGGTAGGGGAGTCAGACAGACACAGGCAACCAGCAGGTGGGGAGAGGGGGTCAGGCAGACACAGGTGACCAGCGGGGAGGGGGGACGGGGGTCAGGCAGACACAGGCGACCAGCAGGGAGGGGGGGTCAGGCAAAATATGTGTCTGTGGTTGCTGATGGTACTCTTGTTCAGAGGAGGTTTGCCAGGCATTTCGGTGCTGGACTGCCCTTGTGGGTGGGACAAAGACTGATATGCAAATGGATACATATCCATACACATTGGATACATATCTCCTCTGTGAAGGGTGCAGTGAACTAAAACATGGTTGTATACCCTCCTGAGTGGAGTAAATTGCCTAGAACAGGGTACTTGACCCATTTTTGTTCTCAGTAGAGGGGCTCCCACACTCCTTTGTAAATTTGTAAAGCTTTTTGTTTCACCCTAAGGAACCTAGGGTAATCCAGACTTGGACCCCTTGCTCACTGTTTCATAGAGAGGCTCAGCTTCACCTCACTGATGATGCCCGACTAAGCCAAAAAAGGATCCATGTGATCTTAACAAAAAAGGAAATAACTAAAACATTTTTAACAAACCTAAAATACAGAAAAAATACTGATTTTTAAAAACATATTAATTTGGGGGTCCGCTTAAATCCCTCTGTTTCCCTAGGTTTATAACCCCTCCCGACCCCCCCACCTTTGTTAATCTCTTACCCCAACCCAAATACATTTTTATTACACAATCTGTATTTTTTGGTTTTCTAGGCTTGTTAAATAAGTTATTTGTTATTTTAAATCTGTTAATATCACTGGATACCGACCAAAACACATGTCAGGGGTTGCTGATGGTACTCTTGTTCAGAGGAGGTTTGCCTTGCTTTTCGGTTCTGTACTGCCCTTGTGGGTGGGATAACGAATGATATGCAAATGGACATGTCTCCTCTTTGAAGGGTGCAGTGAGCTAAAACGTGGTTGTAGACACTCCTGAGCGGAAGGAATTCCATAGAACAGGGTATTGGACCCATGTTCTTTCTCAGCAGCGGGGTTCCGTCGCCCCTTTGTAAAGATATTATCATGACACATATTTATTCCATTGTTGCTACATAGTGTTTATCTACCAGTTACATTTAAAAGAGTGGGCAAAACATGAGAGTAACTATAAACCTTAACATCTTAACAGAATGAAATATTTGCACCATAGGGACTCTGACATAGGCAACCATTGGTTCCATACTAGCGTAGCGTGTAATCAAATCTTGCCGCTGAACCGACACAGCAAGCAATATATTTCCCTTATCTTCTGTTCCATTTTCTGCAGCAAATTGTTTTTTTGCGCAGAAGGACGCCCCTTGGACGGCGAGCTTCCGGGAATCGGTGTTGTTAATTCAAAAGAAAGCTACAGGCCTGCTACTGCCTTGCATTTCAACATGATGAATCCATCCATAAGGTTTTTATCTTGTTTCTTTGAGAAGTTGGAGTTAACGGTCACCTCAAATGCCTGGTATCTGAACCCCTACTTTACGCACTTGTGTACATGTGTAAAAAAGAACTTAAGAATTTCACAAAGTTTAAACCCATTTCAAGTCTTGGACGTGGGAAAATGGTAGACGGCAGGGACCACAACTTTGTCCCTATAAACTGTAAAGACTATCCCCTTGCAGGATGAACGGAGGACATTTCAAATATAGGCATACCAACGCTCAGCTTTTCTATGTTTTAGAAAACATACTTTGATCAAGCAACAAACAAATAAAAATAATACAGCTTTAAGTGACTGCCAATTGTGCCCGGTTTAAAGTTGTAATACACAGAGAAGACTGAAAATGTAACCAGGATAGTTAAAGATAGTGTGTGCTGTGAATGTTGTCCTTAATCACATCAGAGTATCTAAAGTTACAACTCGCAATAAAGCACAAGTCAAAAGACCAGAGTGGCCCAATCACCAGACCACAGAGGCACCATCAACAAACAACCAAAGTCCTATCCACAGACAATGCATACCAATAACCAGAAACGATTACATTGGCTGTTTTTTTTTCATATGCTTATTATGCAAAGAGTAAAGAGTTAGCAACCTAATTATTGTCCAAATTAAACAAATGCAGGCACACGTTGAATATTAAACGGAAACGTTCACATCTTTTTGGGATATATCACATCTGACCCAAGCTCTGGCACCTGCCTTTCTGTAATGATGTTCCAATCTTCCTCGCAGTTCCCGAACATGTTGTCTTCTAATCACCCAATTGTCTCTCACCTTGATCTCTCGCAACCTACTTTGATAAGGTTACTGGCTCTCGCACCAACCCTGCAAACCTACGCCCCATATCACAACTTCCTGTCCTCACTGAATTACTGTAGTGAGTGCTTTCTTCAATTGCAGACATCTGTTAGAAATCCTGATATCAGAAGCTAATGGCAGGCTGGCTGGATTCAGAAAACACAAAGGATGTGGTCAAGTCTTTTTTTGAATGAGCACTACTTGTAGGTGTATGTCACATGTGTAGAGCGTGCCTGATCTTTAAAGGTCCATCAGCCTTGTTCAACACTGTGGACCATTGTCTACTTCTAAACAGTCTAGATGAGTGGAAGCATTATCCTGAAAAGAATCAACTCGTTTTATTCCAGCAGAGATCAGATCACCTGTGTCCAGCCTTCAGTCCCTCTCCTTTGCATATCCGTTGAAGTCTTCTTCAACTCTTCTGCACCCCTTATAATATTTATAATCTATCTGTAATGCACAATCTTTCCACAAACATTCACTCTCAGATTGTCTATTTACGTGGCAATGTAGGAGTTATAACTATGTTATGTTATATTATGTCATGTTACAATACCTGGAACTGCGTGGTCAGTACCTGTATTATGAACGCACAGATTCCCTGAGTTGGTAACTTTTTTTCAAGTTGAGAATTCAATCATAAAGCAATATGAATTAAACCTGGTGTTTATTTTATTCCTCAGTTGGTATTGCCCATACGCGTTTCAACACAGAGGGTCTTTTTGAAGGCAACCATGTTTGACGTATCTTCTTCCCTGTCACCTCAACAGGGAAGTAAATACGCCAAACACGGCTGCTTGGAGGTATCTCGACCAGGACTGACCAATGTGTCTGCAATACTAGAGGAAATGCATCCAAGCAACTATCACTTGATGAGATTATTTGAGGTTATCAACATTGGTGCCGAGGACTAATAGGTTAGAATATCAAGCCCAACCACAGTAGTCACTGAGGATATCAGCCTTGAAAATGACCCACTGGGGCGAAACACTTGTCGGCAATAAAAAATTAGTAATAAACGAAACACTATGCTTAATTCATATTGGCTTATGATTGAATGCTCAACTATAAAGAAGTTAACAACTTAGGCAATCTGCACATTCATAACACGGGTACTGATCAAACAGTTCCATATATTCCCAATGGCACAGGGCATAGCCAATCGCAGGGCATGAATGCAGCTGCCCCACAATTGATTCATTTCTTGATCTCGGACTAAGCTAACCAAATGCTGTAAAAAGGGAGCTCGCATGCACACTTTTCTTGCTTAAATGTCACAATGCCTGTACACTACACCAAACCATTAGTTTATTCATTAATTTACAAAGTGTCTATAGTTCCGGGTTCCGTAAATGAGCAGGAGCTGCAATGGAGCTCCCTATATAGCCCCAGGAGTAGTATACAATGCATGGAATTATATAAGTCAGGTAAAGTCTCCGAAACGCTGTCTGCTGACCAAGATCCAGGGCGCCTGGGAGCTTCTGCTCTGCACACACCTGTTGAGGCCGCTCCAGGAATGCTCTTGCCCCTTGCGTTGGGTCTCCTACACCCGAGGGATCATTACCTCCCTTGCTTGCTATCAGCTTCTAGGAGCAGAACAGAGGACCCCAGCCTAGCACTGTCTAATCCTTACCAGTCCTCCCCCACCCCCGCCAGAGGGACCAGAGTTATATGAACTGATTGCGGCATGAATCCCTGTCAAAGTAGCAGAGTGACCTCCTTCCGTGTGTAATTTGCTGCTTTGTACCCCTGTGCCTGCCTGCAGCGATTCAGGGCCTGCTGCTGCTGCTGCTCACGGCTTTCTCTGTCCCCTCATGTTGGACCTCCAACATCTGAGGCATGCTTCCCTCCCTCGCTTGCCAGCAGCATCTAGAAGCAGAACAGGGGAGCTGTGCCTGGGCCCGCCTCGTCATCACCAGCCCCTCCCCTGTCACAGGGCCAGGAACCATAAGAACTGGTTATGGGGCGAAGCACCAGCAACGTCATGCAAAGTCCCTGCAATGCTGTCTGCAGCTGTCTGCAGATAGGAGCTACTTCTACAGCTTTTAGTGTCATGGTGTTCTAACCACCATTATGTCTCTCTTTTTTGTCTCACTCCTGCTGCGTCCACTTTGCACGGTGGTCTCTATCTCCATCTACACTACCCCCAGCCCTTCACTTGCCTCTTCATTCACTGGACGTATCCCTGCTAACATCCTGGCGCTTGCTTTTCCAGCGTGTGTTACCACCTTTCGGCCATTCTCCTTATTTTATCTGTACTAATGTCTTCTATTCCCACATTTTAATCTTATCACCCCTCTTTAGTTCATTCTGTGGGTCGAAGTATCTCTAATCTCTGATCCCTCCCCTTGCTCCAAACTCCCTCCTCCTGCCAATCGTGCTTTGTGAAATTAACGTTCCCACTGTAACACGGCCCACTCAGCCCTAGATACTTTTTCTGTCTTCATTTAGATGTCCTTTGCATTACCAAGACCTCCTCTCAATTCTGTCACGCTGTCTCCACCTCAACATTCCCTTTCGTGTGTATCGGGGTTGGTATTCTCTTTTTGCTGTTTATTTACTGCTGCCCCTGCTCTCTCTACTTTCCCTATTTTTTCTTCATTCGAATATCACTATACCTCTTTTCTGAAGTGCCATGTGTTGGTTTTTCTTCTGATCTACTGCCCTCCTTCTCTGATGACCTTGATGCCCTCCTCTCTTCTCCCTTCCTCTACCTGTTTAATCGTCTTTGGTAACTTTAATTTGTATCTTCTACTCATTCATCTATTACTCTCCTTCCTATGCGGGATTCTTACTACCTCTGCCCTAACCCTACCCCATTTCCCACACCTCTGCTCCTCATATTGATCTTATCTTTTGTCTGCTTTATCCCCTTCTTCCGTCTCTTCTCTGCATGTATATTACTTAGTTTAGTTTAGTTTAGTTTGTTTATTTATAAAGCACGTCCGAACCCTCAGGTAGCTGGGCGCATAATCATGTGCACAGCAGCGTTATATATCGTTACACAAACATCTTAATACACCAGTCAGAGCATACATAAGTCCAAGCTCTGAGTAGTTACATACAAAAATAGAATATACAGGGAACAGAGTACAAGATATTTACAGTGGAGAGTGAGGACCGGGTTACAGGGTGGTCCTGAATCGGATCTAGACAGGGTGAGCATTACTTACAGGGTGGCGAGCGGCGGCTGGGCGAGCGTGTCATTGAGAGATTAGATGTTTAGGCTAGTAGCCAAGATTTCACCATAGCTCTGAATGGCCAGAATGCGGCTTCCGATCTAATTACACTACCACCTTCTCTTCTTTTTGATCATTACCTTTCCTAATCACCCCTGTGTCGCTTCCACCTCCTTTCCTCCTCACCCATACTAGTGTCATGCTCTACAAACTTTCAATACATCCTCCTTCATTTCTTCCTGTTCTTCCCTTCTTCCATCTTATCCTGCCTTTGCATCTTTCTCTGCTGATGATGCCACTTCTTCTCTTTCTCGCTGTAGCCTCTACCCTTAACATGCTCTACCCTATCTCTCCATTTTCTCGCACTCATAAACCTCCTCAACCATGGCTCATGCCCCAGCTTTGCTCTGTGCAACGTACCCTATGCTGCGCTGCGCGTTGCTGGTTTAAGTCCCTCGCTGATTTCGATTCCTATATTCAGTCAGCCCTTCACAATTCATTGATGCTGCTCTTCTATCTGTTAAGCAATGTTATTATTCTGTTATTATTCTGATCTTCTCAACTCCTATTCCTCCCACCCCTGCCGCCTCTTTCAAACATTGACTCGTATTCTCCTCAGTCTCCTGATCTAAGCTCATCTCACTGACCTGGCATCATATTCCTGCTCCAAGGTTGCCCTGCTGTGAACTGATATTACTCCTTCATCTACTATTTCTATCTATTCTCCCCCGTCATTGTTCATTTATGTCCTAATTTCATTAACTTTATCACTCACACACTGCCCTTATTCTATCTAGCACCCATCCCGCTTCAGTCTCTTCTGATCCAATTCCTTCCTCTCTTATCTTTAAAATCTACCCTCCTCTGTTGCCTTATTTTATGACTCTGTTTAATGTTTGCTCTTTTAACTTCATCTTTTCCTTCCTCGTTTAAGCATGCCACTTTTCACCCTATCCTTAAAAAACCTTCACTTGACCAGTCTCTCTCCTCCAACTTCAACCCTATGTCAAGTCTGAGTTATCTTTCTAAAATTCTGGAACATCTTGTCTATTTTCAAGCCACTTACGTTATTGCCACCAACTCTACCCTCCCACAATTTCATTCTGGGTTTGTGGTGTGCCACTCCACTGAGAGTACCTCTCTTTCTGTCTGTGTCTCACTCCTCTCGGCACGCTATGCAAAACACTCTTCCTTCCTGATCCTTCTTGATTTGACAGTCACTTTTGATACTGTCAACCACTCTCTTCTTCTTTCTTTCCTTTATTCTTCTGGTTTTCTGTGGCTGTTCTGCACTAGTTACAGTATTACTTGTAATATTTGTACTTGCTCTGTTTATTGGGCTGGCAAATCCCCCTCCCACTCTCCCACTCAATCATGGTGTCACCCAAGGTTCAGTCCTGGACGTGCTTCTTTTCTCCCTCTACACATGTAATCTTGCCTCTTTAATTCCGTCCTTTCATCTATCTCACCACCTCTATGCTGATGACATTCAGTTTTTTCTATCCTTTCTTCCCTTTCCTCTTCCATTCACAGTACCTTAACCTCCTGCCTCCTGGACATCCAATCATGGATGGCTGACCACCACCTTGCTCTTAATCCTTCTAAGACAAAAGGTAATGTTTTCCCTGCTTCAGCCTACCCTCCTTCCCTGTCTGCTGCTTCTGTTTTGTTTCATCCTACCTCACTTCCAATTCTCTATCTGCCCGTAATCTAGTTGTCCTCCTAGATTCTTCTCTTTCTTTTACTGTCTACATCTCAACTCTCTCTCATTTTGCAAGGATCATCTTTTTAATATCCATAAGGCCAAACCTTTCCTCACATTTCATGCTTCTAAGTTTCTATGCATTCACCTATCGTTTTTCATCTCTTCTATTTCTCTTGTCTTCTCTTTGAACTTCCCGTCTCTTGGCTAAAACCCTTAAAATGCATCTATATCTCTTCTATCCAGCTTCTCTGTTTACTTTCCCCCTGTGATTCAATTTCTTTAGCTCTCTACCATTTCACTCTCATCTTAAATTCAATTTCCTCTGTGTTGTCTTTAAGCCTCATTTTAATCTTGCCTCCATTTATCTCTCTTCCTTGTTCTCATTGTATTTTCCCTCTCGTTCTCTCCACTCACATTCTTAATTCTTTTTGTCATTTCTATGACCACCTATTGCCCAATCCTGCTTGCCCCCTTTCTCTTTCTTGAGCTCCACTTCATTGGAACTCGCTCCTGCTCTCGCTCTACTCTCTTTTCTCCTATCCTCTCTTTTGCTCTGGCTTAAAGTACCACCTACTGTCTTCTTTGGATTATCATGTTATTTTACAACTTGATTTGTACCACTCAGTAAAATTTTTGTTGAGCGCTTTGGCGTAAAGCACTCTATAACTCTAAATGAAATACAAATACAAAATACAAAACAAAGCTCTGTTTTGAGAACACAGGAAATAAGCATAGAGTGCACACTCATATCTGCTTTGTATTTGGGGAACAAGCAATTGTGGATCCCAGTTTAAAATACAGAGGATCACAGTTAAAGGTCCAAGAGGTATATTTGTGGGAGAAGTAGGTCCAGATGTTTGTTTGTTTGTTTGTTTATTTATGTATAGCCCACGCCAGACCCGAAGGTATACGGGCGCGAGTGCAAGAATACTTTAAGCTTACAAGTTACAGTTACACATTTCAAGTAAATACAGGATACATTGACAGCAGGAAAAAGGATTACCCTAATAAGTTTGTACACAGGGTAATATACAGGATTATATACACAGATATTTGTACATAGGGATGTATACACAGTATACATTGAGAGACAAAAAAGCAGGAATAGGCTAGGGGAGGAGTATTTGAGTATACGTTCAACTGCAGGTTAACAGATGGAGTAGTCCTGGTGTCGGTCAGTTACAGGTCGGTTTCTTTGAGCCATTTAATACAGTTAAGTCTTAAGTGTGGATACGATTGGTCAGACCGTAACGATGTAGGGAGGGAGGTCCACAACTGAGCTGCTTTGACAGGGAAGCTGTTCCCTCCGGCTGTGCTCAGTTTAAATGGTGGCACAACTAGCTGGTTAGTATATGCTTCTCTAGTGGGTCTAGTGGAAGTTCTTCTTTTGAAACTTTCTGTTAGGTATTTGCGGGCTAAGTCATTAATACTTTTGAATGTTAGTGATACTGTTTTAAGTTTAATTTTGTCCGCTGTAGAGAGCCAATTAGATTGTCTTCTGACATCTGAGATATGCTCTCTTTTTGGGAATCCTAAGGCGGCTATGAAGGCATTATTTTGCAAGGTTTGGATTTTTTGCAACGTGTATTTATTAGACCCTACATAGAGTGTGTTACAATAGTCCAATTTGGATAATACCAGAGCTCTTGATAGGGTGAGGCAGCTCGTAGTGGACAGGAATGGTTTTGCTGCTCTAATCAGCTTACAGGTGTAAGCAGTGCTAGAGGCCATTGCACTCACCTGCTTTGTTAGAGAGAGGCAAGAGTCGAGGTAAAAACCTAATGTTTTTTTCTCTTTTGCTACTTTAATGGTATTGCCATCTATAACAAATGATGAATAGCCATTGTTCAGTTGTGTGATATTTTGTGTATTCCCCAGGATGAGTTCCGTTTTGTCATCATTCAGGCATAGAACGTGACGGGCCATTCATGCCTGAATGATGAGGTGTATCTTGTTCACCAAGGACAAATCCTGTTCATAATCCCCCGAAAGTGGGATGAGGATCTGAGTGTCATCTGCGTAGTTTGTGTAGGTGACACCCAGAAAGTCCAGATCATCGAACAGGGGCTCCGTGAAAATTCTATTCATGGTAGGAGAGACACAGGAGGCCTGGGGAATGCCACATGTGATAGGTACAGGGTCAGCCATTGCAGAGGCAGAGAAAACCCTCTGCCACTTAGGAACAACTTGATCCAGCAATGGCATGTGTGGAGAAGTGGGCTACAGATTCCAGGTGGGTACAGAGCACATCATGATCTACCAAGTCAAAAGCCACTGAGAGATCCAGTAGGAGGAGTAAGGCTGTTTTTCCAAGGTCTCTCAGCTCATCGAGCTGGGTTTTGAGATCGATGAGCGTGGTTTCTGTACCGTGCTGAGGCCTGAAACCTGATTGTCCGGTACCTAATAGTTGATGCAGCTCCAAGTATTTTTGGATCTGTAGGTAAGACACTCTGTCTAGTATTTTTGACAGAAATGGTACCCTTGTAATTGGCCTATAGTTAGTCAGGATGGATGGGTCCAAGGTTTGCTTTTTAAGGAGAGGGAGGACCCATGATTGTTTGAGGTTGTCTGGTATCATGCCTGATGCAAAGGAAGCATTAATGAGTTTAGAAATAAAAGGGGATAGGTCTCTGGCCACATCTTTTATCAGTTGGGCTGGACATATGTCACCTCGACCGTTGGAAGGTTTGAGCGGAAGTATTATCTTTTCAATCTCTAAAATAGTCACTTTAGTGAAGTTGAGTTTTTGTTCTGGTCTGGTAGATGTAGGTAGTTTACCTCTTTGAGTGGTTGAGGGAGGGATGTTTTGTTTCTTTTTCTCAATTTTAGTTTGAAGTGTAGCTATTTTGTCGTTTAGTGCTTTTTGGATGTTGGAGCACCACATTTTATTTTTGTTGCAGTTGTCCGGGGCAGGAATGGGGTTTTCCAGTTCCTTTAGTATAATGAATAGCTCTTTAGTTCTGGATTTAGCCTGCAGTATTCGGTTGTTGAAGTTGTCTTTTTTAGCTCTCCTTATTTCCTTTTTTTAAGTCTTGGAGGCGTTAAAAAAAAAAGGATGATTTTTAGATGATTGCGCAAGCAACATTTCCGTTTCAGAATCACTTAAATTCGTATCGTAAGAAGTGGACTACTTCTTTTTATTATCTAATAGTTGTTTATTGCCTCTCGTGAAGCTCCTGTTGTTCACATAATCATCTGCCAGATATGGATAAACTATTTCCTTCATAAAGTTAGTCAAGTCTTTTTTTCTAATTTATTCATTGTTTGGTTGGTAGTAAGTTTGATAAATTCTTCTTGTAATTGTTTGATATCTTCTAGTTTTTCATTAGATCTCTCAGACTTTCTGCCTTGTAAAGAATGTGTTTCTGCAACTCTTTTTATTCACCTTTAACGCAGTAATGATAGTTAACATAAGCCAAGTATGGCTACAATTCACGATTGGCTACTTGTGAGAAAGAGGTTTTGTACTAAGGCAGATCGAGGAAAAAACATGGTTTGTTTTTTACCTGGAGGCCTAAAGTATTCTTTAAGTAAATAACTATGCATTTATTAGCGAAGTTAAATCTTAACTTGCATTAATCATACGATGTTACCTGTTCACTGGATTTATCACAAAGCTTCAAAGCAAATATTCACAGGGCCTTGTTGTTTCTAGCACAAATGACCCTGGTGTTAGTTTTGGATATGTTAATTGAAAGACCATTTAAATCAGCATAGCGATGGAACAGATCAAGAGACAACTGTAGGCCAATCGGAGTGTAATCAAGCAGGACAAAGTCGCCTGCATACCCAAGCCACAGAATTCTGGAGTTCGCCAGTCATGGCAGAAAGTATTTGCTCGAGTGCAGAGCTTCAGTTAAATCCCCACGTTAAAATTAAATAATAACGGGGCAATCATGCACCCTTGTTTAAGACTGACATATATATCGATAGGTTCTGTTGGGGCCTCGGTGTTGGTTAATCTAATTTTGACTTTAGTATCTGTATAAAGGGAGAAGTGCATCTTAAGCAACCCATGGGGGGAACCCCATTTGTATAATCTCTGCCACGATATCTGACGACAGACTGCGTCGAAGGCACTGCAGAAGTCAAAAAATACAGCATAGGTGGACTGAACTCTTATGGCCCAAGAATAATCAATCAGGTTTACTAGCATCAAGATGTTAGTTAGGGTGCCAGCCCCCTTTAAGAAACCAGTTTGGTATATGGGAATGGTATTGGCATCGCCTGCCCATTTGCTTAGTTCCAGCAAGCACACTCTTGCAAATTCTTTTGCAAGGGCATCCAGCATGGCAAGTAGTCTGTAATGTTTAGACTCATATTCGGAGCCTTTATTCTGTTGCAATGGCAATGTATGTGGGATGATATTAGTATAACTGCACATTTTATAGCAATTTCCCTTACGAATCCGGATTAAGTTTAATGAGAGCATTGCAGATGCCATCTGGGCATGGAGCTCGTGAATTCTTTAGAGTGGCAATAGTTTCACCTAACCCAAGAGAAGTCAAGGAGAAATCCCAAGACAACTCTGTAAGATCGTAGTCAAAGGAATAAACACACTTTTTTATACATTCTTTATTATTATAGTGTTGTTTTGATTAAATGATAGCCTTTTAACACTGTTAACACAGTTCATATAGCACACCATCATCAAAAATACTACATATTACAAGAGGCAACATTATAACTATTATAATTGTTCATTTATAATGCGCTTAATACCGGAGATTGGTTGCTAAGTGTGGGATCAGGATTCAAGCCTGTGTTGTGCTGCGCTGTCTTGCTTCCAAGACAAACACATTGTCCCTGAGCTATCCCACCTCGCCTCACATAGGTAATAGAATACAATACAATATATTATATCATAAAAAAATATATCTCAAATTAAACAATAGTAAAAACACCCGTTCATCCAATTTATAACGATACTTTAAAATCTAATACTGTGCATTGACTAATTGACCACTTCTTTCCAGATGTATTGCATAGTAACATTCAAAATCTGATTTCGCCTGAAAATAAAAAAAATGTAAAACCTGCAATGATCCATGTGTATGTTATTTAGATCATGGAAAAGGTTAAACCTTTTTGTACAATTCAACTAGTTTCTGACAACCCGTCAAGAGATGGCGAGACTTCTCAAAGTCATTTTTACATACATAGGCATTCGTGTTCGGGAATATGTCCCCATGCACCCAGCTGTTCAAAAGTAGGTAATTGTTCCAACCAGAGCTGCATAATAAAATGTCTTACTTTAGCATTGCAAGTTTTTAAAACATAATTAAAAGGAACATTAACTGCGAATCCCTGCCTTAGGTATAGAAAATAAGCTGGCTTTTTACAAAGATTAGACATTTAAATGACTCCCAGTCTTCCCTATTAACATTGGCCAACATTAAAGACGATTTTGATTGTGGCTTAAAAAGGTGTCCAAAGAGTCTGCAGTTCTTAATTTGTATAGTAGAACTGAGAGCTTGCCTTCTCTCTAGTTCTTATTTTTATTTTAGTGTTGTTTAAGCCTGGAGTAGTAGAGCTTTTTCCATGCTCTAACAAGTCCTGTCAAAACAAATCCCTCACAATTATGGGCAACAATAACCCACAAGTCTTTTTTGTAAGGTCCTTCATGCTTCCATTATTTCATTATCATATCTATTTTTTTGGGGACCACTGCGTGATTTCTTGGGACAATTAGGAGTAGCAGTAGATAGGGTTGCAAATAGATCAGAAATCACCTTGGGATAAACTTCAAGAACATACATAACCATCCGCGCCCGATTAGAAGCGTAACACCCTTAAGGTACATGAGAAGTGTGAATGCTTGTCATAGTTGGACAGACCTCCATGACGTTTCCATTGAACTCTATGAGGCCATAGAGCTCAATTGACCTGAGATGTTGATTGACTATTTGTATTTAACAGGGTTCCATCTGATTCTGTTCTTACCAACGTGACTATTTGTACTTTAACAGGGTCCCATCTTATTCTGTTCTTACCAAAGTTACTATTTTTATTTACAGACTTGTCTAGGTTCAGGCAGGCGAATTCAATGTCCATCAGTACCAATAGAGGAAAGTGATCCCCTTCCACTCTTGGAACATCTAACGTATCCAAGTCATTGTGAAATAATGAGGGTGAGCCAAACACATACTTATAATGTATTATTATAATAATAACAATTGGCTATTTATAACTTGCTTTCTAAGTGCAGACATGGAGAATCGAACATGTGTTGCTCTGCGTCGTCTTGGTTCCTAGGTGAGCGTGTTGCTCATCAGCTATCCTATGAGCCAGTCAATGGTAAAGGCAGATCACTGGATATTCTGGTATAATTACCCAGTGTTTCATGTTAGCATCTTCTATTCAACATACATAGATCAGCAGTTCCCAACAGTGGGTCTCATTACGAGGAAGGCGGGCACGGAATGAACAATGCCGGTAAGGGACGGGCACCATTTATTCCGGGCCGCCTCATTACGAGGTCTGCAACAGGTCCCGTTCTGGATGCCTGGCCAGACCAAACCAGACGTGCAGAGCGGGACCCTCTAGCACACAGGATGCAAACAACGGGCCCATCATTAACGGGCCCGTTGTTAGCATCCTCCACTTTTCCATTGAGTCCTATGGGGGCTCAAATGGGAATGGGGATGTACCGGGTCCGGGTCCCGCAAAAGGGAATTACCAGGCCCTACAAGGTTGCAACGGCCCGGTAAGTCGGCTTTTGTGGGACCCGGACCCGGTACCCGGTTTGGGGGTAGCCATGCAGCTAAAAACAGCATGGCTACCTCCAAACTCGTAATGAGGCCCAGTGTGTCCCAACTTAGTCCCTGTTGATGCCTTTTAGATTTCAGTAACTCAGATTTGGTACATATGCAGGGCAAAAAATATTCAGGTGAATTCTAAAATTGAAATCACCCATCAAAACATTCAGTGCAAGGTTTGTACTAATTTCAGTAGATTCTTGCAAGTAAAGCTAGCCGCCGTTATCACACGTTACATCAACAAATACAATCACAAATGCAAATATCAATACTCATCAGACCCATATGAACATGCAACTGGTAAAATATGTATGAGCTGTACACAAGAGCTATATTTTTACTAAATAACACATGCTTTTTCCATTTCTTTACATTGGCCCTCATTACAAGTTTGGCGGTAGCCTTGTTGGTAAAACCGGCAGGCTGCCGCCAAACTTGCAATTTTTTCCAGCACCCGCGAACGGGCAATTACTGGGTCATTACGGCACAGCCGAAATTGGTAATTGCCCATTCGCGGGAGCTGGAATGCATTACTCCCCATTCCCATTTGAGCCCCATAGGGCTTAATGGAATGGGGAGTTTGGATGCACTGGTGCCATTGAGAATGGTGCCGGTGCATCCGACATGCTCTGCTCGTGGGTGCCGGTACGGCCGACAGGACAGACCTGGTGGCCACAATGGCCCCCACTAGCCGAACTGGTACTACGGTACCGGCAAGCTTAGTTCGCCTGGATCGGCAAACTTATAATGACCCCCCATTGTCTGAAATTACCACATTTTGATTTTCTTTAGCACATCAGCATATTGCTTCTAAAATGGCATTTGAATAACATGGAACACCGTTCCACCCGGTGTTAATACATTAATAAGAACAAACAAATATCATCACATATCTCTAGCAATGTGTAATGCTTTTAGTTTCTCTGTCATTTCTCTATAATTTCTGATTTGTTTTTAGTCCCTATTGTTCTACATTGTTTCAATCGAAATTTCTTGCTGTACTTGACATCAATACTGTAGAAGGGCCTTCTAGTAAAGACTCTGGCCTATTGTTTTTATTGCCCACTGCTACTATTTGATCACTAGTTTCGAATAACAACTTCACAACTTACATGGGGTGTCTTCCTCAGGGAACGAACGCTATAAAACAAAAAGCCATAGGATGTCTAAGACTTTTCACGACCAGGTAGAAACGTAATCATGCTCACACCATATGTTCAATACCATTTCTATTTTTGTAGTAGAATTTTAATACAATACTCCAAACAACACATGCAGCCAAATGGATAAAAAATCCACAGTGCTCCATGTTAGAATGCCTTCCAAAACAAAAGAAGCTCATGGCAGCAGCGCCCAGACCATGTGCATCCCTGACGGAAAACAACCTGAAAGTGTGGCACCATACTTGTGCCTCAATATTACAGCACAGAAGCTTACCCCGTGTAAATAGATCTCACAAACATAGAGTAAGTCGCCTCTCGCATTGTCTGTCTCATGGCGCTTACTACAACACTGGTCATAATAATATGTTCAGGGAAGCGATCTCCTTAAACAAGAATACTTATTTTGCCAAGTATCATGGTGTGGTTCTAGTGTACTGGGGCATTTCAATTGCCGTGTTGCCAAATCAAATGTACCATGTGTGGATTGGCTGCCATATTTATGCACAGCAACCTCACTGTCATTGAAATAGGCTTGAGACTATAAACCGCCTCTATGTGAACCATCTTGCTACGTTCATAATCAATAATGTATTGTTTAACCATGCTGAGTGGTGCGGTTCAGTACGGCCTGAGGCATTCAGATGAACATGTTTTTGTTTATGGATCTACACCTCACATTAGTGTGCACAGCCTCACTATCATTATAGTAGGACTACAAGTGTCCATCTCCTCTTTGCGTGCCATTAGTGATGGACAACCTTTGAATATTAACATTGTGTTCTATTTATACAGCAAACCAATGTTTGTTTACGCCCTTCTTCAATGTGCTAAGTGCACTAATTTACAGCTAACTTACATTTTAGGTATTTAGATATAGCATTTGGTCAACAGTTGGTTGCATGGTCATACTGCACAAAATATATCATCACACACACAAACCCAACTGTGCCATTCTTCCTTATTGTTAAGACCATTAACAAATGATTGGAAATGCTTTATGTTCTCTTTTTGCCTACTGAAAATCAATTGTGCCTCCTCATAAATCTCCAATTACTTTCTATAGAACGTACCCTTTTATCTCGTCCTCTGTGTGTTTATAATCCAAATAGCGCAGTACTAGTGGTGCACTGATGCTCCCCATGCGGACTCTAGATCCATGTTCGATGTATATCATTCTTGGGTTCACTTGACGTGTGGTTTTTCCAACATATATTTTCTCACAGGGGCATAATATCACATATATCGCACACCTGTATCTACAATTCATATATTGCACTAGCCGCCAATGCTCAAAGAAAATTGTTCTTAGAGTAAATGTGCACACAGCACAACTTCCACATGGCCAATGCCTCTATATAGAGGGTAAATCAAATAGGGATTGCAAAGTGTTTTGTTTTGATTTGTCAGCTCTGCATGGACTAGTAATTGACATAGATTTCTACTTTTTTTTTTTGTTCAGCAAAAATACGGTGTTGCAGACTAGAATCTTCTAACTATAATATGTGCCAATTTTTCATGATCAATTGTTTGATAGCACAAGTATTGGCACTAAACATAGTAGTGCAAACCAATCTTTTGTTACAAGCTTTGTTTGCGGTTTGATCCAATAAAGCCTCTCAGAATACTACCCTGGCTCTTTTATGGGATTTTTTGGAGTAACCTCTTGCATGTAATCCGTTTTTCATTGTATTGCTCTCTCGTTTAAAATCTATCAATGAGGTGCAATTTCGACGTAATCTAAGATATATTTGAGGATATGAAAAGAAAAATTGTTACTGCTACAGATGGTGTGAGATATAGCATAAAAATCAATTGAAATTCCATGAAAAAACTTAAGTTAACAGAGAGTTAAATTGAAAAGGGCAACACAACACATCCTTTAAAATTCCATGACAGATCTTTCGTTGAAGTGACATTAAGCTATGTTTAAAACAACAAATACCTGGAATTTCATCAAGTTTTGGAAGGTATGCTGTCTTATTTCTGAACCCACTATTGTGCTGTCTTTGAGCACACTGATGACTCACAGAAGAAAACATCACTTATTACATCATGAATGACATGACTAGAAACTAGAACACACTGGTGACATCAAAGATAATAGGACATAGTATAAAAAAAATCAGAGTAAAAATATCTTGGTCTTTTTCAAGACATATGACAAACATGTTGTATAGATGTATGTGTAGTGCATGCAAACAGAAATATAATATAACCTACAGATCCATTATGACATTAATGTGGACACTGGGCAAGAGCCAGGCCAGTCCCTGTAGCAACTTTGGGCTGCTTGGCACGGCCTGGAGAATGCCAATGGGCAGAAGCCTGTGGGCTAACTATGAGGTTAATATGGCCATGTGAGCCGACTGAAAGCTCAGCCCAGTGGTTCTTTGCATGGCCTATTAATAAGTGCCAAAGTGGCAGAGTTCCTGGAAAAACCCGAGGAGGTGCCCAAAGTCTGGGATTCCTTATCTTTACACTTCATTTGAAAGGTCCTGCTGTATTGCCACTGTACCTTGCGACTAAGGCAGCCAGATCAGGTCTCCATGAGCTCAAAACATTTGTGGATCCATCCCGGTCCCATTGGACATGCAGATATAATATGGCAGTTTTCTAAAAATCAGCCTGTCGCAATGTTCATGTTTTGTGATGTTGGTATCTGTGAATATGCCTAGCAATGTGTGGGCACTCACTCAGCCAATCATATAGATTTTTTTTGTTTTAACCTATCTTGGTGTTAAAAGTTAAAACATGGATCCAGTAATTTAAAAGCCAATATACCTGGATTGGCACCAAATTTGAATAAACATGGATTCAGGACCAGACAGCGGTTGCTCTTGAAGGATTGCTGCAAACTCTTCCACTGTCTTTATCTGTAGGTGAGAGCAAAAATGTCTGTTGGGGCAATGAATGGGGCATGCAACTTTTGGGTTCCGCTTGAAACTTTGGTCCCCTGGACAGAACTTCACAGACCGTTCCAAAAAAACGCAGAGCTGCAGGCATACATTTTTGCCAACCTTCTTGCAGATACGTTTAAAGGCAATTAAGTTATACATGTGTCTAATGAGCCTCTTACTGTTTATAAACTATAAACCAGCTTAAATGTAATTACAGAGTTCGAGCTGCCACTCAGTAACCTATATATAGCTCGGCACATGCATAGTTAAGATTAAGACAACCCATCTATGGAGTTTCTGAACAAATGGGGAGGGTTGCATAGACAATTCTCAAAAGTAATCATACAGTAAATGTCTGTGGAATCAGCACTGACATGCATATTTGTTGAATTTGTATTGGACAGCTTCATATTTAAACAAAATTTGCTTCAATTATGGTCCAGACTGCTTTAATCATAGGGGTTATGTGTAGGAAAAAATAATGTCACCAAATGTATGGCATATTTCATGTATCTACAACACCAATAAGAGATGTAAATTGCGTATATATATATATATATTTTTTTATTTATTTGAATTTAATTGTGTTGCAATTATTTACAAAGAGACAAACAAACATTAAGATAAAGATACTCTTTCTGAAATTTCTTTTTTTTTCACGTTTTCCAGTGACCATTTCATTCAGTTTCTAACAGACCAAACCATGAGGCAGATTTCTAGTCTATGTTTACTTGGATGTCAGGCCGTTGTTACCTGATAAACTTTCCGTATAAAATGAACTACTGCGTTCACCCATGACGTGGAAGTGCCACTCATCAGTGCAGTCCATCGTTGTTGGACATCCAATGTTTGTAGAGAACGAAAAAGAGGTGTTAGAAATTGATTGCACTCTGCAGTCAGGCCGGGGCAATTAATCATCAAATAATTGATAGATTCTTTTTCGGACTCGACCTTGCAGAATCTGCAGCCAAGTGATTGGTTTGTGCTTCTTATAGTCTGGATTTCATTAATTAAAATTAAGCTGAGGCGAATTCTCATGAACGTGTCTCTGAAACTTCCGGTCAGGGAATTTAAGTAAATACGCCATTAGTTCATTTCGCTTCCGGGCAAGGTATGGTATCTCTCCAACCAGTTTAGAAGTGCACGCTTTCTTCAAGGTTCGGATCCAGTTGGCACGGAGGAGTTTTTCTTTCACCCGCATGAGGTTTGTGATGAGGTCTTCTTCCGAGCAGCACAGGTCTGGCAAAACTTTTTTAAGATGAGAGAGCCAATTAGACAAACTTACAGATGGTTTGTTCTTAATTTCTCTCTTTATTAGACCCAACACCTTTGGACAGCTGGATGGCATTATTTTCCGATATAAAGATAGCCGTTTCCATTCCACGGCTGCTTCGAGTGATGACAATGATAGTTCTCTGCGCAGAATGTCAATCTGGACTAAGTCTGGAAGGTTTAATGTTTTTTTTCCAGATGATTGATTCTAGACGCCCCCAGATCTTTGCTGGGATGCCTAAAATTCCATCAGAACCATATGTTAGAGACAGTACTAGCTTCCCCTTGTAGTACGTTATGGTTGCTGTCAAAGAAATCATCCGAACTTTGCATCCATGATTTTAACATGGCTCCCCAGTTGTTTTGCTTTAGTTTGCAGGTCTTCCAAGAACGGAGTCTCTACCAGGCTGTTGTTTGTGGTAGTAGTAAGGTATTTAAAGGTCTCCACTTTTTCGATCGGATTCAAATCCACTTGCCATATAAAACGTTTGATCTGCTGGGTCCCTTGTTTAAATTACATGATCTTTGTATTAGCTTGATTAATTTCAAGATGGTTCAAAGCCGTGTATCTCTGCAGACTGTCCAACTGCCTTTGTAGACCAATTCTTGTTTGGTCTATTAGAATAAGGTTGTCCGCGTAGACCAAACGGGTCACTTTCTCGCCACCTATTGAGGGAGGGAATGATCTCAAGTTTGGCTCAAAGTGGTGGATACCTGAGTTAAAAAAGTTATACAATGCCGGTGCTAAGGGACAACCCTGCTCAACCCCCGGTATGTCGGAATTTGGGATGTCAAGAGCCCTGCTTGATTCAGCCGGACCTGAATTTTAGTTTCAGTGTGAAGTGCTTTTAGGGGGCCTAATATGTTTTCTGGGCATCCCAGGACTTCCATCTTGGTCCAGAGGAGTTGACGATCAACTCTGTCACAAACACTATGAAAGTTTGATTTTATTAGAGTGCGCCCTGTGTTTCAAGATGCTTAAGAGCATGATGTTTGCAGAGGTTCCCATGGTTTTAACAAATCCCGTCTGGAAAGGGTTGATTGCGTTGATGTTTGTTGTCCAGGCCACACATTTTTCCAAAAGGAAAGTTCCAGAGATTTTGCTTATTACATCCAATAGCGCCATTGGTCTAAAGTTCTTCGGGTCAGATTTGTTCCCTTTTTAAAGATTGGGACTATCAGTGCTAGCTTCCAAGAGGCTAGGATGGATTTTCCTTTCGAGATGTCACAATAAATGGCATGGATGAAGGCCGACCATTCCTTTGGGTGTTCTTTTAAGATGGCATTTGTCAATCCATCCGGGCCAGGTGCCCTTGATCTATTCAGCTTTTTTATTTTTTCCATAATATCAGGCACACCATGATCGCAATTCCATGTTGAAGATGTTTCCGTTGGTTCTCCAAGTCCACTATGATGGTATGGGTCATTGAAAAGGGAGGAAAAACGAGATTTCCAAGCCCTCTCATTTACACTGTTTGATGTAACCTCTGAATTTGTCTTCAAGGCACCTTTGATCAGTGCCCAAAAGTCTTGGTTTGTTTTGTTGCTTAGGGTTCTTAACATTTGTTCATCATCTTGTTGTAGTAGCATATGTTTGTGTTGTGTTACCCAAGATTTATATGCTTTGATAGAGAGAACCGCATTAAGTTTGAACTCCGGGTTGGAAGATTTTGTGGCCTGCCGTTTGATATGCCTCATGGCCCTTTTTTTCTCATGTACTTTGGGGTCAAAAGTATGGCGTTGCGTGATGATTTTCTTCTTCTTTAAAGAGCCACGGCTGAATGGAAGAAGGAGCGGTCTGTAATCTGGGTCTTTTTGAAGGGCTATATCTAAATTTTGTGCTTCATAATACTTTTTAGTAATCGATGTTATGTCATTGGGAGTTAATCGGAGTCTATTTCCAGCATTGTTCATTTCTAAGCCCCCCATCATGATGGAAAGCCAGGCCGTATTAATCTGAGGGAGCATTGATTCTACAATGTTGTGGTCACTGTTAAGTGTCCTTCTGATGTTAGTGCCTGAAATTAGTTGAAAGATATCAGGCGAAACAAAGACATGGTCCAAATCCCCAAATTGGAAATCCCTCTCCCATGTAGGGATGTTTGAGTAATCAAGACATTCCTTTTTGTTTTTATTTTTTTTGACTTGAAGTAGACCTCTAGCCTTCGCAAAACGTAACCATTTAAGACCTCTTGAGACGGCCATGTTGGTAGCTTTTTGGAGCTTTGGTCCTTTGGTTGATGTTTCGAGCACAATGTTAAATCCCCACAGATTATGATAGAGTCTATCTCATTTTCTGCCTGGGCTTTGTCCAATATTGCCATAACCAGATCGAAAAATGTACCATCTGAAATTGCTGACGGATTCCAATAACGAGTTACTATTAGCAAGTTATCAGGACTGCTAATCTTGTTAGAGTCGGTTGTTGTTTGCCATTCCATTATGGCCGACAAGCAGGACAGGTCTGAATAGATGGTTTTGGTGATATGCCGACCCACTCCTGTTCTTATAGCTATCCAGAGGCCTGATTAGGGGCGTCCCTTGTTGCCCTTTGCTGCATCTGCTGTAATCACATCATAGCCGTCTAGGTGTGGATGGTTAATCAGCCAAGTTTCTTGTAGACAGAGTATATCGTAATCACCCCGATTTACATCACTAGGAGATGTAAACTGATGCAATCCTCTTTTATACCAGCATGCCAGCCTTAATGGTTTCTCTTTAATTTGTTCAGCGTTGCAGATGGATTCGTGTTTCCGCGGTGGTTTAGTCCGGACTTCTTTACCGGATGGTTGCCACATGCTGATTGGCTATGCTTTCCCCTTACAAAGTGCGTCCTGGATCCAAGACCAGTCGCTAGCTAGAGGTTCGTAAGTGTCTTTTTCGACCTGGCGCCCTTCCACTTTGCCATCTAAGGGCAGATTCTCTTGAGTCACAGTTATCTTAATGTCAGGGCGGGGACCAGAACGCTTTCTTCAAGTGTTCAGTGGGTCGAGGTAGGTCTGTGATTTTGACACCATCGAGGGCTCGGTTTTTTCCGAGGTTGAAAGCCCAGACTCCTCTTCAGTAGGTAGTGACTGGACGCGTTCTCTGTTTGTTAAACATTCCCTTGTGGGATTTGGAGGTCTTGGTTGTTCAATCGAAGTTAAATCAAATCGCAGGATTCGCAGGTTTTCTGTCTCGTTGACCAGCATTGAACAAACCAGTTGTGATGGAATATGCAGGAAAATGGAATCGGTTCTATGTTTGATGCCGAATTCTACGATTTTGATATCTTCAGACCTTAGATATCGCAGGTTTGGGATGCTATGCAAGATCTGGACGATTGTTCTGCGATTCAGGATCAAGTTCTTACTCTTGTCCAATATGGATTTGAATTTAAAGGACCGGTTTCGTATTGCGTATATGTGCGAAATATACTACTCATCTGCGCCTCATATTGAAAATTGACATAAGACATAGACCTCATTTTAATGTCAACTTTTATACAAAGAGGAGGTGTGTAGGACATAAACAGAATGAATGTACATCTTACACAAATGTACATCTTACATTTATACTGTACATGTACATGTCGATGTACATTCTTCAGGTGATGTACATTGCATGTATGTACAAATTGTACAACACCTATTTGCCTCATATGCGTAGATAAGCTCACATCAAAGTCAAAGACCTCACTTAAATTGTGAGTTTTTATGCATAAATGAGGTTCTTAAGTGTAAGAAATCAACATCCAGGGATGAATATCGGTTTCTAAACCATAAATCAGCCCCACACCTCTTGTACACCAGAAGGGATCTGGACAGATTGGAAACACAAGCACATTCTAAACCTCCTTATCCAATTTTGGTAACATGGATGGAACGGCAGGCTTATCTCCAAAAGGTTTTGGATCATTGGTTAGTTGCTGCACAGTGAAAATACAATTATTACCCAATGATAAAAGTTACTGTCAGTCAAGATTGAATCAAAAATATCAACTTTATGTATATCACAACAGACAGTTCTAGCAACACAACAAAATGCAACCCACCCTATAAAGGAATGCAGAGGACACACAGTTTCAAAGAAGGAAAAGGGATGCACTCTGGATACTGACAGGAAGGTGGTCGGTATGCTTAATAACCACAACAGTTTAAAGTTACTTGGCTTCGACACAAATGGGTCTTAATATATCCTTAGGGGCCTTCTGGGAAGGACCAGGGGGACAGAAGTACAATGGCCCTCATTAGGACCCTGGCGGAAAGGGGTTTACGCCGGCGTAAAGCATGGCGTACCTTTCCGCCCGACTACGAGTTCCCGTAGCGCCATGGTGATTTTTACGCCTGCTTTTTGCAGGAGGAAAAATCCATGGCGCTACGGGACTTGTTGTTAATTACGCCACCGTAATTTACGGTGGCGTAATTAACGCCTTCCCCACTCCCATTATACCCTATGGGGCAAAAATGGGAATGGGGAAGGGTAAATGGGGATTGGGGACTTACCGCCCCGCCAAGGTCGGAATGGGGCGGTAAGTCCGCCAACCACCATGGCGGAGTTGGCAGCTTAGCGCCATGGACCATGGTGCAAATTGCACCATGGTCCTCCGCCAGGGTCGTAATGAGGGCCAATGTACCTTTCACTGTAGATGTTCTTGGTGCTCGACAGGGTTGAGTCGGCTTCAGGGTGCTTTTCAGCTTCTGTGACAGGAGTCAGCTGCGAGTATCAGGCAGCAAGACAGTTTGGCAAGCAAAACTGGATGAACGGCTGCAGGCTCGCCTACACGGCAGCTCAGAGTCAGGAATTGTTGTCTCAGTGTTAGTCAGTGGTTCTGAAGCACTGGCCAAGACGTCGCAGATGTCTTTAAGTGACTGCAGCTTGACAACTGTCAACATTAAAGTCGGTTGCAACTCAAAGAACTCGACTTGCTCAAAAATGTCCTTAATGGTAAACGGTTAATGGTAAACGTTGGTAGATGCTCATCTAGGCACTTCTCACAGTTTCTTCACTCAGCTCATGTCATCCAAATGCAGGGACTTTTAAATGCAACGCTCTGTGTTACAGGCAGCTGTCTTGTCCTTGGTTTTGGGTTCAGAGACTCAAAGGCACTTCCCACACAGAAAGCTTGCTGCAAAGATTAGCTGGGCACACTGTGTGCTGGCTGGGTACTGGTTCTGCAGCTACTGGAGGATTCTCTGGATTTGGTATCACCCTCTGTTCCCTGGGAGATGTTTAGGGTGAGGGATCTTGTTTCCCTCTTAAAGGCCCTGGCCTTCCTTCACTGGCAGACGATGCAGGGTCCAATGATGAGTTCTTCTTGCTACTCCTTGCAAAATCTTCAGATGAGCTGCCAAAAGAGGGCCACAGCCCTCTTTTAAAGCCAATGGGCCACAGTGATTGGTGTACGCTAAGCCTACATTAATTAACCAATCCTAGGTCCTCACCAACAATCTTCCGTATGCGTGAGGTCATAACCAGAGTGCTTTGCAACAGAATAGGGTGAAAACATGTTACACTAAGTCCCTAGGTCTCACTCATCTTCCTGTCTGTTGTGGATCAAAGGGTGTCTCTGATTAATGGAGTTGTCTTTTGTTCCTGATTGAAGTGGCAGGTCTCACTTGAAGCTGCGGCGAGCGTACACATTCTGGCTCCTGCCAATCAAAATCTTGTACCTTATGAATGGGGCCCCCCTGTGGGAGGACTGCTGTAAACATGCAGTCCCAGATCAGACAGCGATACTGAGGACAATAGTTGGCTTCAGGTTTACATAGTGCATATGCAAGGTTGTTGGGGTTTCCTTTATCCTTTGATACCCTCTGCAGCCAGGGCCCATGTGGGCCTGTTTGAAGTACATTGTATTCATATGTTAATCGCTGCCACCAGCTGCAGGGCGGAAAAAAAAGCAGGGCGGAGCCATGGAACCTTTGTTTGTTCATCAGGCTGGCCATGTCAGGGGGGAAGATTAGCCCTTCACCTTAGTGAGATGACACAGTGTACTCCTTGCTGTCATATCCTTACTAAATATGACAGGGGTGAATGTGCCTGTAGGCTGTGTCCACCCAGAGAACACAGGTATTTTCATTTTTCATTGTTTGAACATGGGAATATGTGTTTGGATTAGCCCCACACATTTTCCTGACTTCGGTCAACCATCCTTCTTTTTAATGAAAAACTTAAAAAAAAAAAAGCCCAGGCAAGCACACACCCGCCGTGCGGATGGCCAAATTCCTCACAATAGAGCAAGCGTTTTTCATTACATCATACAAAAACTCATACACTTTTTATATGTCATACACTCACTCACAGGCCAGACACTTACACACCAAACACTTATGCAATTTATACACCACACTCTTAAGACACATGCACTTATGACACACACACAATTATGACACACACAATTACAGCACACGCACATCAAATGCATTTATGCCACACACGACATAAGATCTTATAAGACACACACACAACTTAAACACTTATAACACACACTAACACAATATACACTTTCTACACACACTCTTACAGCATAGTTCTTATGACACACACAATTAATACACACTAATGTATGACACATGCACTAATGCCACACTCACAACACATGCTCCTATGACAAAACAATGATGCACCCTTATCATCCATTTTAAGTATTAGGCAGTTTACATCAATAGCATAGTTAAAGGGAATGTTAAGGTTGGATTTGTAGTGGTGTGAAGTGAGGGCTTCTGGTTTCTTTTTTGTGGTTGAATTTGTAGTGGTATGGAGTCATTTGCATTAGTATGGAGTGAGTGTTTAAAGGTATACTTTTATGATGATTTCATTGGAAGTAGTATGTAGTCATAGTATTGGATTGTAATATTTGTGTTTGAACTGTGTTCTGTCCACTATTTATAGACTTTACGTTTCATTAAAGTAACCTTAACTCTTTTTAAAAAAACATCTGTTATTGATAATAATATATTTAAATATGACAAGATTTGTTATAGATAATATAAATCTGTATTACTGGGCAACACTATTCATCCTATAGTTAAAGTGAAACATATCATCTATAGGAGAGGCAAATATTCGATGTCTGATAACATTTAAGCCATCAGACTGATGAGCACTACATTTTTAAATGTAAGATGAGACCCAAGACCCCAGAAATTAGATAGAGATATAAAGGATCAAAGAAAGGTTGTGTTTTTTACTTTTCAAATAATTTTCCCACAGGGCAAACAGCCCAAACATCTGGACGGATTTGCACCAAATAAGAAACAAGTTGGGCACAAAGCGCACAAGGGAAATCTTTTGTTGGATCAGTAGTTTTTTATTTCATTTGTTGTGGAGTGGGGTGTCCCTGTACCCCAAGAGTGTGTTATATTTCTCTTGATGCATTGGTGGTGCAAAGTCTTTTCAAATCAGAAAATTATGCAATTTGAGATTCAAGATCTGGAATATTTTTTGAAAACTGCCCTAAAAAGATGTACAGTTTGCACGTATTTCAGTTTTGAGGCCAGGGAACAAGTGGGCGGGGCAAGAAAGCACAAGTTGTGAATGCTTGGATATATTGGGGATTGGGTAGGGTGTTACATTTGTTTAAAAGCTTCTAATTGCTTAATTACACAAAAAGTGTGCATCAAAAAAGTGTGCATGTTCATTGTATGCTTTGTTTAGATTGGGCACGCTTTTAACGTGACTTAACAGAGAAGATCTAATTTCCCTCATGACGCCAGCAGGGATGATATCTAGATTATCACACCACCCTCTTCTTCACCACTGTGCTTAATTAGTAATCCTGCCTAAATCCCTACATCCCACTTTCCCGTCCCAGTACGGAATATTAATCTTACCTATATGTCCCCACATCCTTCTTCCTCTTCCCAGTACCCAATAATAATGGTACCTTTACCCCACCTCACTCTTCTTCATCACAGTTAAAATGGACATCACAGCATACTCACGTTGTCCCATAGAGAAAAAGTGCAGTTTTTGACCAGCCATTGCACAAATACCACTGTACAGATTTGGACCAAATAAGAAAATATTCGGGCACAAACCATGGACTCAATGTCCTTGGCTGGTTTGGGGGAATTCCATTTAGTATTTTTTTAAATATTGGGCAGAGAGACGTGGGGTGCCCCCCTGTTTCTTACAACCTTTATATGTATGACCTTCCACCTCAGAAAAACAAATGCATTACACAAACCAAGCAGTGTTACGGGGTAATGGCCAGGAAGGAAATATGCAGTTGAGGAGAGTGGGGGGACCATGGAAAGATAAAGGCAGCACTTGGTAACTGCCAGTGAGGATAGGGAAGATTTTCAAGCATTTTAATACAGGGAAATCCCAAGGGCATGGGTAGTTCAATGTCACTGTGTTGTGCAGTTTATGGCAGCCTAGGGGTTCCAAAAGAAACATATTGGGAAACATGTATAGAAGACATGTCCGAGGGTTGTGCCTACTGGCCCTTGCCAAGGTCAAAGGCCATGGATACTGGCCTGGTAGTGTTTTAAAATATACAGTGGGCATGTCTGAAGGCTGTGAACACTGGCCAGGGTCATAGGTCATGGCTAGTGGGCTTGAAAGACACGAACAGTGGGTCCAGAAGAAACATATCAGTAGAACATGTACAGTGGACATGCCCTAATACTGTAGCCACTGGCCATGGCAGTGTATTAAGATATAAAGTGCTCATTGGCCAGGTCTGAAGGGCTTAGCTAGTGGGCCCGAAAAGCATGTATCGTGATCATTGCCAAAGGCCGTGCCACTTATGGGTCCAAAAGAAATATATTGGGGAAACATGTAGAGTGTACACAAGCAAAGGCCCTGGCATATGGCCAGATCTGAAAGCCATGGCTAGTAACCTGGCAGTGTTTTCAAATATACTGTGGGCACGGGGCAGTCCCTGGCTAGTGGGCCTGAAACAAATGTATAGTGGTCACGGCCAAATGCTGTAGCCACTTACTGGGACAAAAAGAAACATATTGGGGGAACATTTATAGTGGACATGGCCAAAGGCTAGTGGCCTGGTCGTGTTTTAAAATATACAGTGGGAATGACCAAAGACCATGCTCAATGGCCAGGGCTGTAGGCCCTGGCTAGTGGGCCTAAAGGACCTGCATAGTAGTCACTTTCTACTAAATCTGCCTGCTTCTACTCTCTGCCCTCTGCAACTTATCCAGAGCAGGACTGCGAGACTTGTCCTTGGCCTCAAGCCCAGGGATCGTATCTCTCCAGGACTGAAATCTCTGCACTGGCTCGCAGTCCTGTTCTGGATAAGTTGCAGAGGGCAGAGAGTAGAAGCAGGCAGACTGCATCGTCCTCAAGGCCTTCTGGGGCATGGGGCCTCAATACCTTTCACTCCCTCTTCCTGAATACCGTCCTTTGCTTCTCAAAGCATCAAGTTGGTGGTAGATCTCTTTCTTCGGCTCGGGCCTCCCTCTGGAACAGCCTACCTGCCTCCCTGAAACTTGAGGAGAATCATCTTCGGTACCGGAAGCACCTCCAAACCTTTCTCTTTGCTTCTGCTTTTTCTCCTCCTCTCCCTTGCTGACTTCCTGGCTGACACTGTCTTTGCACTATTTGCCTGGCCGCCCTCCGATCTCGGGCCCAGGAACCCTCCCCCGGCAGTTGCACTCCTGCACTGCCCTCCTGGCAACCCAGCACTTGGGGACTGTTTTCTGTATCCCTACAGTCCCACTGCAAGCACTTGACTCCTGTTGTCTGCACTTACCCTTGCATTTGCCACATGCTGGCCGTACTTTACCTATTGTTATTTATTTTTCTTATCCCTTGTACTGCACTGTCCTCTAGCCCCTCCTACCCCACACTTCTCGCCCCACCCCTTCCCATGCACTTGTGAGATCTGAATGATACCTGGCCTAGTAGGATCATTGTCTGTCTTCCCTCTGTTCCCCTCCCTTGCCTCGCCACACCTTGAAACACCTGTGTATAGGTGTGTTATAAATGCCATATCATATCATCATATCATATCAGGGGAACATGTACAGTGGACACGGCCAAAGGTTGTGGCCACTGGCCCTATCCACTGTTCTGGTAGTGTTTTAAAACGTACAGTGAGAACAGCCAAAGGCCCTGGCTAGTGGGCCCGAATGACATGTATAGTGGTCATGGCCAACAGCCTTCATCATGTAGTATGTCCAAAAGAAGCATATTGTGGCAACATGTATATTGGACACACCCCCATTAGCCAATTAAAACACTATGGTTTTGAAAACCCTTGAAACTCACTGAAAAATGTTTTAGTTGCAGGGACGTTAAGGTGAGCAATACATGGTAGCAGAACCTTTGAAATTCAGGGAAAAATCTATAGTTGCAGGGATGTTAAGGTGAGCAATACACTGTAACAAAACCTTAGAAAAAAGTTAAGTTGCAGGGGCATTATTGTGATAAATTAATGCAACAAATCCACATTGAATTTGTCAAACAATTCAGCAAAGCCACTTAACTTTGCTCTCCCTGTTGATCATGACATCACAGATTACATCACTGATGACATTACTAGTGACATCATTGGTAACATCACTAATTACATCATATATGACATCACTGATTACATCACTGATGGAATCAGATATAGGATCTCTCAGTAGGTATGTAAAAATATGTATAGCGCCCCTGCCTTGGTACATATGTGATTTCAGTATACTTAATAATAATGAGAACATTGTATAAAATATTAAACGTCTACACACGCATGATATCAGTGTTTGTGAAATTTTCATTTGTAATTTTTGTTAAAAGATAAAACTTAAAATAAACATATGTAATATTGTATACATTTCTTTACTTTCATTGCATAGCAATCAAATAAAAGTGTACATTGCATTTTTTCCAAAAGGGCATATAAAATATCTTTGCCTTTTCTTCCAATTGAACATTCAAACGGAGCAAGGGGTAGTCTCCATACCTTCACACGGCAGACGACAACCCGATAGGCGCAGGGCATTTTTTTTAGGTTGATATCTCAAGACCCCACTTGTTTCAATCATTGCATAGATTTGGCCTGATTGTGGCAAATATATGTAAGATATTGGTAACATAATATAATATGTAAATACAGTAGTCAAAAAATATTCATATAAGTAAATAGAAATAGGAACATGTTGAATCCTGATTGTTTGATACATCTTAAATATACAGATTTAAATGTATGTCGTGCTTATTATAACAGTATTCTGTACACGTTCTGTTTTCTAAATGAAATGAGAAGTGCTATAAAACAAAGAATGTGTAAATAATGGGATATATTTTAAGAGTCATACACATGGGTACTATGAAGAATTTATTATTACTACGAATGTACATATATCTTGAAAAGAAATGAAGTTCTGAAATTCAATATTTACTTGTAAATATGTAAGTAGATTATATTACTTTCAGATTATCTTCTCTAAATGATTTATAAGTTAATATTAAACTAAAACACATAACCTAGAAAAGGAGAACATTCTTTAAATAGTATCCTATCTTTTTAATATATTAACTTGTGGTTGTTCTTCAAACTGTCAAACTGTATACCATATACTACATTTAAATAAATTCAAGCTGAATTCAGTGCAAAATATAATTACTTATAATTAGAGCAGACAAAATGTACATTCATATTGTGCAAATTTATTTTATGTTGAACAAAATATTATTACAATTTGAAAATGTTATTTATTTATTTATTTACTTATTTTATTTTTTACATTTGTATAGAGCACAAAACCTCTCGGGCATCAGGGCACTTAAACCAGTTGCACGTAGCCTGTAGGAAGAAGAGCTCATTCATTTGTATTTAGACAGAAAGTATAGTATAGGCATGCAAGTAAAATAATGACAATGCTCATTCAGGGTTACCCAGATGTGAACAGTTGCAGCACCAAGAACTCAGACAAGTGTCAAATGTGAGCGATAGCAGGGTTACAGCAGGTTAGGCGAATAGCCACGTTTTCAGAGCATTTAAAAAAGCACAGTAGGATTCTTCTGCTCTCAGTGGCTGTGGGAGGGCGTTCCATTGTTTTGCCATGAGGACAGAAAAGCTTGAGCCTCCCACTCTGGTTCGTTTGAATTTTGGTTGTACTAGTTTGCGGGTGTAGGGGGTTCTAATTGGCCTATCAGTTTGGTGGATGACCATTTTCTGTGCTGCTAAATAATGTGGGGCCTTTTTGGTAAGTTTATTGAGTAGTATTTTTTGCCGAATAGGCAGCCAGTGAACTGCTTTCCTGGTCTCTGATATATGGTCATGTCTGGGATGTTTAATGCAGCCCATAGGGCTTTATTTTGAATCGTCTGGAGTTTGTGTAGGTTGTGGGAAGATGTGCCGGGGAAGAGGACATTACAGTAGTCCAGTCTTGAGCCTACCACCGCTCGTGCAATGGTTAAGCAACTATCTTCAGATAGGTAAGGTCTGGCTGCGATAAGGAGTTTTGTGGCATATGCCGCAGGTGAGGATATGTCATTTACTTGGAGTGAGAGAGAGAGCATGGCATCTAAGTAGACCCTCCAAGGTTTTCACATACCATAATTTTAGTAATTTTAGTACCGTCACTGTTGAAGGCAGAGTAGTCCGTATCAAGTTTATTTAGGATTGAGTGGGGACCGACTAGGAGTAGTTCAGTCTGATGAAGCAGTGGATCGCCATCCATGCTATGATGGTGGTGCATGTGGTGTATGTGGCGTTTAACAAGTCCTGGCTGTAGTTGTCTGAGAATGGGAAGCAGATTTGTGTGTCATCCGCATAGCTGGTCTAAATAATGCTCTGAACGTCTAGGAGGTCAGAGAGTGGCTTAGTGAAAATATTTTACAACATGGGAGAGATAAAGCAACCAGGGGGTACTCCGCAATTGATGGGAGTGGGCATTGCACATGCTTGATCTGACAATACCTACATAGCTCGACCCTCTAGCAACAAGGTGATCCATGCTGCTGCTTTCTGAGAAAAGGATGCTGTAGAGGTGAGATGGTGACATAGGATGCTGTCATCCAATAGGTTGAATGTTGCGGATAGTCCTAAGAGGAGCAACAGGGCAGGCTTGCACTTGTCCCTTGTATCGTCCATCTGATTTTTTAGATCGAGTAGGGTTGGTTCAGTACCATGGCCATGGCAGAACCCTGATTGTCGGGCACCTAGGATTTGATTTGTTTCTAGGTGGTGTTGAATCTGGATGTAGGCAGCTCTGTCTAAAATTTTCAGAAGGAATGGTACTTTGGGGATTGGTCGGTAATTATTAGGAATGGCAGGATCAAGGGTGTTGGACCCAGGCTTCTTTAAGCAGGGATGGGACTTCTGTCGTAAAAGAAGCATTGATAAATGTTGTGATGAACGGGGCTAGTGCATCAGCGGAGTCTTTGATAAGTGGGGCTGGGCAGACATCACTGTTACATCTCAAAGGCTTAAGGCTTTTCAAGATATGAAGTGTGTCTGAGGTAGTTATTTTTGTTGAATTTGAACCGGGAATGTCCAGTGTATCACAATTGATACTTGGAATGGTCGGGCTGCTTTGAGGTGTGAGTTTAGGGATGGATTGTTTTGCAGCTATTTTATTTTGTAGCATGTCAATTTTTTCTAGCACAGCATTTTGTATGTTTGTACAACATGCAAGGTCTTTTTGGTCAGAGGAGATGTGGGATAGGCAATTTGATTTATATAATCAAAGATTTTATTAGCTAGATCATATATGTTGTCATGTCTGATGCAATCAGTGATGTCACCATTGTTGTCATACGCTCCGCAAAGGGGGCACGAAGTTAGTTGGCTTTGCCGGAATTGTCTGGTGGATTTCATTTTTTTTTTTTGCATTACAGTTTCACCTTAACACTCCTACAACTAAAGTTTTTTTTCCCTCAATATATGTATAGATTATACCTTTGCGCTTGCGCAAGGCTTAGTTAAGGTTAAGATGAAGTCTCTATGTAGTTTCAAAAGATTACTTTTTGGAATAAATCAGAAATCGAATAATAATATTATAATAATAATAATAATAATAATAATAATAATAATAATAATAATAATAATAATAATAATGTCAGTAATATTTCAAGGCAGCCACATTTTTCATTAAACACTTCATTGTTTAAAAGATGCTTACTTTAATTGCGTTTTTGAAAAGCCCCTCAACATTTGGTTTTCATTAAAGAAGAAAAAATCTCAAAATTGGAGCCTTCCGATTTTACAATTGTTAGCATGCACCTAGATTTGATCAAGAATTGGGGAACTGAAACAAAATAAGAAAATGTACTTTCATCGTTGTAATATTCCCATTTTAAATATATCTACATGTCGCAAATGCCTAGAATAAACATGCATTTTTCATATGAACTGTGCCAAGAACATATGAGTTTCACAGTCAGACTTTAGGCTGACAACATGTGCTCCTACAACACACCCTCTTACCACACACTCCTATGACACGTGCTCCTACAACACACTCTTACAACACACACTTGTATGACAGCCTCTTAGTACACAAGCTCTTACTATCCACCCTCCTACTACAAATGCTTAGACATGTGCTCATACGACATGCGCTCCGATGACACCCTCTTACCACACACTTCTATGACATGCGCTCCTATGACATATGGCCTGACACTTTTACAACACAAACTACCACAACAATTGCTCCTACGACAGGAACTGCTATAACATGTGCACCTATTACATGCACTCCTACAACACACACTCTTAGGACACATCCTCTGTATATATATTTCTTGGATGCCCACAATAAATGTTGATCTTTCATGCAAGATGTGCTCAAAATGAATACAATGCACCCTCCAACAACACACCCTCTTAGCACACAATCCTACGACAGGTGCACCTCCAACACATGTTCCTACAAAAAGTGTTTCTATGACACACGCTCCTATGACATCCCCTTCTACGACACTCACACTTACCAGACATGCTTGTACAACAAGTGCACTATGGAAATGTGCACCTATGACATGTACGCCTATGTCAAATCCTCCTATAACAAGTGCTACTGCAACATGCACTACTACAACATGCGCTCCTACAAACACACTTTTATGACACACACTCTTATGACCAGCTCTTGGTACACAAGCTCCTATGACCCACACCCTTACGACCTATGCTACAATATGTGCTTCTATGATATGCGCTCCAACCACACTCTTTCACCACACACTCCTATGACATATGCTCCTATGACACATGGTCCTACAACACATTCCCACAGCAAGAGTTCTTGCGACATGCGCTCTTAGGACATGCACTCCTATGACACGCTCTTTGGAGACATGCTCTTTATTTATTTGGTGCATGCCCATAATGAATGTGCATCTTTCACACAAACTGTTCACAGAACATATCAGTTTCACAGTTCATACATTATGCCATTACATCTTCTAAAAACTGACATGAAAGTCATGGCTAACTTTGATGTCAGCTTTGAGATTAAACCAATGTGCACAAACTGTACAAAGAGGCATGGCAGTATTACAGATCATACACTATGCACTCCTACAACATGTGGCCCTTCAACACACCCTCTTAAAACACACTGCTACCACACGTGCTCCTACCACACACTCTTATGAGACACACTCTTACGACAAGCTCTTAGTATAAAAGCTCATATGACCCAGGCTCTTACAACATATGCTACGACATGTACTCATTCGACACATGCTCCTACGACACCCACTTAACAAACTCCTAAGACATGCACTCATACAACTCATGGTCCTTTGACATTCTGTTGCAGCACACACTCCTACAATAAATGCTCCTACGACACGCGCTGCTACAGCAAGTGCTCCTATGAAACATTTGCATCACTGATAAAAGATGAGAACATGCTTGAATAGAATCTGTATTATCTAAAAACGTTTGCACAAAAATAATCCGACTTTGTATTATTATGTCTGCTGAATAACATAAAAAATAAATGTTTTAACATATTTGTTTCCATACACGCAGCAAACATAGTAAATTAAACAGTTAGATTTGTTAATTGCCCTAATTGAATAAATGGTCTGGGGCTGAACGTATTTGCTCCAATACACACTATTTGAGCAGCACAATTGGTGCTAAATAAACGTGTTCCTTTTTTCGCAAAAGGGCAGACATTTTGCAGTACTATAGCAGTAATCATAAGGTCAGTGGTCTTCACCGGCTGGGACATGGTTTCGTTTCCGTGCTGCTGAAGCATACTGAATGGGTGTTTAATTCTACAGCACCCAGAGGCAAACACCTGAGGTAGCCGGGGAGATGATTATCATGGTAATGGAAGGCTGGGCTCTGCTTGGAGCCCCTCTTCCATTTCCATGGCTTAAGAGGAAACAAGTGGTGCTAGCCTGGTGGAGGCCACATTAAGGTAAGAAGAGGGAGTGGGGGTGTTGAGGGACTTGTGCTGGGGTCGGAGGCAGGAGAGGAGGAGTTACATACGACGCTGGGTGGAGCGCGGGTGCGCCAAGCAATCAACTGGCTCCTAACCAGGGCTTGGATCCTTAGATTCAGCCATGGGTGTGGAACAACTTGATTGTCTACCACACAAACCAAGGGTGCCAATTGTCCTTATTACATGTGGAACCATTGGGCAGAACGAGGCTGAAGAAGACAAGATCCGCAGACTGTAAGGGCTACCCACCATTGTTTTTACACTATGCTCTCTGACTCATGGGGTGCTGTTACAATGCATGGGTCCCTGGATGAATATCTTCACCCCAGTGATAGAAAATGTATCCAAAAGTTGGACTTTATCCAAAGCCGATTTTTAGCTCACCATTCATAGTAATAACGCAACACATTCCCCTCTTGCAAATAGATTAAGTTTGTAGCATTGGGCAGCTCCAATAAAACAGACTATTTCAAATAGAAATCCCATGGTTTGCTAGGGGTCAAATCATCTCCCTTTGAGCAACTGAAAGATGCTGTTTGCTACTGCCTGTCACTGGGGAAGTGCTTGCATTTTGAACTCACTGCAAAGGGCTTCGCTGCACTTTGGTCTGGTCGGAGTGCAAGGCCAGGCGTGAGGTATTGCTCAGCGGAAGCAAGTGCTCCTTGATTCAATCTGGCGGAAGGTCAAGGCACAAATGGTGGTAACCGGATATGATATTAAGAATACATTTCTCAGTTCATCCCTCAGCCACTGCCACAGCCACTGCTGGAGACGAATTCTTTGGAAGTTGTGAGAAGCATCGGCGGAGTTCCCTGGTGTGTACCAGGCGCCGTGCGTGGGCTGCGGGAGATTAGCTTTTGATTATTACTTTCGCGGCTGCTGCTCACGGCAGAGGCAGACTGTAATTCCACATGAAACCCCGTTTGTTCTGCCGAGTCTGCGCTCCCCTCACAGGAGAGATGGGAAGGATGAAAATGTCCGGTCGTGCCAGCTGCAGAGAGTTTTGCTACGCTGATTTGATTTTTAGAGTGCTGTGGAGAACAGAGGTACTCATCAAATTCTGTCCCAGCGGGCCGCCCAAAACCAGTAATTTCTCTCCAGTACACTGTGCATGTTTCTGTGCCATCTCCATCATGCCCTAGAGACGGTCAATCATTACTGCCGAGCACAAGATGCACGTACCCTCTTCACCATGTCCGAGAGGCAATCAGTCATTGATACTCAGCACGCAGTAATGAAGCCATCTTCAGCAGGCCTCAGCGGAGGTCTCTCATTAATAGCCAACGCACAATGCACTTGCAATCTCCATCATGTCCTATGGCCAGGAAATCATCACTTCCCAGCACAAAATATACCCCATCTGCATCCTACCCTAGGGGCAGTCAGTCGTTACGAAACCAGCACACAGTACACAGTCTATGTTCATCATGCCCTGCACAAAATACATGTGCCATCTCCATTATGCCCTAGGGCAGTCAGTAATTTCTCTCCGGCTCCAAATATATGTCACCTTCATCATACCATAGTGGCAGTCAGTGATTTCTTTTAAAAATGTAATTTGTTTTGAGCATCTTTTTTTTTAACCATGAACACCATTACAAAAGACAATAAGGACAAGGAAAACAAAATCCCCATATATAACAGAAGCATAAGAAACCAATAGCAATGCCATTGTTGCCTTCCCTGTTCCTTGCATCACAGGTTATAATATTGAATGAGCAAGAAACCTAGCAGCTCCTTCTTCTTGCTCTTTCTCCCCTCCTCCACTCCTCGACTCCGCCTCCCTTCACACCCTCCCAAACCTACATATAACAGTTCAATTAAACATGTGTCGCCCTGTAAGCTGTATGACCCTTTGACTCCTTTAACATTTCCACAAGGTACAGAACAACTAAGCCGTTTACTCATCACCTTTTCTTGAGCCCCTCCATATACTTCACCCCCTTGTCCCACCTCATTCCCCCTCCCTTAACAACTGGTGCCATGATTCTCCTAGTCTCTGGGAGAGTGGTGGTTTCCCCTCCTCTCCTGCACCCTTACCCCTTCTTGTTCTGATTATCTTTACACCCTCCTTTTGCCCCCTCCCCACCCCTTAACTTCATCACACCACCAACCTTATCATTGTCTCTGAGAAAGGGACAAAGAAAGGAACAAAAGCCAACCTAGAGGGGAAAAAGTATACACACCACCAAACGCCATTTTGCACCTGTGTGGTGTTTTTTTCAACACCTTATTCTATTCCCTACCATAGTTGGCTCCAGCCCCACCTGGCAATGTTCCTTCAACCTATTTTGATTTTAAAATATCAGAAGCGAGGTAAGGCTGTTCAGCACCAGAAGCAACCCTCTGTGTTTTGAGGGGTTCTCTAAGTAGGCCCACCATTCCTCAACAAGATGTCAAAAATCACCATTAACCAATAACGTCATCTTCTCCGTCATATAAATATTCCCTACCTTTTGAAGCAAGTCCATTTTATCTGGAAGAAGAGAAGCTTGCAGTGTCTGCAATACTGGCAGTCTCCCTGCTCTCCATAATGCTCCTCAAACCCTCTTCAGCCTCTTCTGTTTCAAGCAGCATTTCTACTACGTCCTTCATGCTGCCGAGAAGTTCCACCCAACAGATCTGGATCTCCAGGCTCTCTATGATAATACATCCCTAATCATCCACACCCTCTCAGGCACTTCGGAGAGGAGCCATGAAACATCCACAAGAGTCTCATTGGGTCTAAGTGACATCTCTAAAGAACCTTAAAATTAGGGAGCCTAGCATGGGAAGAGAGATTTGTAATATTGCATCATATATATTATTCCACATCTCGTTCTTGAGTTCGCTCCCTAGAATGTTTTACCAGGAGGATATGACAGTACGTTTCTCATTCTGTCCACTCATCAGGATCGCTCTACCTAGTTGATATGTCGTTCCCTTCCTAGTCTTCTCAGTGCAAATAGCCTTCTCAAAAGGGGTCAATTTGCGAACCACTTACCACTAATGCTAAGAGTCCAAGACAATGCCCTTGATCCCAAATAGCCCTACATTTCCACTTCTACCATCTCCTTTAATCTCTTCATAAGATTTAAATAAATACCTCAACTAATTGATGTACTCTTGCCAATCCTTTTTTCGACCAGGCCTGCAAACCCTGTATTTTCAACTTTCACAAAACAATGGTGATGGGCATGTGGGTAAACATTTAGTAGCCACTACCTCACTTTAAATGCCTGAGATGACCCCAAAAACTGGGTGCCTCTGGATATTCTGGGGGATATACTTCCTCGGAGACCACAAATATTCCCTCACTTTCTTTGTATGTGTTGCGCAATTTTCCCAAAGGTACAATACGTCCTAAGATCTTCCCTCATATTCTTCCAAAACGATTTTATAGCAAACAGATCCAAGAACCCAACCCCCCATATCTTTAGGAAGAGAGAGCAAATCACCGCTCTGATTTTTTCCTCCTTGCCATTCATTTAAATCTTCCTATTTCATAGTTAATTTCTCTAAAATAAAAAAGTTTGAGGAATTATCAAGGGAGCATTGGAGCGAGGAACAACACCCTTGGTAGCAGGTGCATTTTAATGATCATCAACTTTCCCAGAAGAGAGACAGAGAGCTCTCCCCATCTGGACAGATCCCCCTTCCACATATATAAGTTAGACTCAAAATTCAAAGTGTAGCGGGCATTCAGTTGCACAAGTAGTTAATTGATGCCCCACCGTTATCATCCCATATGTATTAGTATTCACCTCATTCCCTTCAACACCTTTCCCTAAGTGAAGATTGGAGGAGATTCCTACCATACATGTCCTTAACTCGAACATTACTGTTGCCATTGAACCTCCCTCCCCCTATTTGACAAGTATAAACTGATGTCATGTGCAAATAGTGAGATTTGAACACATTCCCATCACATAGTATCCCTCACACCTCTGGGTTATGGTGAATCGCTTAAGTCAGTTTTAATACAAACAGCGGGGGAGGGGGACAGACACTCCTGGTGAGCCCCTTGGCCAAAATTATATTCTCTGGCCAGAGTTCCATTGACCAACACTTTCTCCATCTGGTGCTTGTATAGTGAGTCAAATCACCTTCTAAAATGGCTGCCCACTCCTATTTTTTCTAAGAAGGGCAATTCCACATGATCAACCACTAATTTATCCATCTAATGAGACCAAATGCTCATCCCTCCTCTCACTTTGTTCAAAGAGCACTAGATCAATTGTTTTCCTATAATCATAGGACCTTTGCCTCCCATTAATAAACCCCAGCTGAAGGTAGAACTTTATTTAACCCCTTCCCCAGTGGCTTCCGTAAAATCGATATATGTATATTTAGAAGAGAGATTGGTCTAAAAGAGCCACAACGCATAGTATCTGTGCCTTTCTGCTGAAGCACTGAAATCAGTGCCAGGGCCATGTACAAGCCACATAAAACATCTATGAATAGCCTTGCGAGAATGAGGTGCCACATATAGAAATAGAAACACATTATAGAAATAAACAATGTATCCATCTTCTCCGGTAACATTACTGATTGAAATCCATGCTATTTCCTCAATTGTTTTTCCACCCCTAAATGGTTTCCCTTTCATCATCCCTCAGCTGTGGCAGATTGAGTCTACCTACTGAGTTATGCTCAATTTCCTTTTATCCCCTGATTCTCCAACAAGAACAGTGTATCATAGAATCATTGAAATCCCCTTCTTGTTCTTGTCATTCGTTTCCGCTGCCCATCCTCTATGCTCCCAACAATGCTCTCAGCGACATGTTCCTTCTGTCAGTACTGCAGTCTAACCACCAGTATCCTATGAGTCATTTCCCCCTTTTAATGTTATTTCTATTGCAAAAACCATAACTCCCATTAAGGTTTGTGGGCCAAGAACATTCCTAACACTGGCCTTTTCAGTTTAATCTCTTTAATCAATATTGCCCTGTGTCCTCCATCCAATATAAAGGGCTCTTGGGTATGCCCAAGATCCTCTGTAAGGGTATTTCATTTTTCTTTTTTGTCCCTCTTCTTCTCTGTCCCCAATTTTATCAGTACACCACTTATGGTTGCCATGAACCCATACCATATTGTGGACATACTAACCTGTCCGCTTTCATTCAGTGCAAACCATTTCTGCATCTCATCCCCTTCATAGTATGGATTGACCTTGTCTTTCAATAAGGAAACATTGCATATCCATCTACCTTAACTCTTGATGCCTACCAAACCAGTTATAGTTTAATGTATCATGTCGTGGCCAGAGCACGGTTTTGAGTGGATATCCAACTCTCTTAATTAGGGCATGATTATCTTATCCACCAGAACAAGATCAATTCTTGCAAATGCTTCATGCTTTCAGGAGGTCATTGTACATTTATTTGTCTCCCCTCTAAGTTCCCTCCATGAGATAATCAATCCTTATTCAAGTGCCTCAAATTCCCAGGCCTCTGGTTCTATGACCATATTGAAATCTCTGCTCACCACCAATGGACTCCAGCATATTTACTTAGGAGTCTTCCTTCAAAAACTGTTTGACCTACATTTGGCCAGTAGATGGAGTTATTTGTTAATTGGTGCCCCTGTAAATCCTTATAAGGAACAAGTATTTACCTTCACTATACCTTCTAATCATAGTCACCTCAAGTGGACACCTTATAGACACATTAATCACCACTGCACTCTTCTTGTTCTCACTGGATGCATAGTACAACTTGTCATTTCCTCCATCTTAATTCATGCGTTATTACCAGTTACCTAATGTGTCTCTTGAATGCATAGTATATCCAATTCGACCATTTTGAATTCCCTCCTAAGTAGAGACTGCCGGGATAACATGATAAGCCACTTATGCCATGTGCCGCCCAGGACCTACTCTCCTTGATCCCTCTGGAAACGTGGCGTTTCTCCCATTCATGAACGGCCGCACTTGCTGTCGTACTGCTCGTCCCCTTCCAAGATGGTGGCCTCTGTGGGACATCATTTTGCCTTCGCCATTCAATGCGCAGAGAACCAGCGCTTCTTCTGGACTTCCACTTCTGCAAGTAGGTGTGTCACAATGCTAATCTTAGCGGATGCTCCATTTCCTTGCCTACATTCCTGGTTTCCTACTCTTAAGTACCCCTTCTATTGCCCCGTTATTGTACTTCCTTTGCTCCTGCTTTGTCTAATCTTACCTGTTTCCATTTCTTGGCTCTGCCTCCTGGGACTTTCCTAGAAGCTGGAGCATCTGTGCCTATTGCTGCTGCTGCTGACCTTATCATTTTACCAAGGGTTTTCTTCACCTTGAGGGTTTCCCTTGTCATCCTCCTGGAACCCATACAGTGTCTGCCCAGTGCTTTTGGGGACACTTTATGGTTTACAGAGGTGACATTACCTGTTCCATGCTCCATCAAGAGAACAAGCCAGTGCCTGCAATTGTTCCATTGTGAGAGTTTGTAACGCCAGAATTCCTGAGCCATGGAACAGATACAACAGTTGGTAAAAGCAGTACAGGCTCTAACCACAGAAGTGCAATTGCTAAAGGCTGAAAAGTCACTCTCAGACAAATAGTGGCAGATAGCAATTCCCAGCCGATGGAGAAGTTACAGAGATTTCTCGATGCCTATGTAGTGCAGCATACTTTTAAACCACTATCCAGTATACTTCACTGCAAACCGAGCGAAAGTGGGATATCTCATTTGAAATCTGTCAGGAAACACCTTGCCATGGGCTACACCATTTGTTAATTCCAGAAACACCATTCTAGATAAACTTGCTTGATTAACTGCAAGCTTAAAATCCATGTTTTGTAGGGTAGAACTTGTCTACTCTGCCCAGGAATGTCTGTTGGACCTACAGCAAGGTGCCAAAGCTGTGCTGTCCTATATGGCAGCTGAAACGGCTTGGTCAGAATAAGCGAAAATCACCATCTTTCATCATGGCCTCCAAGATGATCCGAAGAATGTGTAAGCCCGGATCTAGCTACTCAACAATTTGACTGTGCTGATATCATTAGTTCTCCAATTGGACTATCGTATCAAGGAGTTACAAATCCAGAAAAGAAAATGCTGAGATCAACAATCAAGAACCCTGATACATAGTCAACTATCTGTAAAGAGAACAGAAGAATCTGAACCGATGCAAATCAGAACCGCTCATGGCCCTCTCTCTAATGAAGAATGCTGGAGGAGACAGAACCAATATCTTTGTATATACTGTGCCTCCCGCGAACATCTGGTGAAGGATTGTCCGTTGGTACCCCTTAGGCATTTGGGGTAATGCAAGCTCCTGGTGATGACAGGGACGACAACCCAGGATGACAAAGATGCTAAAGGTCCCATCTCACAGGTGCACTCCAATGTAGAAGAGAATCAGTTGGTGCTTCTGCTGGCTTTCTTAACTATGCATGAAGATAAGATTCAGGTTCCAGCTTTAGTCAATTGTGGGGCTGAGGGTAATGTTATGGACTATTTATGGTCAGATAGCAATGACATTTCCCAAATCACTAAAGAGTTCAGCCAACCAGTTGAGGGTGTGGATGGATGCCCTTTGCTTTCAGGCACCATTGCCGAAAACATTCAGCTGCTATGACTTAAAATCGCTGCTCAAGAAAAAGAAATAATGTTTGATCGCATCAAGGCCACTCATTTCCTAATTTTACACGGTATACCTTGGCTAAAGAAACACAACCCGTACATCAATTGGACTGCAGGGACCTTGTTTCTTGGTTCTGAGCACTGCATACCTTGATGTATACGTACTTCGCCACATTCTTCTTCCATGGTTTCTAGCAGAACTATGTTAAAATAAAAAGGAGGTCACAAAGGTCAATTCTATGAAGTTCATCAGAACCAAGGCTTCCAGGATTTCTTTACGAATGCTCTGGAATCAGAACTACCATCACACCATCCTGAAGATTGTACTATAGATCTGATCCCGGGAGCTCAAGTGCCATTTGGATGGATGTATGTCCTATCCTTGCCCAAGAAGAAATCCTTGTTGGACTACCTACCGACTAATCCATAAAACAGGTTTATATTAAAATCTAAATCCCCAGCTGAAGCGTCTCTTTTTATTTCCTAGCAAGGAGACCATGGACCTCAGGCCATGTCTGCATCATAAGGGCCTCAACAAATTCACTGTTAAGGATAAATATCCCCTTCCCCTTATTTCATACATACTTGAAGAAGTCTGGGGTGCTTCTTTGTTTACTAAATTGGACTTAAGAGGGCCATATCATCTACTTCGCATACAAGCTGGCGATGAATGGATGACAGTGTTCAGACCCCCTTCAGACATTTCAAATATAAGTTGATGCCATTTGACCTTTTCAATGCTCCCTCAATTTTCCAGCTGTAACCCTCCAGACCATTGTTCTTTGCCTGCCAAGCCTCTACAGAAAGGGGAAAGACCATATGAAAATCAGGCTTTCTCCCACACCCAAAGGGGCAGTCCAGCCTGGACTGCTAAATCATTTCCTTTTTGCAAAAGACCTCCAGCATCCCCCGATATGTTTCGGCCTCATTGGGCATCATCAGTGAGGAATAGCTTGGGTCTCTGGACCTAGCAGACAAGAGACCCACATATAGGCATACCCGTCCCACAAAGAGATGATAGTCAATAATTTCTGCCCAGCACATAATGCATGTGCCATCTTCATCATTCCCTAGTGGAATCAATCATTTGTCTCCAGCACATAATGCACATGTCATCTTAATCACACCAGAGGGCAATGAGGCATCATGACCAGTAACACAATACACATTCCATCTTTATCATGCCCTAGTGGTTGTCACTGATTATTTCCCCAATATAAAAATCATACAGGCCAAATCCCATTTTCATAACACCCCTTGGGCAGTCACCATTGAAAAGCAATCTGTAGTTCACATACAATAAACCTAGCCTTTGGGATCCTTGGGATATATCACTTCAACTGAAATGTAATTCATATGTATGCTTTAATTTATATGTATGCACTGGGGCACCTTAATTGGACAGAAACTCAAAAATAAGCCGTTGAACTGAATGTGTATGTCACAAATTTGTGAAGGAACAGAAAGAAAATGAGGATGATGTCAAAACTGTTGGAGGTTGTGAAATTTAGTGGGCCTTAGTGGCAGGTTGATTGGCTCTGAGACACAACACACAACATGTGTTTGCTTGATGAATGGGCTCAGTCACACAGAAAGCAAACAGATGAGTGTTTTTCAGAGAACAGAAAAGAAATGGGCGCTGGGAAAATTGCATGAGGTTGTGCATGTTGCTGGATATTTGCATGCTGGAGGTGGTGTTGATCACATATGGTGGGCTTTAGAGGCAGGTTGATTAGCTTTATGATGCAACACGCCACCTGTTTGACAGCACTGATTGAGCAGAAAAATGGATGAAGAATTTGAGCTGTGCCTTTTTATTTGAACCGGCATACTCACACACAAAACAAGTAGCTGAATTGTTTTGGGGGAGCAGAGAAACCATTGGGTGTGCTGGGAAATCATGTGTGGTGGTGGTAATCACAAGACGTTGGTAATAATGGCTGTTGTTTTGTCTGTGTGACGCAGTATGAAACATGCTTGAGCACACTCAGTAAGCAGTAGCATGGAGGAAGACTTTGTGCTGAGGCAGCTTGATTGGACAGGCACATTCACAGATATACCATGCAGTTGAGTTGACTTGAGGGAAAAGAAAAAAACAGTTGAGAAATTGTTGGAAGTGTTTTGTGATCACATGTGGTTGGCATTAGTGACAGGCTGATTGGCTGTGTGATGCAAAACACCACCTGCTTGAGTACACTGAGTGAGCAACGGAATGGAGGAAGAAGTTGCACTGGGCAGCTGTTGAAAACATGTGCACTCACACCCAAAACATGCTTTTGAATAGGTTTAGGAGAACAGAGAAACTGTTATGGGACATGTGAACATGTTTGACATAGTGGTGATCACAGGCCCTAGGCATTAGTGGAAGGTTTCTTGGTTGTGTGACCCAACACACTACCTGCTTGGAACAGTCAGAGAAGAGATGCAGATGGGACCCCCTACATGGTTCCTATAACGCATTGAGTGCATGAGAGACATTATGCACTCAGAGAGCCATAGAGAATGTATTCTTGCACTGAAAATGTGGAAGGATGTCGCATGGAAGAATGCTACATGGAAGGATGTCACCTGCCAAGATGTCAGAACGAATCTGTAGACATCATGGACATACATTAAGATGAAATCTAAAAAGGATAAAGTGATGTCATAAAGAATATATTTGAACCCATGTTGGAACGATATGAACATACTAGGTAACGATGTAACTGAAACACTAAGAGTAACATGTACCTGAAGCGAAGGTAATCATGGATCTAAAAAAAATAAAAATAAAGTAACTTACTGACCAATAATTGTAAATAAGCAGTAATGCAAGGTAGAAAGCCCTTATATAGAAGCTTGCTATCGAGGAATATATAACATTGCATGGACGGCCATGTTAGGAAAATGTACGCTGGCACACGTTGAACATAACCAAGCTACCTCAGAGGCAGGCCAAGGCTGTAAGAACCAAGATGCATGAAAACAGTTTGGTATGCAGAGCCGACGATGAGTCAAGGTAAGCCTTGAGTTAGCAATGCTATTTTCAAAGGAAAGCACATGGCAGAAAGGGAGTACATGGATGAGCTCTCAATGTGGGACATTCTTCAATAGTTGGAAGAAGACGAAAACATCTGTGAGAGCCAAACTGTTGGCCAATTAAAAGCGTATAAAGTTCATATGAGATAGAGTAGGCAGGTCTATAGAGGACAAGAGGAGCAACAACACCTTGCATACATTGAATAAAATAGTAGTAATGGAAGGATGACCTGGACACCTTTGTGGTCTCTTCACATGTGACTTAAATCGAAAACAAAGGCTATTTATTAGAGCCTAAAGCCAAGATAGTTGTTTGCTCACCCTCCCTTGAATGTTCCATGACAGTGAGCAAGCACAAGGTCAACTACAAACTGAAGACTTTGGCTGATAGCCTACATATGAGAGATAATGGACTAATTGGGAAAAAGGGGAGTAGTCTGTTGGAATTTAAACAGCTAGGCTTCGTTTCACGTATCTGCTGCTAAGGAACTAAAAGTCCATGTTTGGAATAATATGCCAACCAATCAGTGGGACTGGGGGGCAAGCTAACATATAATGTTGCAGGAGCCAATCCACTGTTATGTCCACTATAAACAGTAGTATGCATATTTAGAGGTAATTCAAAGTGTGTCCTACAGATAAGGGGTAGACAATGATGCACTCATTCTTATATGTTCTTTAAGTAGATATGTTGCCTTCACCAATCCCTTCCCTTGATCGGTTTTGTAATTTGCCACGTAGAATGACATCATATATGACAGATTTTTGGTTATAAGACCTCCATGTAATCAAATTGGTTTTGAGTGTGCAAGGATCTGTCCAATGTTTGCAAGTGGATTCAGCTTTAATCAATTGATAATTAAGTAGTACTTTGCCATACTCATTGAGTCTGTATGATTATTTGGTCTAAGATCTATTATTGTAATACCATTTATCACAAAAGACACTTCAAGATTCTATACCACATTTGGTAGCAGTGTGGATGATTGCGATCTAGTCAACCTAGGCCAGATCAGACCTCCGGATGCTCGATTACTCTTGCCATTAACCAGAAGACCACAGAGTTTTCTGTGGAGATCGGTGCACAGAGTCACGAGTGAAGATGATTTGGTTGGCAGGTCGCCTATGATGAAATTCCTGTCCGGTACCCACAGGTGTCCCGTGAATGGAAGGCAAACTGATCGGTTGAGGGAGAGTCGATGCCGGAGACCTAGAACTGAGTCACGGATATAAGTAGAACAACAAAAGTGGCAAAATAGGGAGAGGGATTGTGTTGTAAATAATAAGTGTAAAAAGAAACAGGATTTTTTTGGGGGGATTATAATGAGAAATACATATCTCGATTCTAAGGGGACCAAAGGGTACGCACTAAGGTAAAGGATATTAAGGATTCCTGAGGCGAGATCCGCAGAAGAGTGCGTATCATACTTCAGAATTAAGTGAGACAGAGAAGAGATACATTTACTAAGATAGTAAAAGTACTTGTACACAGTGAAAAAAAAATAAAGGGCACCTGTGTGGGGTTATAAAACCTTCAATATAAATATTTTTTGTGTCTAGACTGATGAATATGAAACAATAGTAAAATATTAAAGAGATTGGTGAAAAATGTAGACCAAGAGATTGACGCCAATCATGAAGGGAAAAATCAAAGGAGAGTACTATATAAATAAAGAAAAAACTCCTAACATACAAATAATACAAGAATGATATAATAAAAATCGATACAAAGTGTAAATGAAGGAGGAAACAAACTGTCATTGCATAGATTGAAAAAGAATATATATATATATATATATGTATATATATATATATTCAGTGAAAACAACTTTGTTAAAGGGACGTTATGGTTAAGTTGCGCTACTAAAAACCTATGAAATTCAGTGAAATAAATGTTGTTAAAGGGACGTTATGGTTCCAAGTAAAACAGAAAAACCCTTAAAATTTGCCAGTTATGGTATGCTAAGCAATCATAACTCGCACCACCACCGTGCACTGCTGAGACTAACACCCAGGACATCAAAGACGACATCACAAATGTCATTGATGACATCACTGATGACATCACATGTCTGGCTCCCTCTTTTTTCCTTTACGGACATATCTAGGCCAGTAACAATCAGGAACAAAAAATTCATATTCAAGTACTATATTTGTAGAGTTATACTTCAAAAATGATCTTACAATAAATCACTTGGGGTTCACTCACAGCATATGAAACATATAGATAGGGGAAAAAACATTTGGAAAACAGAAATGCTTTGTGTGTATAAATATAATCAGTAAGGTAATCAACACTTTCTTATAGATCTGACTTTTTTTATTACTTTACTTTCCCGGATATGCTCATATTTGTATACATTGTATGCACACTACTCTCCATAGGTTCCAGTCACATTATATGATAGTTATACACAGTGAAGTAGTAGCTTTGAAGCAGAGCGATAATTTCTGTGTATAAAGTTAATCAGTTGGGGTATGAAGATTGGCTGGTAATACTGTTGTTTACTTCATTTTCCCTGTATATGCTCATATTTGACTGTGTTGTTATTATTTGTGTTTTGTTTTGAATAATGCAATTATGTGGTAAGTGGGTTTTATTAGCTAGTTATTAAATGATGCACAGTAGACAAACCTGTAATAAAAAGCATGTATCATTTTACTGTTCAATATGGTAAGATTAATAATATTGTACATCGATCATGTGTGTTGCGCTCAATGCCTATGTTTCTACATGAGTAGTTTAATATACTGGAAAGAACCTGATAATAGAATGGTATTCGTATCAATGCATTACTTAATGCACTACATACCTCATGATATTTATTCCAATAATCATTCACACTTTTTTAAACAAAATTACTATAAGAATCCCTTGTACATACTTTTCATGAAAAGTAAATGCACATGTGATGTCATCAATGACATTTGTGATGTCATCTTTGATGTCCTCGGTGTTAGTCTTAGCAGTGCACGGTGGTGGTGTGAGTTATGGTTGTTTAGCTTACCATAAATGGTGAATTTCAAGGGTTTTAGTAGCGCAACTTAACCATAATGTCCCTTTAACAAAGTTTTTTTCACTGAATTTCATAGGTTTTTAGTAGCGCAACTGAACCATAATGTCCCTTTAACAAAGTTTTTTTCACTGAATTTCATAGGTTTTTAGTAGCGCAACTGAACCATAATGTCCCTTTAACAAAGTTTTTTTCACTGAATATAGATATAGATAATGTAAATGTGATAAATGTTTACCAAGACTCCCTTAGCTTAGATAGATAAAACATAGGAAATACTGAACCCCCTGCCCTCGCTAGTGATTTTGATGTCCGCTGACCGTGCGCATTTCCGCAGTCGGATGTGGTCACCATCAACACTATCCAAAACATCAGGGGATATCTTACATTATTGTATCATACAATAAAAACACCAAATATGTTAAAAAAACACCATATAAATACATTACATTTAATAATACATAAGGAGTGGAAACTGTATATGTAAGACACCAACCATCCACTGAAATAGCGTTTCCAATATAATGGAATATATGCCTCCAACAGAGTTACCTCACAGAAACTGTGCAGCAAAAAGCAAGAGCAAACCTACACAGCAGTAACACCAAACGTTTGTAAAAAACTAGTAAGTACACTATATTTATTTCATATGTTAATACATTTTCTGTATTGGGTACACTAAAACTAATATATATATTATTTTTTTACACATAAATGTCCAGTACTTTGGAAGGGCTGGAAGAAAATTTCCCACGAGATGAAATGAGTGAAGGCAGTGATACTAATGGTAGACACACCATTTCTCTATATAAGTGAATTAATAACCATTACTTTATGTGTAGTGAACATATTTTTTTAACAGACCATATAGACAATAGCCCTCATTACGACCCTGGTGGTAAGTAAAGTACATTACCGCCATGGCGTAATTAACGTTTCCGTGCTGGGTCGAAGCCGTAAAAAGCGGGACATTACGACCCATCGGCATGAGCATTGCACCATGGCGGTAATGTAAACAGCGCCATGGCGTTAATGCCCCCAAAACAGCACCTACCGGCATCTAATGCCGCGTAAGGTGCACTACCGCCATCCCGGCCACTGATCTTAGCACTGACCATAATTAGCGGTCACCGTAATTAGCGGTGACCGCCAGTAAGCGGAACCGGAAGTAGCGTCATCGCGGCGGAACGGGAAAGAGCACGGCGGCCATCTTTAAAAACACTATCCATTGTAATCCTCCACTACCACTGCACATCTGACCCCGAGACCGTGCAGAAAGCTACAGCCACATCCACGCATCCCCACAATGCCAAAAGTTGTTAAAAAAGCCTGCGATCGGCAGCGGCAGGACCGCTTCAGCAGGGAGGAACTAACAATGTTGGCTGAAACGCAACAGGAAAAGGCGGACATCGTCTTCTCCACAGAAATGACAAGACCAGCCATAGCCCACAAAAAGGCTGTATGGGAATTCGTAGCACAATGGGTCAGCGCTGTAGGAACCATCCCACGCAACTCAAAACAGTGCCGCAAAAGGTGGGATGACCTCCGGCTCCGAGTAAGGAGCATACTGTCGGCCAACCGCAACATGGCCATGGCAACTGGCGGAGGAGAAGACTCCCCAATTAAGATGCAGCCATGGGAGGAGATATGTGCCTCGACGATCGGCATGGAGAGCATCGAGGGGGTCGGTGGAATGGAGAGAGGAGCCCCGACATCAGGAGACACAGGTAGGTGCCTCTAATTTAGCCATGCGAAACCCCCTGAATTCCACTTACATGTGCATCACAATGTTGCCCTATATGGTTAACGCAACACATCAGCAGAAGACCTAAACCCTGCACACATGCAGCATGCACACTCCACAGCAGGCACCCACATTCCTGCATGTTCAACCCACCCAAAAGGGAGACAACCTGTATGTCACAGCCTACAAAGTGCACCATCTATCCATCAAATTCATGGCAGTCATCACAATGCCTGCTCAATGTCCGCTGACCCATCAATAACACTTTCCCTCCTCTGCTCCACCACAGGCTCCCAATCGGACACCGGCATGGACGAGAGTGGCACCACACCTGCCAAGAAGGCCATGCCAGAGGCAAGAGCCCACCAACCCTCCACCTCTGCTGGACCCAAAGACCAACCACAGCAGCCAAAATTGCCTGTCGCAAAACAGCCCAGGGCAGCAATGATCCCCGAGGCAAGCAGCATGGCACCACCCACAGGAGACACACAACAACTGCTGCCCACTGAGGGGAATGTGTCTGCGGGGAGCAGTACAATTGGGGAGACAGCGACGTGGGGAATGAGGAGGATGACACAGAAGGTCCCCCCACTGCCCACCTTCATTCCCCCCACCTGTCCCTAAGTAGCCTGCACGGAGACGGCACACAGGGGCTATCCCCTGAAGAGTCATGGCCAGCCACTCCCAGCCCAGTGGGAGGAGGGGAGGAGAGGAGTAGCCCAATTACCCCGGCAAATGCAACATCAAATGCCCCAGATTTCCTACAGTCACTGGACCAAATAATGACGAGGCAACAACAACTGTCCTCACTACTCACGCAGCATGTGGCTGATTGTGGAGGTGCCAGTGCACACATGGAAAGATGTGCTGAGACTGTCAAGGCAGCCATCCAATCCGCAAGCAAAGACATATGTGCGGAACTAGCCGCGGTGCGGAATGTGCTCGGTGAGCTTGTACAGACAATAAGGGACACGCGGCGTACCGAGCAGCCCAGTACCTCCTCCACTGCCAGTTCTGCCGCAACCAGCCCCGTCTGCAGGTCAGCCAGGAACCTGCGGAAAACAGGCAGGGGGGCCCCATGGGCCGGGAGAGGGGGCTTCCAATAGTGGCCGCCCAGTGGATGAATGGAACATTACCCACTTCATCACGGGCACCGTCACACCTTTGCAGGGAGTTCAGGGAGGAGGGGGAGGTGGGGTGGGTGTGTTGGGGAGTTCAGGGGGAGGGGGGAGGAGGGATTGGGTGTGTTGGGGAGTTCAGGGGGGAGGGGGGATTGGGTGTGTTGGGGAGTTCAGGGGGGAGGGGGGATTGGGTGTGTTGGGGAGTTCAGGGGGGAGGCGGGAGGGTGGATTGGGTCTGTCAAACCTATTCACATTCATAATACACTTTTTCCTTTTGCACAAATCAAATGTGTGGACATTGCTCATTTTGTATGTGTGCTTTATTGGTGTACAGTCCACAGTGTGCATGTCCCAGACACACACAGTGCCCCAAGTGCCGTCTCCATGTTACACACACCAGCCGTGTGTGCTAGAAGCATTGGTCAATGATATTGTGACGCATTTCATGCCCCTCCTGTGCATCGCTGCCTCCATGAGGTGCTGCCCCATCCACACCCTCCTCATCCTCATCGTCAGGTGGTTGCAGTTCAGCATCAGGGGGCAGGGCTACATTTCGTCTGACGCACATATTGTGTGGCATGACACATGCCATGACGATCTTTGCCACCTTCTCATGGCGGAACAGGAGTGCCCCACCAGACCTGCTGAGGCAGCAAAACCGTGCCTTCAATAGGCCAAATGCCTGCTCAATCACCACACGGGTACGTGTATGTGCACGCTTGAAGTCCTCCTCGTGCTGGTTCTGTGGGTTCCGGACTGGTGTAAGTAGCCACCTCTTCAGGGGATAACCTGCATCACCTGTATGTGGGCGAGAATGTATGTGTCAGTCATGACGTCAAACTCAAAACTTGACGTGCCACCATGGCTTGCATCCAACTGTTACTTCGGACCACTTTGAAATGCACTAATTGATTCACACTATGTGACAGGAATATGCTCATGGCTCTTATGGACTGTTGTGCATGCCATCAACCAATGTATGCAGGGGAGTCATGTGCCTCCTTCGTGCACAGTTATGGGGGACAGGCCTTTCAGTTGATGGTGTTTGGTGACGTGCATGTAGGTGCATTTTGTTGAAGTCATTGTGGTCTGAATTGGTTCAATGCACTTGCAGATGGTTGTGTTATGGTTGGGACACACCTTCATTCACATGGTAGGGCTGCATTCATCAGGCCTTAGGTTTACTGGTGTCAGCTGAGGTTTGTGATGCATTAGGGTATGATCTGGCTCCGTTGTCTTTGCTACTCACAGCCAGGTGGAGTATGCATTGGTACGTCGTTCTCCTATCCACTTCGCAATTCCATGGTCATGACATTAGACTCATCGAGTAGCCAGGATCGTGGGCCTGCATGTCGCTCCATGTGGCGTGCTATTGTGGAGTTCCTCAGGACCCTTGAATCATGGGTTGCCCCGGGGAATCGGGTACAACAATGTGTGAAGATCCTGTTGGAGTCACAGATCATTTGCACGTTGATTGAGTGAAATAGTTTACGGTTGCAGTACGGTGCCTCCATGGCATGTGGGACCACCAATTCCACATGGGTGCAGTCGATGGCACCAATGCAACTAGTGCATGGGAACCCACTTTGGTGTTTGAAATCTCCCGGGCAGTCCGTGGTAATGAGATGTGGTCGTCTGTGTGCTTGAGGAGGGCATCGAGCACTTGGATCAGTGTACGAGAGAATAATGGTTGTGAAATGCCATGCAAGTGCCCCACTGTGTGCTGGTAGGTGCCTGTGGCCAGGAAGTGGAGTACAGACACTACCTTCAGTAGGGGTGGGTTGGCGGTTTTTGTTTCTATCATGCTGATGATGTCGTTGTGTGTCATGTCTACGATGGCGGTGATGGTGTCCCGGTCCAAACGGTACAGGGTGTGGATCTGCTCAGCAGTGAGGTTGAATGGACTGGCTCTGATGCGTGGGATTGTGGGCTGCCTGTGTGGTGCCACTGGCTGTGCTGGTGGGGCTTGCTGGCCCTGCCTTGCCCTCCTTCTCCTCCTGCGTCTCCTCTGTGCAGCCTGTTGTTGTTGTTGTTTTTGTTGTTGTTGTTGTTGTTGTTGTTGTAGCACTTGCATTGCTATCAGGTCCTCCAGCCCCAACATTGCTAGTCCTATTGGTATCATTGTAGAGTGTGACTGGGTGTGGGAAGGGGTGGGGTGTGCTCTTTTTGTACTTCCTGAGTCTGTATTGCCTCCACCTGTGCTGATTCTGTGCACCTGTGGCAGCTGGATTCACTGCACATGGCCATTTACGGTTGGTTCGCAATGGCGTAATTAGCATCATGGCGTTAAGGTACTTAACGGGCTTAGTGATGGCGTTAGGTGCATGTCCGCTTGGGTCGTGATCCGCGCAGCTTTGTGCCATGCTGGTATTTACGGCGTGGCGGGTCGCCTGCGCGCAACCTTGTTGCAGTTAGCGGCAGCATTAACTACGATGCCGCAAATGGCATCGTAGTTAACGGTCACGGGTCATGATCGGACCTAGCGGAAAACGATGCCGGTAATCATTTACCGCCATCGTTTTTCACTTACAGCCAGGGTCGTAATGAGGGCCAATAAGTATGATATACCAAAAGAGACATTAGAAGATCTTCTGAAACGAATGGAACTAAAAATTGATATGTTAATGAAAACTTAATTCTTATAAAATAGTTTATTGAGCACCACATTAAAGAAAACATTAAATATCACTGTCCCACATGTACCTGTTCCCCCTCTCCATGTCCCAGTCAACTATCCCCAAAACCTCCCCAGCAAGAAAAACATTACGATGAGACTTCCATCCCTTCCTCCTCTCCATTACATCATGTCCAAACCCCTAATTCCCCTGTGTTTGTTTCAGTTCCTGATTCCCCCTCTCTTTCGTAATGTTTATACTGTTAAACAATAATAAAATTGTAAGTGTGTTCTTAGTATATGCCTGTGTCTTAAATTTTGTTTTTAAAGGCAGTTAGGGTGTCCTTAGAACACTCAAGATGTCCACCTGTCCGTAATTAACCAAAATGGGGGTGTCCTAAAGACAATGGGCCTCATTACGAGTCCGGCGTTAACCGAGGCGGTAAAACCGCCTGGTTAACGCCGGACTCGTATTACCATTCCGCCTCCGTGATTCCCGGAATTACCGGGGCATCACAACCCCGGTTTACCGGGAATCACGGAGGCGGAATGGTTTAAATCCCCATTCCCATTGAGTCCTATGGGACTCAACGAGAATCGGGATCATGGAAACACCGGCAGCATCTTGTAATGCTGCCGGTGTTTCCTCGTCCGCCTGCAGGCGGGCGGTGTTAAACCCGCCAGGTCAGACCTGGCGGGAACATCACCTCCCGCCTGCAGGGGTCGGGATCAGGCGGTCCGGAAACAATGGTGGCGGCGGGTTTACCGCCACCGTTATTTCCGGACCGCCACGGTCGTAATGAGGCCCAATATACCTGTTCGTACTGTTCGTAATTAAAATGGCAGTGTCCTTAGAACACACTAGATGTATGCTTGTCCACAATTAACCCAAATGGGGCTGTCCTAAGGACAATATACCTGTTCGTAATGTCCGCAACCAGAATTAATATATCTGTAAAACACATATCCTGTCCACCTGTCTGCAAAGTTTTGACACACATTTATTTTATTCGGGGACTTCAACACTGTTCGTAGAACACCCGCACACATGCGCATCACACACCCGAACACTGTCCGTCGAATACCCGCGCGCATGCGCACAACCATCCCTGTGCATTTGGTGCCCTGCAGATAGCCGTCCCATTCGCGAACGTGTCCGTGATGTCATCATGTGACCGCACCCACGCTGAGCGTGTGTCCTTATTTGCAGACACTGTCCGGGCCCCCGAACATTTAACTTCCACATGAGAGAATCCAAGATGTGCAGCCACTTCACAGTGATCTGCGTGCACCTCCAACCAATTAATCCATGAATCTCCCAAAATCCAAACAATCTGCTTTCTGAAACACACAGCCATAGCTATCTGCTCTTCTCTCATTAAAAATACCTATGACAAACTCTTTCCTTATACAACACACCCAGTAAACCTTATTAACCAAGCCCTTGCTCTGCTCAGTCTCATTTGCATGCCTCTCAACCCCAAATTCCCTGTATGTAATACGCGTTGTCTGTAGACAACCACGGTGTCCATGGACAAATCAAAAAATCTGAACGTGGGGAATGAACATTTAAACAGTGTGCCCCATTTCCCCTTTGAGGTTGGCTCTGAAAAGCGTATTTTTTGTTTTTTTTGCAGATGCTTCAGAAACACTTTTTATTTTGTATATTTTTTTGTTTTTTTTGTTTTTGACCTCCATAAATCTTCACATTAGCTCTCCAAAGCAACCCTTATTTCCAAAACAGCTTCCCCTTGCCAGCTCTATACTTTATATTGTCCTCTGAAGCCCAGTATAGTAACACACTAATACAAGAATAGCCTTCCCAACTTGATGAAGCTGCCCATTGCACAATCACACACCTCCACAATCATCCTTACCATCATACTCAGACACTCATGCACAAAGCACGCATGCACTGCACAACAGCCCAACCCACACTTTTTTTTTCTCCAACAGACCCCAAAGAATGCCAAATAAAGTAACTCTGTAGAAAGCACCGCAGAAGTAGAGCAAATCAAAATAAAAGTGTCCAAACTAAGCATCCATCTCTAGCAGATTTTGTACAAAAAGTCCAAACAAAACAGCTAATACAGTCATTAAGTGAAACAAAACAATCTTCCAGTACAGAAACTTTGCCTCCTCTATCAAAATGTAAAATAAAACTGAAAGTGATTAACAAGACTTCAGCTACCACTACTGCTAAAGCTGTACCTATACACCTTGAGGTAGTGGCAAGTAACCATACCCAAAAAATATTTTACAAAAAATGTTCTGCCACAGAGTCCTTCAGAACCTTATAAAAACAGGAGAGATATCATGCACAACCCTTAAAACCTACCGTAGACAATGTATCCTTGAAGCTCTCATAGACAATGCAATCCTTCTCAAAAGGAAGTTATTTATTTTAGTTTTGAACAGAATGAAACCACTAAAAAAACTAACTACTAAACTACAAAAAAGACTTCTCAATATACAGAATATCTAGAAAAATAGCTTCTTAAACATCTGTGGAGGTGAATGGAGTCCCACCATGAGCACAGAACCATATTTTAATGAAGAAGCATATAAACAAAAGCAAACAAACCCAATTGCCATACATAGCAGTAGACGAGGGTATGAAAACTTAATAACATCATTATGGAACAAGAAACTCTGCTCACAAAAATATCCCCAGAAAACTCAGTATCACCTCTCCATTCTACTGAACCAAAACGTTCAGTTTACAAATGGCAATGCACATCAATGTGTAACATTGCCAAACAATCTTTCAAATCTTTACATCAGTTCCTCAATCAGTATGTAAAAAGCAAAGACAAATTCAAAATGAAACTACTACAAAATATGGATGCCTGTCCATGGCGCAAATACACAGGACTACAAGGACCTACATTAGCCTGCATTTCAGGACCTATTTGCAAAAGCGCCTTCCATCATATAAAAATGATATCAACCGATTATTCAACTATAAGAAATCTGGTCCATATACTCTACTATGCTAAAAGTCCTGATTTAGCACTGGCCAATTTAAATAACAATCTTCTGCATGGTACAGCAAAACAACTACTCAAATAAATAGATAATATCCAGAGAAAATATTTTGGAAGTGAAAGCCACTTATGTAAAGGCCAATCCCCATCTTAAACATGCAATCCAAAGAAATAAGACACACCCCAACGGGAAATGAGACTAAGAAAACAGGCTGCGAGAGTTTGTTTTCTTTTATGTAAAATTTAAATTTAAATTTAACTCTGCTGCCCAAGAGCGCTCCTGCAAACATAACAATTACATGAACTTATCAAGGCAAAAATCATCACTGGTGACGTCATTATATTAGGGACTACATGGACACAGGATTGGATAAAAATTAAGTAACATATGTAGCTGTAGGTGCTGCTCCCTCCGGATTGGTTGTTCAGATGGTGGGAGGGTGAGCGTCACAAGGTCCATCTGCCTGTGTCCAGGCGGGGTGAGGGTCAGGTCGCTGTGAAGCAGAATGGCCACTAACTAAACTAACATGAGATACTACCATTAGACATGCACTAAATAATAGTCACTACAGCTCCTTTGAGCAATCATTATAAGCCTATAAATTGCATACATATAATCACACCATCACTCGTTGGGACTTATATGGAGTACCGGGCTTAAGGGTCTTAGCAAAGGTAATAACATCTATCGTGGGGTGGGTCTGAGCACATCAAAGAAACCAGGGGGCATGTTGACATTTGTTAGTTCTAGGGTGCAATATACTGTGACAGAGATCTGATTTTAGTTTGGGGCACACTAGGGTGGGCTTCATGGCAGGGTCGTGTGTCTGGTACATCAAGAGAATACCTTGCAGGAACACAGGGTTATACTGGCAGTAATTTTCCAACATTGGGGCTAAGAGGGCAAAGGCAGGTTTGTGGAGATGGATGAGGTACAAGGCATGGTTCAGGCTGGTTCAAACATGGGACAGTGATCTCAGAGGAAGGGCGAGATGTTACATTTGTTTTTGTTGCTATTACCTCTGGCTCGAGCGTGAGAATGGAGCTGCAAAAGCTTTCAGGCACAGTGAGAAAAGGGGAGAGAAGCCTTTTCGTATTATCGCAGTTAGGCCTAGTCCAAAGATGGAGTTGAGGGTACACAAAATGGATGTCAAGTGTCTCTTGCAACAGCCCCATCAATGCCAATCCCAGCATAAGGGCTGTTGTTAGCATAAGGGCAATGGAGGCATCCCCCACCCTTGGTCGAGCAAGTGATCCACATCGTGCTGAATGTATGATGGGGGGTCCAAATGACCTCTCACTCCCACAAACTTACAAAATGCAATAGCTTTACAACAAACTAGCAACTATTGTATAAATAGCAACCTTCTATTAAACACATACAAAAAAGAAATACTAAAGTTTAAAAGTACCTACGCTGAAGTACCAAACCATGTGTGTGATGCCGCAGGACTTTTTATTAAAGTCGCACAAAAACCAGACAAAACGTACAAAATAGAAGACAATCAAGATTCAAAATGGTTCCAATTAGATGTCTACCTTAGAACAGAAAACAAATACGAAATTACTGACCCCATAATACTTTGCAATTACTGCACTGCAAAACTTGACAACAACCAAACACCTTCACATGCTATCACAAATAACTTGGAATTATTCTCACTACCAAAAGCCCTGCAACAACTAAATTTAAATGAGAGCATCATAATTCAAACAGTGCACACGTTTCAAGCAATAATACGCCTTCAACCAAAAACAGCAAAATCACCTCCCTCTGTATTAGTGAAAGGCATTTGTGGAAAAGTAGTTTATTTACCATTAGATCTCAAAGAAAATGTACACACTCTAGGAGTGCAACAGCCAATAGACCAATCTCTTATTATCTTAGTAAATGGTGTACCTACAAAAGACAAAATAAAATTGGCAACAACTCGTGGACTTACATAAAGTTAGACAAGCCCTGCAGTAACTAAAAGAAAACAACAATGAATACTACAAATACATTAATATTGAAGAAAACCTGAGAGAAACCATTGAAATAATTCAAGAGTCACCAGAAAGTGGTCAATTTCAACTTCTAAATCCTGCTACAAAATCCAATATTTTAGACCATTATATAAGTCATCCTTTACACTCTAAAGACACTATAGATGATGCACTAGAAACGTACCAAATGCGACAAGCCAAAGGATCTCCAATCAGCATATGGGAAAAAAGTATAGAAGCACGGGCCTGTCCTCTACTCTTTCCTACTGGAAAAGGAGGAAGGTACGATGATAGACCCACACAGATAACAGCATCAGAACATCGCTATTTACGAATGTATTCTCACGACCCCAGATTCAGACAAAATGTGTAATACATATTCCACCTTCTCTTTGAAAGTGATTTAGCAACTCTATGCTATGGAGATGCACTCACATTGAAATCAGGCACCCATTTTCAAAATATGTCAGCTCCGCAATTATTGCAATAAGTGCAAGAAAAAGATGAGGTTTTACAGTCAAGTATTACAAATCTTTTAGCAAATAAGCGTGGTACAAAAGAATACTGGTTCTTACGTCACAGAGATGTACGCTGTAGGATAAGAAACCTTGGCCCACCCACTTGATTTGTTATATTAAGTTGTGCAGAATATGCATGGGAAGATTTACACGATTTCCTACACATAGCAAACAAAAACAAAACAAAATAGATATAAAAACACCAGGAGAACTCTGCTCTCTAAATCCTGTAAATGTATCAAGATATTTCCATCATCGCTTCATTGCTATGCTATACTTTATTTGTAATACAACTGTTACTCCCCTCGGAGAAGTTCATCACTTCTTTTGGAGAAAAGAATACCAAGCCAGAGGAGCACCACACATCCACATGTTATTATGGATTAAATATGCTCCTAAATTTGGTCAAGACAGTGATGCCACTGTGTTGCAGTTCATCCAAAAATATGTCACTTGTGAAATCCCTTCACAAACAACACATAGTGACCTTCATTCACAAATTGTACAATTTCATAGACACAAATTTGGGAAATATTGTTGTCGCAAATATATAAAAAAAGGGAAATACTACACCAAATGCTGCTTTGGCTTCCCTAGACCAGTTTCAGCAACAGGCCAAGTAAACAACTTCATGTCTTCAGTCAGGCATAGTGTCAACGGTAAATCACCTAAGAACACATATTACTTAAAAAGAACAGAAGAATCAAAATACATCAATGATAACAATGCAATCATTGCCCTCCTATGGAATGCAAACATACATGTGCAGACATTTCCACTGCAATTGCACGATATGTCACAGCCTACTTAACCAAAGCAGAGAAAACAGAACTTCAGAAACTGTGGGATGACATATCATCTGACAAAACACTATCTCAGAAATTGTACAGCCTAGGCATAAAAATGCTCTCCCAAAGAGAATGTGGCTGCTATGAAGCTGCAGACTGTTTAACCGGTGCTGCCTTATATGGAAAATCTGACAATATAGTATGGCTAAGTCTTGGTCCTGCTAAATCTAGAAAAAGAGTTCTCAAATCATATGAGGACATAGAAACAATAGCCAAACATTATCCCAACAGCCAAGACATTTTGAAAAGTAATTCACTAGACACATACTACCAAAAAAGGAGTACCACTTTGGAAACCAAGTGGGTAATTCATGGATTATTTGTGGCGAAAAAAACGGGATTTGTGCGCCATTCTGCTCGCAAATCCCCATTTGTTAAACAGGGATTTGCGGGCAGAATGGCTCACAAATCCTGTTTTTTCGGCACAAATAATCCATGAATTGCCTGCCATGTGTCTCTACCACATAGCCCAAAACTTCACATACAAAAATAATATTAAACCAGATGAAAAGAAAGGTAGATACAGAGTTGTAAATTGTGAAGGCAGCTTAGTGAAACTTACCAAACACAGCTTATTTAATCATATCAAATTGTCATTAAAAACTCCTCAACATAAAGAACTGTATTACATGTCCCTGCTGCAACTTTTTAAACCATGGAGAAAAGAAGAAGAGTTACTGGATTCATATGACTCCTATGAAGACGCTTTCAAAGCAAATGAAAGCACTATAACAGACATAAACTTTACACAGTACCAAACAATGTTGCACAATGAATAGCAACATGAAGAAGAACTCCAAGCCCAACTACACTCCCGAAAGTAGTCAACCTTCTGTAATAGGAATCCAAGGACCACTTGGACAGCCACTAATAGCAAATGAGGTAGAACTAGCCATGACCGAATTAGAAAACACCATATGTCAGTATGAACAAGCTACAGAAGACTTTGCTGTACTGAAATAACAACTGAACAATGAGCAGCGTAGCATTTTCCAAGAAATAACAAAACAAATTGAACATGGTGTGCAACATGAAAATAAAAACTGTACCTGCCAAGACTACAAACCTATACTGATATACATGAAAGGTCAAGCTGGTTCAGGCAAAGTTTTCTTAATTAAAATCATCAGCAGGTTTGTCCAACAATTGACAAACAACAAACTGTCAGCTGTTGTAACTGCCCCCACAGGTTTATCTGCCTACAACATAGGTGGTGCTACTTTACACAGATTACTAGTCTGTCCAGTAGAAAACCAAAACAAATTAGACTATTACAAACTTTTTCACAGAAGAACTACGCAGAGTTTTCAATCAAATGAAAATGCTGCTAATAGATGAGGTGAGCATGGTCTCCAACCTAATGTTGGCTTTGATTTACCTCAGATTACAAGAGGTCCTCAAAACAGACTGCAAAGAGCTATTTGTAGGAAAACACATTATTGTACACATTATTGTTTTCGGATATCTTCTTCAATTGACACCAGTGAAAGGTGAACCTATTTTTAAAACCTTATGGCACAAACTGTGCCATAAAACATGTGCCAGTCTGCAGACCTCACATACAGCAACATTTTAAAAAGTATTAGAGTTGGTGTACTATCTCAAGAAGCACAATCAATATTGAAATCTAGGCACATCCATGCACTCTATGACCATAAACCATGTGCTACTGATGTCATGGAACAATTAGCACACACAAATCTTCTTCAATTCACACCAGTGAAAGGTGAACCTATTTTTAAAACCTTAGGGCACAAACTGTGCCATAACACTCTTGGCAGCATAGGAAATGTCAACTTTTGGCAACATTTCCAATACAGAGAATTAACAGAAACCATGTGCCAATCTGCAGACCACAAATATGCCAACATTTTAAAAAAGTATTAGAGTTGGTGTACTATCTCAAGAAGCACAATCAATATTAAAATCCAGGCACATCCATGTACTCTATGGTCATAACTCATTTGCTACTGATGTCATGGAACAATTAGCACACACAAATGTCAATTGTATGTCCTTGATGCTAACTCTTGCAAGCTCTTCAAAATTCAATGAAACAATGTTGAAAAAAGAAATGCAACCAATAACTGAAATTTGCTTCACAGATAAACTGGACGTACATGGTATGACACTACCCATGTGTCAACAAGCCACAACAAGACTAAATAGCTTAGAAAACTCTATCTGTAACACAGCTGGTTTGGAGAAAATATTAACATTATGTTTAAACTGTAGAGTAATGCTTAAACGTAACCTTGACGTGGAGCAAGGACTAGTTAATGGAGCACTTGGTACAGTAGTTGGCTTTCAAACATACCCCGTGACAACAACATTCAATTTGTCAATATTCTCTTTCACAAACTATCAGAAGTTAAAAGGATAGGACACTCAACAGCCCACTTCCTTCTTTTCAAAGACATGTATGTACGCATAGAACAATTTTCACTAACTCTAGCATACGCAGTTACCATTCACAAATCACAAGGTCTTAACCTAGATAAAGCATTGATAGATATTGGTAGCACAGTCTTTAAAGAAGGCATGAGAAATGTAGCACTATCACACTTATGTACACTTGACAGGCTATTTCTAATCAACTTAGATGCAAATAAAGTAAATTCTGATATTCCTTGCAGTCTAGAATACAATAGACTGCGTTCACTCTACACACCCCCATCTAAAAATCTATCCTTTTCCACAAAAAGCAAAACGTTGTAAAAGAAAATGACTTCAAACTGAAACGCTACAGGATACCACTGAAATTCCTCCAAAGAAACTAATACATCATCAAGTACCAACCAAAGGTGAATCTACTGGTCAAAGTAACTCAACTACTTCTTCAAATAAGCAACACACACTCCGGACAAATGACGTTGACACAGAACTGTTAGATCCATTCAAATTTTCAAATACAATTGGTGTAAATTGCTAACCAAATGTAGCAATACATATTCTATTCCAATTGCCACCAATTATTGACACCATTTACTTACACAGTACAGACCAATTGTGTTTACAAATGTTAGTCCTTCATAGAAATGCAACCAACAATCCTGACAACACTTACAGTGTTCATGGAATAAGACAAGAATTGTACTACTGTGTTGGAATGGTCAAATTCACTATAAACTCACAAGAAGGTCCACAATAATTTCTAATGTACATACTACAAGTTCTGGAAAACAAAAACATACCTATAAATGAAATCGTACAGATTTCATACATGTGGAAACATACAAGCACTCTCTGCAGCCATGTGGCACAGGAACAAGTCCCTAATGAACGCTTCATGTATGTATCCATACCTAACTGTGAATCCATTCCATTTCAGCAACTTTTAAACAATGCAAACCATGGCAGATTATGTACTGCCTGCAATTTAGATAATCGCTCCACAAATACAGGGCCTCATTACACGGTAGGCGTAAGGGTTTACCGGTACCGGTATTTTACCGGTACTGGTAAACCCTTACTGCCTTACTACGAGGTCCCTTTGCGGGTTGGTACATTAACACCTGATTTTAGCAGGCGTTAAAAAACGAACCCGCGAAGGGACCGGGGTGCTAATTACGGTACCGCAATTTGCGGTACCGTAATTAGCGCCTTCCCCATTCCCATTATGCCCTATGGGGCAAAAATGGGAATGGGGAAGGGCAATGGAGGAAGGAGGAATTACCGCCTTCCCAACCTTGGATTAGGGTGGTAATTCCCCTTTCCTCCAAGGGGGTACCGGTAAATTACCGGCATGAACCATGGTGCTCATAGCGCCATGGTTTACCGCCTACCGTGTAATGAGGCCCACAGACACTTAGGGCCTCATCACGAGTTGGGCGGTAACGCTGGTGCTAATAGCGCTGGCGCTATCTGCCCTACCGCCAAACCCCAAGCGCTATTAGCGCCGGATCACGAGTTTGGCGGTAATGGAAGTCCCCATTCCCCACTGAGCCCATTCGGTAATGCCCCATTCCCCATTGGTTCTCAATGGGGAATTTTCGCGCTCATACCGCCGGTGGATTTCCCACCGGCGGTATGAGCACACATTTTCGGTGGATTTCCCCCGGCTCAGAGCTATGGAGAAATCTGCCGATGCCCTGATTTGGCGGACCCTTAAATCCGGCGGTAATAGCGCTACTGCTGGATTTAAGGGTTACAGCCAAACTCGTGATGAGGCCCTTAGTAAATACATAATAGTAATGCTTTTATGTTACAATGCAGATGGTACCAAAAACAACTGTAAGCTGACTGGATTCACACATGGTCAAGTACCACTTGGTAAGAAAACCTTCACAACAATAGGTATAATCTACCACGGTAGGAGCCACAACCAATGCAGGTCACTAAACTGCATATATAAAAAAGAATTGTGGATGGTTTGAATGTAATGATAGTACGAATACTCTAAAGCAGAGTTTACTAGCAAATCTTGTAAACGCTTACTTATCATTCTTAAAACCAAAATTTAATACGGAATCTGTGTATGAACATAAGCAAAACTTCAACTTGAAAACTGTGCACAATTAGAATATGCCAGCATGTATCTAAATACCCCAAGATCCTGCAACAAGCAAACAGATAAATAAATACCACTAAAATGTAACAAGAAATACACAGTTAGAATATGCCAACAGGTATCTAACTGCCCCAAGATTCTGCAACAAGCAAACAGATAAATACATACCACTAAAATCAAATACGAAATATACAGTTAGAATACGCCAACAGGTATCTAACTGCTCCAAAATATCTGCAACAACCCAACAGATAGATGAATAGCATAAAAGTAGAAATAAACAATTAGAATACACCAACAGGTATCTAATTGCCCCAAAAATCTGCAAAAAGCCAACAGATAGAAGATTAGCAAGAAACAAGAAATAAACAGTAAAACAATGAAAAAAATATATTGTACCACAACATAGAAGGTTTTTATTTTAATCCAGCATGTTTTTTTTTTCCCAGAGCCCCAATGATTTAGAAAACAAACACAGAATTTGAGCAAATTGCGCAGTACACTGATTTGAACTATAGTACTTGTAAAGTACTAAATATGAGGGTAAACAGATACAGACATGTGTATTATGCAATGCAATAACTCATTATGAACTATCTACTCTAACATATGATCTTTTCTTTTATCACAGAGATCGAAAAAGTATGTTTAGTCCAATTACCCATGTCATGAAAAAACTGCATACAACCACAAAAAACTCAACCAGTGAGTATTAAATAAATGGACTCACAAACACTGCTGCATAACACACCCATTCAAGCAAACATCTAATCATACACCAAATCCAAAATGTTTACTTCCATGGGTATCCTATGATGCAGTCCTTGTTACAAACTCTACAATCTTAACTGCATAGCCTAGCCAAAACTCTACATACAAACTCTACAAATGAAACAGTACACAAACTTTTGGGTTGTGGATATTTGATGGCTGTTTGATTCTATGGGTGTGTTATGCTGCGGTGGTTGTGGCCAGGGCCTAGATGGGCCTAGACTCTAGGCCCTGGCCACAACCACTGTAGCATAAAAACACATATTCTACCAAACATTTTGACTGTGGTATGTGGGCTACTTATAGGGGATATTAATTACAATCAATGCACTACTAACAACCCAAAACCAACACCATACTAAAGTAAAATTGCTAGTAGTGCATTTATAATGTCTGCAGACTGCCGCAAAGACCGCGGACATGGAGAACATTTCAGGGGCACCTGTCACCTAAACAAATACAGTGTTTGACCCATCTCTTACTCAACAACCCTGCCAGGCACTCATGCACACCAACACACTCCCCAAAATTGCATTTCGCCTCTGTTCACCACTGCGCTGTCCGCAGAAGTCCCCTGATCCAAGATGGCGGGTGCATCGATACAATGTGACGGACCTCATGCCTCACTCCAGCCAATCAGCGAACACGTTGTGTGTCAGCTGACATAACGCAAGTCTATTAGCGAATTGGTGTCCTGTCTGCGGAGCGAACAGGGAACTGTGTCCACGGAGCGGACAGAGATATCACACATTTATTCGCTTTACATTTTGGTCTTATAAAAAAAAAAACGACTGGACGGATTTACACCAAATTAACACTTTCAGGACTAAGCCGTCGTTCCTGCCGCCAATTTGGTGGAAATCCGTCCAGTGGGTTGAGCTGTAGGCGTGAGCAAAGGTTTTTCCAATTATGTCTATGGGAAAACAAAAACATTTTGTGACCCCCCTATAACTTTGCCCCCCCGGACCAAACCTCACAAAACTTTGCAAAAGAAATTCAAAGTGGGCCTATACTTCTTTTGCAAAGTTTGGTGAGGATTCATCCAGGGGGAGCGAAGTTATAAGCCGCCCAAAAAGTGCTCTTCCTATGGGACTACCAATTTAACCCTAGGCCATGTAATGCTTGCCAGGAAATCCAATGGTGTCCCTGCCTCTTTGCCGGAAGTGAGCACAGCATTTCTGTGCTGCTTTTGGGGGTGCATTCTGACTTTTTCTTCTGTACAAGTGCAAAGGAATCGTTTCTCAAAGATATATATATATATATATATATATATATATATATATATATATATATATATATATATATATATATATATATATATATAATAAAGTGAGCAGTTAAAATATATCCCGATTGGGATTATAAACAGTGATTGATGGTGCCTGTGCCAATTGATCAGCATGGTATATTTAATAATTTAATAAAATAAAGAACCAAACAAAACAATGGGTAAGTATTGACAATCAAAATCTATCTGTCATCATGGGGGATACATCTCTTTTACCTGTATATAAGACATTACCAGGATACACAGAGAAAATACAGAGAAAATACTATTCGGAATGGGCTGGAGGCCCGACTAATAAGAAACTCATGCCATGGTCTCAGAGAGTTCGCTGTCAAAAGACGCATTACGGCATATGATAACATACTTGCATGCCACATATAAGGCAAAAAAGCTGTGGAAAACACCATTTTAGCACTCTGGAAAATGTACCAGAGTGAGAAGTAAGATCCAGCCTATAGGGAGTGGATGCTCAATCAGCATAAAGGGGAGCATAAAATGTATTTGGCTCCTCTTCCCCCTCCTGAAAGAAATAGTGCTGATACAGAGGAGAAGGGATTTTACCCTTTAAAAGAATTAAAAGCAGTAACGGAGAATGTTAATCCAACATATGCGCCCCTGCTTATAGCAGTGAAGATAATGCAGAAGGGAGCGAGAGCAGAGAACGCAAGGATATATTAGCATGCAATGAAAGTAAACAGCTTGATGAGAGAAAAGACAGGCCAGACAGACAAATGGAGATAGAGGAAGAAATAGGGAAGTAGAAATAAATAAAGTATAAAGCTAAGGGAATAACAATAGTACATAATGAATGGATGGGGACACATATTGATTAGCCTAGATGATAAGGGTATTGATGGGGTTCGAGAAAGAGGAGCGAGAATAGCAGGATCAGAAAGAGAAGGGAGAAACAAGAGCATGAAGAGAAAAGACAATATGAGGCAAAGAAAGAAAAGGAGTGATTAGAAGAGAAGAAACGAGAACGAAAATACATAGGCTGCAACAAAGGCGAGATAAGAAGAGGTTAAGAAATGGATACAAGTAGGGGATTACTAGATGATACCTCACCCTCCACTACAGCCTACCATTTTACTATCTATCTCTCCTATCCTCTCCAACTGCTTCACTATCTCATATCCTTCTCCCATCACTAAATCTGTCTGGAAGAATCTTAGGAAGGAGATAATGGGCTCTAACCCAGGCCTTCCTATTGCAGACACCTATATCTGACACACTATCACTGACATCCTCTTCTTCGATGCGCACCTTACCTATGGACCCGCTACATGTTCGGCTTTCTCTCTCCTTTTGCCTCTTCTCCCATAAATGGTGACACTGACCTCTTCGCCATTTCCAGAGTCATGTTTATCTCAATGGAACCATAATGGTTTAGGGTCCTCAACCCAACCTTCTTGTATTCAACAGGCTCCTCTGTTGCCTCTCTAACCTCACCTCTCCCTCCGGCCAGGCTCCCTTGCCTTATGTGTCTATCTCCCCCTCTGCACAGGCCCTGTTACCTTCTATGCCTTCATCCTCCTCCGTACAGGTGCCCCTACCTTGCTGTACTGTCTTAGCTCCTTTGTCGGCTTCGGCTCCTTCACCATCCTCCACTATCCCCCGTACCCTCTTGCCACCCTTGGGGGCGACCACTGTCCCCTCTGCCCCCCGAGGAAGACCTTCAAAGATGGCAAGATGCTCCACATTGAAGAACAAAGATAGAGGTGGTAACCACTCGAGTTACTTGCTATTCAAAATCTCGTATTGAAATCTGTTGTAAGTATGAGGAGCTTCCAAACCATATGACGATCCTTTGACACTAGGATCCACAACATACAGAAACCCACAAAAAGCTGGATGTAATCACCCAGCTAGATCTGGCGCTCTCTCAATTGCTCCGATTGAGCTAATGTTTATTTTGTGCGTTATATGCAATCAATAAGATTTCCTTTTTATGCAAAATGTTTCCAGTAATTATCCCAAAAGTTTGTTCTCCCTTTCAAGCGTGCAGATCTGATTTTCACAACAGACGCTGAAGCACGGAGCAGCTCGCTTACATGGACAAGCAGAACCTTAAGATCCACGAGAACTACAAGCCTATGAGATGAAGCCCTGAAGATGGAGAAACTCCCCAAAATGCATAGGCTATATAGCTATGTTTAAACTTGGGAAGTGATTCCATGAATATTGCTAAAGAATTGCAAAGAGATAATCTGTGTTAAATAAAATTATGTATTTCTACAATCAAGAAATCTTGTGGAAGATGTATACTTGAAATGGAAAACAAACTTTTCGGATAATTACTGAAATCATTTTGCATAAAAAGAAATCTAATTGATTGAATATAACACAAGACATAATCATTAGCTCAATTGGAGCAATTGATAGAGCGCCAGAACTAGCTGGGTGATTCCATCCAGCTTTTTGTGGTTCAAGATGCTCCACATTTCCACTCTCAGAATTCACCCATCAAACACTGGTCTGACATCTGCAACCTGCTCAAACTCATGGATCTGGATGCTCACCATCACAGAAACAGGGTTCAAGGATAGCTATGTCACAAGCATTGACACTCTCCTCCCTGAAGGCTACACAATCTTCTCTGTGCCCAGGACTAAGAAAACAAGTGGTGGAGTGGCACTAAGGTTTCCTTGAAGGGATACCTGTGTCCCTCATCCCTACTCAGGCCTACTCCTCCTTCGAGTGCATAGTTTGCAGACTCTCACTCTCCGCTATATCTTCTCTCCTTATGGCCACCTTCTATTGGCCACCAGGTCAGTACACTCTCTTCCTGTCAGAATGGGCTGACCTGGCCTCCTCCGTATTCTGTTCCGCATCTCAACTCCTCCTGTTGGGTGATCTGAACATCCATCTGCACTCTCCTGACTCCTCAGGTCCTTTCTGCAACCATTGCAACTCTCTCTCCTTATCTGTCATACCTTCTGGCTCCATGCACATTGTGGGCCACACCTTGGATGCTCTCATCTCTACTGAGATCCCTCTTTCTACCCCTCTCACTACCTCTCTCTCTTGGACTGACCAATCACTTCTCTCAGCACACCTGAAGCTCTCCTCTCATCTTGTAGCAACACACTTGGCTTAAAAATCAGCAGAGCCATGAAAAAAGTGACAGTGGCTGCCTTTGCTGCCACCTACTCTACTCCACCCATTCCTGTGGCTGATTCCCACCATGACACAGCCCTCGCTAACCTCAAACACTCTATCTCCAACACTCTTGCCCCTCTTGCCCCTGCCAAGAGGGTCCGACTAAAGCCTTCCAAAAAGTGCAATTCTTGGTACAACTCTGATGTGGCTGCCCTTAAATGCAAATGTAGGGAAGCTGAGTGGAAATGGAACTCATTGGGCCGATCATTTAACAAACTGGCCTGCAGCCTCCTGCAAAGGCAATATCAACTCTGCATCTGCTCCAAAAAAAAGTCTTTATGCAAGCCCACATCTCTGTGGCATCAAACAACACGGCCAAACTTTTCAAAGTCTGCAAGGAACTGGCCAATCCTGCAGCAGCCTCATCTTTGTCACACCCACCACAAACTTTGCTCGGCCCTGGCTGCACACTTCATCACAAAAGCCCAAGACATTCTTTCCTCCCTCTATTCCACTTCACAGCATACACCAACACCGGAGCCTCCCTTTGCCCCCCTCCTCCTACCCTCTCCTCTCTCTCACCTATCACACTTGATGAGGTCACCAGACAAGTCTCCTCTATTAAGGCTTCATCTAAACAGGTGGACCCCTGCCCCTCTAAAACCATTAAAGACAATATTGACTCCCTCGCCCAGCCTCGGCGGATCTCTGCAATCTCTCCATTTCCACTGGAGTTTTTCCAACTGCCCTTAAGCACTCCCTTGTGGACCCTCTGCTCAAAAAACCCTCTGCTGACCCCTCCATTCTAGCAAACCGCCACCCTATCTCCAGCACTCCTTTTTTGGGCAAACTCCTGGAGAAGTTGACAATCACTCAGCTGACCCTCCACACTGAATCCATTGGCTGCTTCCATGACCATCAATCTGATTTTAGAGCAACCAGATGCCCAACAACTGCTCTTCTGAACACCCGTGAAGACCTGCTCTCAAATCTGGACACCAACACTCCCTCTGTCCTCATTCTCCTTGACCTCTCCTCTGCCTTTGACATGATTAACCACAACATCCTGATCACATGCCTCCATGACACCCTGAGAAACACAGGACAGGCTCTGGCATGGTTAATCTCCTTTCTCTCGACCACCCATCTCAGGTGGAACTCAGAGCCTTTTTCTTGACTATTGCTCTCACAACCAGTGGCATTCCTCAGGGATCTAACCTCTTCCCCTGATTCTTCAACGTCTATATGGCAGGCTTGGCACGTGTGACTGCCACTTTCACCTCCAACTTCCAATGTTACGTAGATGACACGCAAATATCTTTCAGGCTACCCTCAGCCACCTCCTCCTGCTCGCTCATATCTGACTGTCTGTCAGCTATTCAGTCATGGTGTGCTGCAAACGACATCTGCCTCAATGCCAGTAAGACTGAGATGGTTCGCGTGGGACCCCTGCTCCCGCTTTCCCACTTTTAATTGGCGGTCCTCCCTTGACCCTGTGCTCACACCCATCTGCAAGGCAAAAAAACCCAGTGCCATCTTTGTCTCCACTCTCTCCTTCTCCTCTCACATCTCTGACATCTCTAAAAAATATAACTATCAGCTACACCTCCTCAAGGGTACTCTACCTTTTCTCACTTTCCTCCAGTGGCTCACTGTATCCAGAGCCTTGGTTCTCTCTAGGCTGGACTATTGCAAAAGCCTGTTCCTCCACCTCCCTTCTTCTGCCCTGCACCCTCTGCAACTCATCCAGAACAGAAACGCAAGACTTATCCTTGGCCTCAAACCCAGGGACTGCATCTCTCTAGTGCTGAAATCCCTTCACTGGCTCCCTGTGGCTGCAAGGATCAAGTTCAAGACCCTCTGCCTTGTCCACAAGCCTTTCTTGAGCCTGGGACCTAGCTACCTGCAACACTGCCTACCTAAAAACTGTCCCTCACGAGCCCTCTGCTCATCTACCTCCATCCTTCTGCGAGTGAGCCAGTTCTCCAAGCAGAGATTTGGATGGAGATCCTTATCCTCTGCAGGAGTCTCCCTCTGGAATAGCCTCTCTACCGCCCTCCATTTTGAACCTGACCTTTTTAAGTTCCAGAAACTCTTCAAGACCTCCCTCTACCCTGCTTATCTAGCGCTCTGCTCTCCCCATCTCTCCCTCCTCTTCCTTAGAACTTGCTGACTGGCCACCTGGTGTACCTCAGAGTCTGACCGGTCCTGGGCACGCCCACCAGTCCTCTCTCTCACTTGCCACAGGTCCCTACACCCACCCACCTTCACAGCACTTAGAAATAACCAATGAGAGTGGCTCTTTCTGCACTTACCCCAGTCTCCGATGACTGAGTGCACTTGGACATCCCCCTCCCTGTGACCGTCTAGATATTTGCACGATCCATATGCAATGTGCCTGAAGATCGCCTGTCTGTTCTCCCTTGTCTTCTCCCCTTAATCACAATGGAAAAACTGCAGAATCGTCGCCAGGCCTATTTGCTATGTCTCAACTGTTAAATTTATTTTTATGCCCTTACTCTGCTATTATCATCTCAGAATGTCAAGGGCTCTGAGAGAATGTTCAGTTTTTTTACCCATGTTCCCACCCTCCTTGAGCGCTTTGAAACACTTTCCTGTGTATAGGTGCTATATAAATAAACAATTCAATACAATACAATACAATACAATACAATAGAATATTTATGCCATAGGAGCATAGTGCCAAATGATGCACAAGAACAAATGGAGGAAGAGAGAGGGTCACAACAGACCCAAAGGAAGCTGCAAGGAATACTGAGATTAGTATGGGCCGGTGGGCTTGATACAGAAGATATAGAGCAAAGGCTTGGGAATCTACACAGGGAAATGACGGACAGAGGAAGGTACAAAACCCTAGAGAATAGAGGGAGGAGAATGAGACGGCGCACAGTGAGGGCTTTCAAAAGAATCAAGTGCAGAGAAAGAGAGGACACTAGATCCAACACCATACACTGAGCAACCACCAGCATGACCGCGTAATACAGGGGATATATCCCTACCATATGTAAGCAGGATAAGATCATTATCAGGAAGGAAACACATGGGCGAGGCTAGCTCTGCTGTGAAGACAATTCCCATTATTAGAGGAGAGGGAGGTCAACCACAATATATATCATGGCCACAGATGGATACAGTTTAAGGTGCAAATTGCTGAGTTTAACTTCCGGTGTGGGAAAATTGATTCATGAGTTTGAAAGGATAACATCAGGAATGACGTTAGCTATAGGTGACATAAAAGGGTTTCTAGCAGCTAGCCAAGGGGAGAGAGCTGACGACATTTGAAAGTGAACAGGATTTGCAGGTGTGACTGTGCAAAACACAACACATGATGGTTGCCATTTATTAATTGCAGAGCAAACATATGGTGAGCACTCAGAGTACAATATTCCTATAAATCGGATATGGGTGCCGTTACAACTAGGAAAAAGGGAGAGGATGAAGATCCTGTTGTCTTTATTCAAGCCATTCAGGGCATATGGCAGCAGGAGACTCGTAAACTGTGGGATAAACCGGTAGCATTACTTTACCGTATTTTGTGTCAGGGGCTGCCTGAGCCAGTGCAAAGACAATTGAAAAAGCAAGTGAGAATGGAAGTGAAGCCATGGGCAGAAATACAATACAGAAAGAATCATGCATCACTGCTGATTAATACAGGAGAAAAATAAGAGGAAAGCTGAGAACAGAAAGCAGGAGGAAGTAAAGGTGGTTCAGAAGAAATTGTCCTAAATAGCCATTGACGGAGCGGCATTGACAAGTAATGAAGGAGGGGTGACACAGGAGGCACATTCTGGGGAGCAAAATAACGCAGAATATCCTGCAGATCAGAGTGGGTAAAGTTTTTGGCCAAGAGGAAGACAGAATGGGTCTAGAGGATTGGGACGAGGTGGATTTCAAATCTCTCAGGGAAGATGAGGATTTAATGGTGGTCAGCCACAACAATGTTGGAATTGTGGAAGAATGGGACACCTAGCTAGGACATGCAGAAGCAGAGAAGGCAGGCAACAGCTTGGACAAGCTCCAAGAGGGGGGATGGGTTATGTTCCACAATATAATGCAGAACTGCAGGAATATTATGCCCAAGATCACACGCACGCTCAGACATATGCACCACAACCCAACAAGTACAGCCAGCACTGCTGCAAAAGCAATTTCTGCAAGAGCAACCACAGCAGGCACCCAAGAAAATACAACAGGCACAACCACAGCAAGCACAGATAAAGCAGGCTATTGTACCACAATGGAACATGACCCCTGGAGTCCACAAGGCACCCACACCCAAAATGGGGAGTGTGACTGTGATAGGATGAAATCCTTTCACAAGTACGGGGATTCATTTATATCAACAATAGGACAGCCCGCAGAGTAACTTGATTTGTTCAGTACTATCAGTGACACCACCATGGGACAAGGTGACGACAGGGGGCAAGACATTTTCTAGTAGACAATGGAGCCGCTCGTTCCTGTGTCCGTGAGGGGAAATAACCAATGTCAGGTACTGCCATGAATGCACAAGGGTTCTCTGGGGCGATGAGTTTAGTTCCTTTTGCAGACAAATTACCAATTTCTATAGGAGAACATGATATGTCAAGGCCATTGTTATACTATAGGCAGATGCCAGTTAACATATTGGATCGTGACTGAATGAAAAATCTGAATATGACAAAGGGCCTCATTACACGATAGGCAGTAAGTAACGGTTCTTACCGGCATGGCGCCAATAATGTGTCAGTGTAGGAAGCAGCCCGCTAATTGCACGAGCACACGGCCATGAGCTTTGCGCCATGCCGGTAAGGACCTTACCGCCATGCCGTTAAAGGCCCCAAAAAGTCCCTTAGCGGCACCTAGGAAAGCACTGATTGCACTTCCGCCGTCCTATAATACGGCATTAGCGTTGACCGCTAAAAGTGGTCACCGCTATTAGCGGTAACCGCTAATAGCGGTGACCATAAATAAGCGGAACCAGAAGTAGCGTCATCGCACAGGAACGGGAAGGAGCACATCAGCCATCTTTAAAAACACAATCCATTGCCATCCTCTGCCCCCAGGACCTACAGTTATACCACAGCCTGGCAAAATCATCCATACAACCACTGAGAATGCCCATGGCCATAAAAAAAGGAGCAGCGCGGCAGAGTAAGGAGCGCTTCTCAAATGAAGAACTGATAATGCTATCAGACACACTTGCTGCCAACGCAGAGGTTGTGTTTGCAAATGACATGCAGCATCCCACACTAATTAAGAAGAAAGAGATCTGGGCAGAGGTGGCCCATAAAGTCAGTGCAGTGGGCTCCACCCCCCGCACTGTGAAAGATGTACGCAAGCGGTGGGACGATCTACGCCTCCGTGTACGCAGTATCCTAGCAGCTAACAGGAGCCTGGCCATGGGCACAGGAAGCGGTGGAGGATCCCCAATAAAGCTGCAGGAGTGGGAAGAGACCTGTGCCAGCACCATTGGGGTCAAATCTATTGAGGGAGTTGGCAAAATGTAACGCGGTGTGACGTCATCGTCAGATGGAGGTGAGTGTCCACACAAAACACTGCGCTGCGAAACATGAGCTAATCCCCCAAATGTGACCCTGAAATTAGCTCATGGATGGGTCCATCAAACATGCATGCACACAACCCTGCCCATATGCTGTGCACATTCCCACACAAACACATGCATGCAGCACCCCAGACACGTGTGACCCAGATTCACGCATATATGACCCATCCATCTGTCAAACAGCCTGTATGGCCAAACATGAAGTCCAAATGCATACAACAGCAGGAACAACAACATCTGCATGATGCACGTTGACCCATCACCGATGCTATCCCTCTCTTTGTCCCCCACAGGCTTACAATCTGACAGTGAGGAGCAGGACACTGCAATGCATGCCCCACCTCCTAAGAAACAGGGCAGGGGAATGGCAGCAGGCACCATGGCCAGCACATCGAGGGGCACTGAAAAGACTGCACTCCCGCAGAGGGCCAAACCCACACAGCCACCCACGTCACCAAGACGTGAAAGTCCGCCAGATGTAATTGGAGCACCCACTCCAGCAATTCCCACCACGCAGGATCCACCTGCGGAAGGGACACTGTCTGCCGCTAATAGCTCCATCGGCGAGGCAGTTGCCACGTCACCCATGTCCGATGTGGAGGATACTTGTATCTCGGCCAGTGAACACCATACACCCAGCCCGCAGCAGTCAGACCAACAGAGCCCACGCCCCCACATCACATGCCAGCAGGCATGAGCAGTCTGGGGATGAAATTGTGGCAGGGTGCTGGCGTCCCACGGTGACATCACCTGATGGTGGACATATGCCACAAGGTGCGGCAGGTACCATACAACTCAGACACAGAGGCCATGACATAGCCATCATCCGACAGCGCCAGGAACACATCACTGCGCTGGTCGGCCAGCATGTGGGTGAGGCTGCCCTGGCGAGGGAGGAGTGCAGGGAACATGCCAAGGGCATCAAACAAGCCATAGAAGCCAGCACCAACCGCATATGTGAGGAAATATCAGCTGTGAGGCAGGTCCTCAGACGCATTGCAGATGCTATGGACAGATAGAACCCCCCACCGGCACCGGACCAACCGAGCACCTCCTCCTCTGCCAGCTCAAGGCAGACCAGCCTCTTGCACAGGTCCATGCGGGCTATGCGGCGCACAACCTCACAACCCCCCAATTGTGGCAGAGGGGGTGGGAAGTAGGTCCAGCCTGATGTTGGTGACACATGTACTGCAATGCTGCACTGATGTGCAAGCCATGTTTGGGACTTTTTGGGAGGGTTTGGGAGAGTCGTGGGGGGAGGGGGTAAAGGGTTTTTGGGAGAGTTGTGGGGGGAGGGGGTAAAGGGTTTTTGGGAAAGTTGTGGGGGTAGGGGGTAAAGGTTTTTAGGGAGAGTTGTGGGGGGGCAGGGGTAAAGGTTTTTTAGGAGAGTTGTGGGGGGAGGGGGTAAAGGGTGTTCGTGGTGTCGGGTCCATGCACTTCATTTACTTACGTTACTTAATACACACTGGTGACATGACGAATCACAGGAGTGGACAATTTTCTTTGTGTATGTGTGATTTACTGGTGGGCAGAGCACAGTGTACATTTCACCACAAAACCCAGTGCCCCGATACCCACATCCATCGCACCCTCTTCATCCATGTGTATTAGAAATATTGGTCTATCAGATGCTGGCGCACAGCACGTCCCTCCCGTGCATCGCCACCTGCATGATGTGCAGCCCCATCTTCTCCCTCCTCATCCTCATCCTCACCAGGTGGTTGCAGTTCAATGTCAGGGGGCAGTGGCACATTCCGTCTGATGCACATATTGTGCAGCATGACACATGCCATGGTGATCTTGGCCACCTTCTCATGGCCATACAGGAGTGCCCCACCTGACCTGCTGAGGCACCGAAAACGTGTCTTCAAAAGGCCAAATGTCTGCCCAATTACCACACGGGTACGGGTATGTGCACGATTTTATTCCTCTTCGTGCCTGATCTGTGGGTTCCGTACAGGGGTAACGAGCCACCTCTTCAGAGGATAGCCTGTATCACCTGCATGGGTGCAACAATGGGTATGTGTAAGTGATTACATCAAGTGGAACCAGTAACTATCACACAAGTCAACTTGGCATTGTGAATGACATCCACAAATCCCTACATGCATGGAGGTAATCAAAGTAACCGCAATGTGGGAAGGTGATGTAGTCCTTGCAAGTGTACATGCACTGTGCATGCCTACGGCAGTTATTGCCATGTACTGGGTGAGGTCCAGTCATTCGTGTCCTTTGTTCCTCACACCGTTTGAACCACACTGCTAGTGAACTGCCATTCCAAAGTTGATGTCCCCATGCTGTCATGCGGCACTTCTGTAGTAGTGTACGGGTGTGAATCAGTATAATGGCTACAGGTTATGACTTTGTATGCAGTCAAGGTCACATTTCCGTTGTGATGCTGTTCAGCGTACATTTCCATTGTCCATATTGGCTGCATGTTGCTGCATTGTGATGTAGAGGGTATGGTCTGATGTGCAATGTGCATGTGGATGGATTTGGCATGGTTCGGGTAATGGCCTCATTCCATTGTTGTGCAGCTTACTACTTGCATGTGGTTTACATATGTCAGGTCCAGTCTGGGCTGCCTTGGGGGACAGTGGTGTATTTCTGTATGAGCATTGTTTATCCTGTCAACTATTCTCAAACAGTTGGAGTATGCAATCCCCCCCGCAATCACACCGAGTTGGAGTATGCATCCTCCCCCCCCAATCACACCCAGCTGGAGTATGCATTTCACCACCCCCAATCACACCCAGTTGGAGTATGCATTTCTCAACCCCCAATCACACCCAGTTGGAGTATGCATTTCACCCCCCCCAATCACACCCAGTTGGAGTATGCATCTCTCCCCCCCAAATCTACTCCCCACATCACACTGCCATGTGCTTGTCATGCTACTCACCAAGTAGCCAAGAACGTTGTCCAGCATGTCGCTCCATGTAGCATGATATCGCTGAGTTCCGCAGGACCATTGAATCATGGGTTGATCTGGGATATCTGGTACAACAATGTGTGATGATCTTGTTAGAGTCACATACCATTTGGACATTGATGGAGTGGTATTGCTTTCTGTTCGGTAGACTGCCTCATTGGCATGTGGGACCACCAATTCCACATGGGTACAGTGGATGGCCCCAATGCCAGTTGGGATGCCTGCCAGTGAATGGAAGCCAACTTTGGTGTTGGAGATTTCCTGGCAGTCCGTGGCAGGGATATGTGTTCACTTGTGTGCTTCAGGAGGGCATCGAGCACCTGGTTCAGCGTGTGTGAGAACACTGGTTGTGATATGCCATGCATCTGCCCTACCGTACGCTGGTAGGTGCCTGTGGCCAGGAAGTGGAGCACAGTAACCACCTTCAGTGGAGGGGGGGTGGCATTACGGATGTCTATGAGGCTGACAATGTTGTTATGTATCATGTCCACAATGGTGGTGATGGTATCCCGGACCAGACGTTACAGTGTGTGTATTAGCTCAGGGGCCTGTCTCGCCCTCCTCCTCCTCCTGCTCCTCCTCTGTGCTGCCTGTTGTTGTAGCTGTTTCAATGCAATCATGTCCTCCAGCCCATGTAATGCTACTAGTATTAGAATCATTTTGGTGTGTGAATGGGTGTGGGAAGGGGTGTGGTGTGCTCCTTTTGTGCTGCCCAGTCTCCATTGCCTCCACCTGTGGTGATTGTGGGCATCTGTGGCAGTTGGGAACACTGCACATGGCCCTTTACGGGTGGTTCACGATGCCAGTATTTCCGCCATGCCGGTATGGGCTTTTTGCGCCTGCTCCATGCAGCTATTTGCATGTCCGCATGTCTTGTGATGGACTCCTATTTCTTCCATGCCGCTATTGCCGCCATGATGGGTCGCGCGCCTGCGACCGTGCCGCTATTAGAGGCACCGTTCTTAGCAGTGCCGCTAATAGCGGGTAGGTGGGTTGTAATTGGCAGGAGCGGTTAGCAATGCCGGTAATGCTTTACTGGCATCGTTTTTCCCTTACCGCCTACCGTGTAATGAGGCCCAATATCTTTTACTAAAGGAATAGGGTGCTCTACTCCAGGGATACATTAAATGATGAGGGCGAGTTTATATTATCCTTTAAATGCCATAAAGCATTACAAGGATTGCCTTTAGATTCAGAAGTATTTTTGCATGAAGTGACTTTTTTTATTGTCATGGTTACCCAGGTTGGCAGGTAAAATATTGAGAATACTTGATGAATTTGTGTTTAGGCCAGAATTCCCCATGGACGATGAGGAAGGGAAGGTCATTCCCTTAGAATTAAAAGCACCAGCGGTCAGAGAAGAAAGAGTGATGCTTCATGGGACAGATGATGAAGGAACAGGGTGGGGGACAGTGATAGCTCTTAGCGGATGCCTATTGACAGATTTGACAAAGACATCTTTAGAGATGACTATTCTGACAAGGAACTAGTGTTTTTTATAAGTATCACTTATTGGATTAAAATAAAGAATATAGAAATACTGCAGAGAATGGTGTTGGTAAAAAGAAGACTGTCATTCTTTCAGGAAGACTTAGAGAGAGTGCCAGAGATTTTATGGACCACAAGCCCATATGATGTGGGTTTCTTAAAAGAGATAGGTGCAGTTAAAATCAAATTAAACTAGGAACTCTTTTTCCATGGGAAAAGCAATACCCCATGTGCAGAGAGGCGGATGAAGGTATATTTGATAACATTTCCGCTTTAATAAAGCAAGGCATATTGGTGCCATCAGATTTGTCATGTAACACGGCTCGGGAACCTGTGAAAAAATCAAAGGGGGGTTGTGGAGATTTATTTGGGACCTTTGCCCCCTAAACAATATAGTCAAAACTGAGTTTCGTTTAGTTCCAACTCTTGCAACACTATTGTGTATTATCCCATCTAATGCTAAATATTTTACAGTTATAGATTTAACAAATGCATTCTTTTCAATTCCCCTTCATGCCGATTCACAATATTTTACTTCCTTTTGCTATGGAACGATCCGCCTAAAAAATACTTGTTTGCCCTAGGAGTACTGTGAGTCCCTTTCTTTCTTTAACAAAGTCATCCAGGTGGACTTGGGTAATGTCCAGCTTGAAATGCAATAATTCAGTATGTGGATGACATTTTGGTGTGTACTGAGGAGAGGTGTAGAGGAGACTCAGTTAAACACATGTCCATACTTTCAGAGAAAGGATATAAGGTAGACAAGGAGAAATTACAATATTGTCAGGAAGAAGTCTTGTAGATAGGACAGTTGATCTCTCACAAAGTGAGAAAAGTGACACCTGAATGAACATAAGCAATCATGAAAACCATAGTACCCAAAACAGTGAGGGAAATGCAGCAGTTTCTAGGCTTATGCAACTATTGCAGTGCCTGGGTTTTCAACTACCGTATGCATATTTGACCACTTTTAAAATGTCTTAAAGAAGCACATGTAGATAAGAGCACAATAACCTGGACAGATGAGATGACTGAAGGGTTCAACTAATTGAAAATGGTGATTAGTACAGCTCCTGTGTTAGGGATCCCAGACCACAATGAAGAATTTTATTTATTCTCTCATTCTCTCATTTAAATGGATAAGTTATGACAGCAGTTTTTACACAGATCGACATTAGGACATGGACATAAACCATTGGCATACTACAGGCTTGGGTGTTCTTTATCTCCCAATGAGGCAATTTGGAGACAGAACAGCACTGGAAAGCAGGTAATGCCTCTGGCATCATTGAGAGTAGCGCTGCAGCAGCAACACTACCCGGCGCACATGGCTCTAGATAGTCGAGCTGCAACAATTGCAGAAGAGTGGGTCTCAAACAATCTTTTGGAACATGTGGCAAAGTTCATTGTGAATTGCATAGTGCGCCAGAAATTCACTGCAGGGCATACTTTGTGAACAGTGAGAGGAGACATACCTAGTCCCAATGGCCCATTTCAGGATTTACATATAGATTATATTGTTATGCTACAAATATTGAATTGAATTGATGTTTTATTTATATTGCGCTCATACACAAGTGTTTCAGAGTGCGTCAAGGCCAGGGAGAGGAACAGGGAAGAACAAAACAACAATCTTACTAGGCCCAGTGACATTGAGAACGTGCAAGTGCATGGGGGAGTGGAGGGGAAAAGTGCCAGGAGGGGGGAGAGATGGCAAGTGTGGAATAAAAGGAAAACAGAATAATGTATAATAAATAAAATAAATAATAAAAAGCAACAAAAGCGGTGGTGCCGCCAGAAGGTGGTAAGTGCTGAGTTTAAGACAGCAGACGGGGTAGGCCAGGTAAGTGCAGAAAAAAAAGGGTGGGTGTATAGGTACAGAAACAGACCCCAGTGCAAGGGGTAGCCTAGAGGAAGTGCGGGAGGGTGGCATGGTGAGCAGGAACCTTGGCCCGTAGGACTGAGGGTGGCCAGATGCAAAGTGCCCTGAGAGCACAGATCAGCAGAGGAGAGGGGGGCCAAGGCAGAAGTTAGACTTTTTGGAGACATCAGAGATGTGGGCAGAGAAGGAAAGTGTGGAATTAAAGATGACCCAGAGGTTCTTAGCCTCACAGGCAGGGGTAGGAGGAGGGCCAAGGGAGGCCGGCCAGGGAGTGAGGGGAAAGGATGGAGAAGGTGTGCCAATGAGGAGGATTCAGTCTTACTGGCATTCAGACAAAGATCATTGGCGGAACACCAGTCTTAAATGGCAGTAAGGCACTCAGAGATGAGAGAGGGGGAGGAGGTGGCCGAGGGCAGCCTGAAAATGAGTTGAGTGTCATCAGCGTAGCACTGGAAATTTGAGCAGAAAATGGCAATGCAGTGGGCAAGAGTTGCCAGGTACTGGTTGAAAAACCAGGGCGAGAGACTAGACCCCAGGGGAACACCACAGGAAGAGAGGGAGAAAGATGATAGGAAGGACCTGAGTATGACCAGGGAGGGTCAATCAGAGAGGAAAGAGGTCAGCCAGCCCAGAGCCTGGTCAGTGATAACCAGGTTATCACAGAGACGATGGATCAGGATGGTATGGTTGACCGTGTCAAAGGAAGAGGAGAGATCAAGTAGGATGAGGACAGAGGGAATGTTAGAGTCAAGGTTGGAGAGCAGATCTTCATGGATGTTCAGGAGAGCAGTTTCCATGCTTCTGGTGTGAAATCAAAAAGAAGATATAGAGGCTGATTCCCCAAAATTAAATACACCAAATGCGGGTTACAAAGAAAGATACAGAGATCTTTATTCTATACTGAACAGTTTCAAAGGACAAAGCAACAGATAGCTATCAGGCCCTCAGTACAACACAGTGAACTCCAGCCCTGTTCGGTGTGCTCAGTGAGTGGGGCTGTACATTAGAATAGTCACACCTTTTAAACAGTCCAACACATGATGTTCCGACCACCTACAAGTTAATACATCACGGATCTAGGGTTCATGCCGAGTTCATACATCTATACATTTAGAATTTACCATGAATTCATTTACCAACAAGTTACAATGGCAACATTATGGGCCTCATTCCGAGTACGGCGATAACCAATGGCGCTATTAACGCCTTGGTTGACGCCGTACCCGGACCGGCAGCGCCTTGGTGGATGGCGGAATTACCACCCCATTATAAGGTTGGCGGGGCAGTAATTCACCATTCACCAAGGCTCTTCCCCATTCCCAAATGAGCCCCCATAGGGCTCAATGGGAATGGGGAAGATGCAAATAACGATGACCGTTCATTACGGTCACCGTTATTGGCTTGGAGGCCCCTTTGCGCCCTCGACTTTAACACCTGCTCAAAGCAGGCGTTAAGGGCGAGGGCGCAAAGGGAACTCGGAGTATGGCGGTAAGGGATCACCGCCACCGGTCTCATTACCGGTGGCCGCTATCCCTTACCGCCATACTCGGAATGAGGCCCTATGTCGTTGGATTTCTCATTGAGCCTTCTCATGCATTTATATACAATGCAGTTAAACAAGTGTTCACATTTCGGTATTTGACTACATTATGTTTAACATGTGCTCACGGATTAGCTTCATTGGCATAGGTAATCCTCTATACACAGGTCAACGAAGGACAAGGTCTCAGTTCATGACCCCAACATGTGGCCTGCCGGCAAAGCTACATATTAGCTTGTACACAGAGGTCAAAACGGCCATGTTACATTCGGAATGACCTGTCCACCATTTTATAATACAGGGTGACTTTAGATGGCTCTAAAATGGCGGATGGACCTAAAATGGCGGCTTACGCAAATCTAAGGTCAGGACCTTGTAACGTGGATTTCTTCGCAAAGCGTCTTGGCGTAGGTCAATATACATATATTCATACAGTATAGGAGGCACGATATGATTTCCCATTCGACAAACCCTCCTCTTGGCCTATGCCGAGGCGCTAAACTACTTCTAATCATTTTACGAATATTTCCATGTCTCAATGTCCACACACCCTGAATCACTATCGGAAATATCTACTGCCATTAGATCAGTTATCAACATTTCTTTCAACACATACTCATTGGAGTTCTTGTCTGGGGCGTGTACCTTGTGTCCTAATATTCCCAGCGCCTGTGCGCAACATCCCCCTAGCATCGAACATATACTAGGTAGACACTGTAATCAGCAACAGAGGAACAGCAGAATTCCCAAAATGATCAGTAAGACCGGAAGCACCTTTCAACCCCAAAATCGCAAGAAGTCCCAGAACCAAGCGCTAAGATCCCAGTTTCCCTCGGGAATGTGCACTTCTGAGCTAAGGATGTGCAGATTCTGTATTGTCTTGAAGATAGATGGAGAGGAATCTGGCACAAAAACACAGCAAGGGGACCCCAGTAATTTACACACTCCACCACGTTCAGCCAGAATGACATCTAATGCCATCCGGTTCTGAAGTGCTACTAATCTTATTGCTTTCTGTTCTAACGTCATATTATAGAGTATGTCCGTGGTCAGGTTGATGGTTCTCTCCAGTACTCTCGCTAGTCTCCTGATATCTTCAGAGTTCATTATTTGTCCCCAAAATGGAACAAAGAACTTTGCTACATCTCCAAAAACTTGTGCTGGAGTATCACCATCCTTGTCCCGCAGTGGACAACCCTTTGAAACCTCTCCAGTACTGGCTATGAATACCCCAGGTAACAGGATCCCTATATATCCCTGGGTAACCATGGAAATGCTTCATTACCACAAACAAAGTAGACAGGTTGCCTACATACAAAGGTCTGTCTTCCCCAGTCAAATTCGCAACGTTGGTGCAACCTTTAAAATCTCCCATTGACTGAAACAAGCCCGCGGGCTTGGCAGAGCTTTTCATATCCAAGGCGCCAAGGCCTGGAATGCCTTACCAGCTACTTTGCGTAAAACCTTGGACTTGCTTGCGTTTCGGAAACTTTTGAAGAGTCACCTCTTCTATTAGTACATTTCTCTTACTGGTAGCCGCCGACTTCTGTCTCTCGGCACCTGGATGCCTACGGGCTTTGGCGCGGTATAAGAAAAATAACATAACAAATAACACAATAGCATTCCTCTGTATGCAGAAAGAAACTGAATCGGGGCTATGATAGGAGCCATCTTAAACGAAATCAAAGATTGGAAAGGACGAGACAGTCTATCAGAAGGCCTAATAGAAGGAACATTAAGCTTGCTCCTATTTGCAAAAAGTGAGCATCCCAAGGGTGTTAAAATACGCTTCTCAAAATTCCCCGAGATGCTATCGTTCCATCGGCCAAAGAACAGTGCTCTAAGAGAGGCATAACAAGCAGTTGTCAAAGGTAAAGGGCGAATTGACCAACCTAGCCCCTTATCCCCGTGTTGCAGCAAATGTGAACAGACCTATTAAAGATAGCATGCGTAGCATTCATGATGAGTAATAGTGTATTATTGTGGTATCTCTGTCTATGCTGAGAGTCCCTAGGAGATAGAATGTGCAGATGCACAAAAGGAGTAGAAACAGTGGGTACATTTTCAGTCGGTAGCAAATTTTCTAACGGATGCACTTCTTCTAGATACCAGAAGCCTAAAACAATGACTATTATAAAACCAATTAACATTATAAAAAAAACAGCAGTACGTTTTTGGGGCCCAAACAGTTTGTCCATTTTCACAGCTGGTCACACGTCCATTTATCAGTCCTGTGCGAGCGGTAGCGTTTGCATGCATTGTAATCTTCAAACGAACACGCCAATGTTATTTTGCTGGTGACCTCCAGGCCGAGCGACTTCTTAGTCCTTCCACAAACCCTAGCCAACACAATCCCCTTTTTCAAACAATTATTTGGGCCGAAAGCAAGCCCTTGATGATATTTTTTCCCTTCTTCTCCAAATGCACAGCCGAACCATGCCGTAAATCTATTTTCTTGGACGCAGATTATACCTCGTCGTCCCTGGTACTGATTGATCCGAGAACAGCATGTCGTCACTTCCCATTCGAAGTGACGTATCAAGAGCAAGTGAAGGCGAAAGATCTGGAACAACAGTTTCCAGAAACAAAACTTTTGCGGTGTGTGGAGACAAAATGGTTGCTTCCCCTGGCCTTACGGGCTCAGAGAGAGTCTCTGATGCCCTCTCAATGCTGTTTACTGCTTCAGGATCGTTGGTTGCAGTACTGGTGAGGGGTTTTGTTTCTTCTGTATCATATGCCACTGGTTGTGGAATCCTCTTGACATGCGTCGCGTGGATCCAGTTTTTCCACCCTGCGACCCGCACCGCAGTCTGTGTGACCAGCAGGACTTGGAAAGGGCCCTGGCACCGAGGTGCAAGGCAAGAGGTTCGCTCAAATGCCCTTGTCAAAACCCAGTCACCGGACCGAATGCTATGACTGGGACCCTCGTATCGTACAGGTAAAGCCTCTCGCACCTGGTGATAAATCAAATACAGGTTTTTAGTCAACTGGCACAGTAATCTGAAAGAAGTACATTTTCAACATTTCTCAAAGAACGACATTTTGGAAGGTTCCAGATATTAGCAGGTCCCCCCATTACCACCTCAAAGGGAGAGCGTCCAGTCTTAGTTTGAGGGGTTTTGCGCATGGATAACAACACGATCGGTAAGGCGTCTGGCCATTTTAGTTCTGTGCCGGCACACGTCTTAGCGAGCTTGTTCTTGATAATGCCATTGTGTCTTTCTACTAGTCCGGCAATTTGAGCGTGTCTGGCTGAATGGAACCGTTTGTCGATCTGTAATCCTGTGCATATTGCAGAATTACAGCAGCGACAAAATGTGGACCATTGTCCGACCAGATGACTCTTGGTACCCCGAACCTAGGAAAATATTCCTTTAACATAATTTTCGCAGTAGTCATGGCTGTAGCGTCTTTAACAGGAAAAGCCTCAACCCATTTGCTAATAGCACAGATGACAACTAACACGTATTTCAAATTATTGCACCGCTCCATTTCGATAAAATGAAAGGGGACAGAAGGTGGACCGAAACTTCCCTTAGGGGTTGATGTTCCCTTTCCCACATTATGCTGTAAACAGATCATACAGTTTTGGACAAAACGATCAGCTACCTTAGAAATGTTGTCATTCACCCATATATTTTCCAGCATTTTTGTAATCTTGCGGGCGGGCACATATATGTGTAGGGCCATGAGCCATGACGACCATCATCATGATGTACGCATCAGGAAGTAACCATTTCCCTTCAACTATGTCCACCCAACACCCATCAACATCGAGTTTCCCCAAGCCCTCGGCCCATTTCTTGGACTCTTCTAATGTGGCATTGGCTTGGATATCCCTTACAGAATCAACACCCTCATCCATTGCATTGGCATTTACAGTCTCCCTTGAAGTGTACATGTCTACAGAGATATCAGTGGCATTCTGTTTAGCTATTTGATCAGCGAAAGCGTTCCCTTTTCCTATATCATATACAATCTTTTGATGTGCTGCACATTTTCCGACAGCTAACTGAGTAGGCAGTGCAAGCACTGAGAGCAGTTGTACTATTAGGGAGCCATGCTGGATCTTTGTACCATGTGAAGTTAAGAACCCTCTTTCTGACCAAAGTCTCCCAAAGTTATGAACCACCCCACATGCATACTGGCTGTCAGTATATATATTCACAGTAAGCCCTTTGGAAAGTTCACAAGCTCGGGTCAATGTTATAATCTCTGCGGCCTGCGCAGAGTTATGCGTGATTCTCTTGGTATCCACGACCGTGCTTAATGTGGTGATTGAATAAGCAGCTGTGGATGTACCATCCGGAAGTTTGAAGCAGGAGCCATCGCAAAACAGCTCCCCTTGTGGATTGTTCAAAGGAGTATCTTTTAGATTGATTCTACCCTTTGTCTCTTGTTTGGTAGTGTAAAGGCAGTCATGTGACTCTTCGTCACTGCAAGCAGTACCTTGCGGAAAAGGTAAGAGTTTAGCCGGATTAAGAACACAACACCTCTTAATTTGTATGTGTGGAGCAAATAAGATCAATTCATATCTCGTCGACCGTGCGGAAGTGAGGTATTGCGTTTGAGTTCTATTCAGTAGAACATCCAAAGAGTGAGGTACCATCAGGGTTAAAGCATGGCCTAGGACCATTCCCTCACTCTGTTTTACAGACGCAGCATCAGCAGCAGTGACAGCTCGCAAACATCTTGGCAAAAGGCATGCTACAGGATCAAGGGCGGAAGAAAAGTAACCGCATGGCCTAGTCTTCCCTCCATGTTCCTGCGTTAATACAGCCAAAGCACATCCATCACATTCATGCACAAACAACACAAAGGCCTTTTCATAGTTTGGTGTGCCCAAAACCGGTGCCAAGCACAATGCAGTCTTGAGCAAATCAAATGCACGCTGGTGCTCCATGTTCCACGGCAATGGCGAAGAAATGCCCTTCTTCGTCAGAGCCAACATCGGCTTAATCGTTAACGAGAAATTGGGGATCCACTGCCTACAGTAAGAGCCATACCTATCAAGGCTCTAACTTCCTTCTGTGTATTTGGGACAAACATGCTAGAAATTAGTTTTATCCGTTCAGGTGTCAATCTTCTTCCCTCCTTTGACAGGAGATAGCCTAAATAGGCGAACTCCTGGCAACAATATTGAAACTTTTTAAGCAAAGCTTTGTGACCATGGTTAGCCAGATGAATAAGCAACAACACAGTGCCCTCCTTACAAGCGCTCTCTGAGTCAGCAGCTAAGAGCAGGTCATCAACATATTGAAGCAGTGTGCAGGTAGAGGGCAATTCAAGAGTATCAAGCTGTTCTTTCAAAGCCCTACTATAGATGCTAGGACTTTCCATGTAACCTTGCGGTGCACGGGTAAAGGTGAACACGCGTCCCCCTATGGTGAACGCGAACAGGTATCTACTGTCCTTGTGTATAGGAATACTAAAGAAAGCATTTTTCAGATCCACAACACTAAAGTGAGTAGCTTAAGCCGGGATCATAGTCAATATTGTCGTCACATCAGGTACAATTGGAAATTGCGGAGCGACAATCTTATTGATGGCACGTAAATCAATTATAATACGAAAAGGAATTGCATTATCGCCTTTTTTGTAAATTGCACAAACTACCTGAAATTTCCTCAATCATCCCTCGATGCACAAAATCGGAGACAATGCATTTCAAAGCTTGCTCACCCTCAACTGAAATCTTATAGTGTGGAATACGTGGCAGCTTTACTCCATGTTTCAAGACAATTTGAACAGGCTCAATTTGCAAAACACTGACATCATTGTCATCAATTGCCCACAAACACTCCGGAACATCACTAAATTCTGGCGGCAAAGGTCTGGTCAAGAATTCAGAGATAGAAAGTTGCTGTGGTGAAATCGTCAAACGCACTCCATCCGAAGAACAATGAATTACCACATTTAATTCCTTCAACAGATTCAACCCCAGAAGATTCTCTCCACAATTTGAAGTCAAAAGGAATGGACAAACGTCCTATTTCCCACTAACATTTCAATGTAGGAACCTTTGTGATTAACGGGAATAGCCGTAGGTTCCAAACCCTGCATCGGGCAATCCTAGCGAAACAGAATATTGTCAAAAGGAAGTTCTTCAGAGAGGTAAGCGGCAGAAGGATGATCAAATATGTTTCTAGTATCCACACTCAGTGCCTGATTATCCTGCGAAAAAGGTTGCTGGTGATCCTGTGCAAACTGACCTCTACCAGGGACCCCTACACCTGGGTGATCTCTGGGTGGTCTACCCATATTCCCAAATGTGTTATTCGACCTTTGTCGAGGGACCGGGCATTGTGCACGCCAAGGACCCTCTTGCCTACAATAGGACACTGGTTAATGTTTACAGGACCCAAGGGCACATTTCCTTGTGGAACGTACTGACCTCTAATTTGTGAATTATCCCCTCTAGGGCCTCTAACAATTTGCTGTAATAATACTTTAGTCTTCAAATCACCTTTTCTCTTTTAAACTCTTTCCTTTTCATTATTGACACGATTCTCATAGTACTGAGCCATGTGCATTACTTCTGATTGAGACTTCGCTTGCCAAGCGCTCCCGGAAGACATCATTTGCGACTGGATGTCAGGCAACAATCCACGCACACATTTGTCTACGAATAACCTTTTCCCAACTCTGTTCCCAAGTCTTGATGACTGAAATCCAAGAATACCTGTTGAACCGATTAAAGAACTTGATAGCACCCTCAGACTTCCCTTGGACACAGGCCGTAAGCTCGTCCCAAATAATTCTCTTTTCAGGCATTAGAGTTTTTAATTTCGTAATTATTCTGTCAGGTAAAGTTAATATCACTTGAGGCGGTCTCTTGGCAGCTGGTCTTTCTCCATTAAGTCTAATTATGTTAGCCCATGTATCTCCTAGCCCCGCTAAATCGTCTATAGTCCTAACCTGTTTCCACAAATCCACTGAATACTGGGGATTGCAGAACAGACTCTATTTCTTTATAGAACCCTGTCGGATTTTTCCTAATGTCCGGAATAGATTGTCTAATAGTGTTCACCTCCTGTCTCGAAAACGGGACGTGAACAAACTGTGACACATAATGTTCAGGTATTTCCACAGCAGCTGTACCCGCTGCAACATTAGCAGGGATCTTAACCTTTGGGACAAATGTCGGAGGAACCTCTCTCATAGGCAACTGAGAAGTAGTCAAATCCGAACGCTTACTAAGCAACAGAGCCAAATCGACCGCTAAAGCAGCCGAAGAAGTGTCAAGGGAAAAAGCTCTCTTATAAATACTTAATAACTCTGTTGGACACAGATTTTTCTTTTTACACACTAATCCTGTAGGTACTCTACCATTACCTGTATCACTTTCCTCTGCATTTCTGGTGTATACTGACTATATGTGTCATATACTTCAACTGGAGTTATCGACGTGTCTGAGATCCATCTAATCGCATCCTTCGTACAAATTTGCATTTCCTCAGATATCAATTTACGACAAGGAAGGCACCGCTTCTCTACATACATACTCTCTTCATCTTCATCCGTAATCTCTCCAACTCTTTTCTATACTCAAATACCCTCTCAACATGCTCTTGTACTTTCTCCACGGTGTCTCTAGAGAATGATAAGGTGTTCAGATCCCTCAATCCTTGTGGGAGATCTGTATTGTTTAATCTGTCTCACATTACACACAAATGAATCCCTAATCTTTCAATAAAAACATTTTTCTCAGTAAGATTGTCCATATTAGAAAGTGTGGCAAAAACATTAGCTTGATCATCCTTCTCCATACAAAATTTACGAGTGACAACCCTCGATCCTGCTCCCTAATATACTACAAGAGGTGCAGGACCACTTGGAAGAGGGAGAGGAGGCAAGTTCAACGGAGGTACTACCACTGGTGCAATAGGAAAAAATGGAGGAGCAGGTGGAGGAGCAGCAACAAAAAGAGGAACAAAGACTGGAGGAAGAGGAATAACAGGAGGAATGATAGGAACAGGGGGAGGAATAACAGCAGGAAGAGGCAAACCAGCAGGAAGAGGAACATACGGAGCTGGCGCATTGGCACCAGGCCTTCGTTCATTTAACAAGTTGTCATTAAGTTTGTCGGAACCATGAAAGTCTTTGGAAGGATAGATTTTCTGAATGCCAAGTGAGAAAGCCCTATCCATATTCCTAGCCGACTCAAACTGTTTATCTTGGTCATATAACAACGCTTTTTCTGCGTTTGTTTTATGATGGCACGCATGTTTTTCGCTACTTTTAAGCTGCTGTAAAGCTTCTTTTTTCCAATTCTGTAATACATCCAATGCTGCAGGTCTAGCCTTTTTCTTTAATAAAATTGACTCTAAATACTCAATATGAGGGATTTCAAATCTACCATTGATCGGCCACTGAAGTTCGGAAGCATCTCTAGTTTGTCTGTGCCAAATATCATTAAACACTATACTGCCAATGCCATGCTTACAGCACATAGTACAAGCCGGCGACCCCTCCTGTGGTGCCGGATGGCTAAATTCCAAAGATTGTCTATCACTGCGGAATAACACCCTGAAGCAGGTAGATAATTTCCCAGGCATATCTGAATACTGGTGTTACCTGGTCAGTAATTGTATTTGCAGATACAATGCGCCAAAACAAATTATCAGCATGCTTAAGAATCGGATCAATCCTAATGAGGCCCGATCGGATTACAAAGTTCTTCTAATGAATATTACCTCGTGTTTGGTGATTTCAGCAAATCTGCCCGCCTTGATATGTGGACCCTCGACAAGATGCCGACTCAGACCGCGAGCTCACCATCCAGGGATCGGGCCGTGCAGCGCTGTTGACGTGTCGCTTCTCATTCAGAAAGGGGCCCCTTTTTGTTTAACCCTCCGATCCCGCTCCGATAGCTTGCGTCAACCTTCAACGAGCTAGCATCAATCTTGAGGGTCCCTATTCGGGCACCAACTGTGAAATCAAAAAGAAGATATCGAGGCTGAGTACCCCAAAAGGAAATAAACCAAAGGCAGGTTACTATGAAAGATACAGAAATCTTTATTCTATACTGAACAGTTTCAAAGGACAAAGCAACAGATAGCTATCAGGCCCTCAGTACAACACAGCGAACTCCAGCCCTGTTTGGTGTGCTCAGTGAGTGGGGCTGTACATTAGAATAGTCGCACCTTTTATACAGTCCAAAACATGATGTCCAGCCCACCTACAAGTGTATACATCACGGATCTAGGGTTCATGCCGAGTTCATACATCTATACATTTAGAGTTTACCATTAATTCATTTACCAACAAGTTACAATGGCAACAGTATGTCTTTGGATTTCTCATTGAGCCTTCTCATACATTTCTATACAATGCAGTTAAACAAGTGTTCACATTTCGGTATTTGACTACATTATGTTTAACATGTGCTCGCGGATTAGCTTCATTGGCATAGGTAATCATCTATAGATGGGGATGGGGAGCAGATGGAGAGCAGGTGCAAGTGGATCTAGGTCAACTGGCCTAAGCCTCGCCCACCTGGTGCCTTCCTGCCTGCCACTCTTTTTCACCACTTTGCAAGCCCCGCCCAATTGGTGCCTTCCTGCTTGCCGCTCTTTTTCACCACTTAGTAAGCCCCGCCCACCTGGTGCCTTCCGGCTTCCCGCTATTTTTTACCACTTAGCAAGCCATGCCCACCTGATGCCTTCCTGGTTGCCGCTCTGTTTCCCTACTTAAGGAGCCCTTCAGCTTCTTTTCCTCTGCAGATGGGGAGCATGTGCAAGTGGATCTAGGTCACCTGGCCTAAGCCCCGCCCATCTGGTACCTTCCTGCCTGCTGCTCTTTTTCACCACTTAGCAAGCCCCGCCCACCTGGTGCCTTCCTTTACCATCACTGTCTTATGGCCAATGCTGGATTTGACTTTTATGGACTTCATTCATTCATGGTGTGTCACTCTTTCTCAACTCTCATGCTAGACTTCCTTTGCATCTTGTACTCATGGTGGCCCTGAATCATGCTGTTCCCATCTTCATCTTGTATCCTGGCTTGCAACATTATGTGTTACTACTGACTTCTGCAATTGTATTCACTCTCCATTCTTGCTTCTCCACTCTGTTTGACTGCTTACTCTCTTTTCTCTCCTCCTTTCCCTTCTCCCTTTTCCTATCTCCTCCCCTTACTTTCTTCTATGCACTTACTCTATCAGAATTGTCCCTGGACCTAATATGATAGCAACCTCGTCTGTTTCCTCCACCCTCCCATTACTGTTTTTTTCCTCCCCACCATCCCTCCAGCACTATCTGAAATGTCGTCAGGCCTAGTATGATGGTCGCTTGTTTTGTTCCTCCTCTTCCTTTCTGCACCCCTCTCCCTCACCTTTTGTTTTTCTCCGGCTCTACCAGAAATGTTGTCAGGCCTAGTACGGTAGTCGCTTGTCTGTTTCCATTTCCTTCCCACTCTCCCCCTCCCTTCCTTATCTATGTCTTAGCTCTTGCACTATCTGAAATGACGTCAGGCCGAGTACAATAGTTAATTTCACATCCTTACTGTTCATGGCCTGTAAGAAAGTGGTTGTATTTACCCTTGTTCCCTCCTTTGCCTTGAAGCGTTTTGAAACACATTGTGTATAGGCGCTATATAAATAAACGATCATATCATATCCTATCATATCATATCATATCATATATCATATCATATCATATCATATCATACACAGGTCAACGAAGGACAAGGTCTCAGTTCATAACCCCAACATGTGGCCTGCAGGCAAAGTTACATATTAGCTTGTACACAGAGGTCAAAATGGCCCTGTTACATTCGGAATAACACTGTCCACCATTTTATAATACAGGGTGACTTTAGAGAGAGAATCTAAAATGGTGGATGGACCTAAAATGGCGGCTTGCGCAAATATAAGGTCAGGACCTTGTAACGCGGATTTCTTCGCAAAGCGACTTGGCATAGGTCAATATACATATATTCATACACTATAGGAGGCACGATACATTTTCCGTTCGACACTGGCAGCTCTGAAGCCAGACTGGTGATCATGAAAACAGCCAACAAAATCAGAATGGAGGTTAAACTGGGAGATGGCCAGCTTTTCCAGGAGTTTGCCCAGAAAGGGAGTAATTGAGATTGGGCGATAGTTAGCCAGACAGGAAGGATCAGCTGTGGATTTCTTAAGAAGAGGGTGCACAAGGGAGGGGGAGGGAAAAGAACCTGAGGCAAAGGAGTGGTAGCAAAAATCAGCAAGGGCTCGAGCAAGGGTGTCAATGTGGTCCTTGATGGTTTTAGAGGAACAGGGATGGACCTGTTTTGACGAGGCTTTCATAGATCGGACTTGTCTAGCAACCTCATCGGGGGTGAAAAGAGGGAAGGAGGAGAAAGCGGTTTGGGGTAGCTGATGGTGGGTCAGCAAGCACAGATAAAGAGGGGAGAGGAGAGGAAGGTGAAGGGGAGGAGAGGGTGAACAGGATGTCCTGGCTTTTTGAGATAACGCGAGAGGCAAGGTCATTGCAAAGGGCCTGGGAGGCAACAGGAGGGGAAGAGACTGCAGCAGGGTTGGCCAGCTCCTTGCAGATTTTAAAGAATTCGGCTGAGTTGTTTGATGCCACAGCGACACAGGCTTGAATATGGACTCTCTTCTTGGCGAGGACAGGGAGTCGGTATTGCCTTTGGAGCAGGTGACAGTCCAGTTTGTCAGAGGATCAACAAGAAGCCCTGTATTTCCTCTCAACCGCCTTACACTTATGTTTAAGTGTAGCTAGGTCAGAGTCATACCAGGAATTGCACTTGGCTTCGGACTGAAAGCTGATCCACATGACAGGGACAAGAGCCTCAAGGGTCTCAGAAATAGAGGAATAGAGAAGGGATAGGGCTGTGTCAGGGTGTGAGTCAGCCAGAGGAGGAGGGGGGGGAGGAGAGAAAGTGGCAGCGGAAGTCTCACCTGACACGAGCTTTATGGGCTGGATGTCCGAGAAGGTAGGTGGCAGTGTAGGGGTAGACTTGGCTTGGGGGGAAGAGAGTGAGAGATGAGAGGAGGCAATGGTCACTCCAGGAGAGGGGAGTGGTCAGAGGGATCGAGAGGGGGAGGCCAGAGGGGATGAAGACATCAAGTGTGTGACCGGCCGAATGTGTCATGCCGAAGGGGAGGATAGAGAGAGTGAGGGAATTGCATAGGACGCGAAAGAGCAAAGATGACGGACACGGAGAATCAAGGTGGATGTTAAGGTCCCCAAGGAAGAGGAGTTGACTGGTTGAGGCAGGGAGATAGTAGGAGAGGTCAGCCCACTCAGAGAGAAAAGAGGAGATTTGACCAGGGGGCCGATAGAGAATAGCAACAGTAAGAAAGTGGCTAGGAGAGAGATTGAGAGCCTGCAGACAAGGCATTCAAAAGAGTGGTGGATCTGAGTGGGAATGATGGTGGCAGGAATCCACTCAGGAAAGATGAGAGCTACACCACCACCAGGTTGAGTGGATCTGGGTGCGGAGAGGATCTTGTAGCCCTCATGGAGGCAAGTGTCAATACTCATGACAGAGCTGGCCATGAACCATGTCTCAGTAAGACCGAGGACAACAAGGACCTGTTCTTCGAGGAGGTGGCATATGTCAGAGGAGTGTTTGACAGCAGAGCGAGAGTTGAGATTGCCAAGATGCAGAAGTTTGCCAGCCTTAAAGACCTTCCCGGGAAGGGGTACAGATCAGAGGTCCACTCTCCGGAGGGGTGGAGGTAGCCTGAAGTGGGGCAGAGGGGTGGAGGTAGCCTGAAGTGGGGCAGAGGAGAAGGGAGGAGTGGGCAGGTAGCCAAGGAATGAGTGGAAGGGACAGAAGGAGATGAGAGGAAGTTGATGAGGCGAGGGAAGTGCCTATCAAAGAGGAAGAGATTGGCCTGAGGACCTTGGACCATGACAGTGCCATTGAGGTAGACATTAAGGATGACTCTGGAGGAGTCGAAAGAAGCCATGAGGACTTCCCAGCGAGTGCCACCGTTAATGGGAGAAGAGGCGATGGGACAGAGCACAGAGATCATATGCGGGGTCCATAGATCTGGCGAAGGAACGTCAAAGAGGATGTCGGTGAGGGTCTGTCTGGAAGAGGGGGTGGAATAGGTATCAGCGATAGGGAGACCAGGGTTAGAGGCCAAGATATCCTATTTAAACTTCTTATTTCCAGACCTAGTGAGAAGGGAAGGATAGTTGATAGAGAAGCAGTTGGAATAGATGGGAGAAACAGAAAGCGCCATGAGTGAGAAGAGAGAGGAGGTAGAGGGAGACATACAAGTACAGCGGTATGGAACAGTCACTGGGCTAGCAGGTTACAATCAGTGGGCAAAGTTAAATACAAATTACACCCAAGATTGACTTTCAAAATAAATGCAAAATATACCCATGTTTGACTTTTAATTCAAATGCAAAATACACCCAAGATTGACTTTCAATATTAATGCAAGGCACTGTAGTTAAGGTAAAGAGGTGAGACTAAGAGGGTGAAGGAGATTACAGAGGCAATTTAAGTTAATTCATAACAGGGAGAGGCTGAGGGTACAGGGCAGTCAGGAGGATGTAACTAACCCAACCAGAATGCAGTAGCAAAGACATGGTAGTCCAGTGGCCACATGTAGCGGCCTCTCAGAGGACAGGAAGCTGACAGGAGCCTGCTTGTGCCTGGTTGGTGGTGAAAAGCCCACTCTCCCACCAATCAGTGAGCAGAATGCAGGCAGATGGCTCAAACAGCAATGCTTCCCAAGGAGAGAAGGCCCGGGCGGCCATGTTGAAAGCACAGCATGGTGCACAGTTATGTAGGCAGATGAAACCCTAAAAGCACCTTATCCATGTTCAATGCAGCAGGAACAGTGAGGCAAAAGCTGCCCTGAAGTGCGATAGTGCTGCACTATAATTGGAGGAAAGAAACTAAATAAAAAGCAGTTTTGCAAATTATTCAAAATGTTGTCACAAATGAGCCCACAATTCTATAGAAAATAAAATATGCACATATGCACCTGTTACAGAAATATGCTGTTCAGGGTATGTCCTTTCACTAAATAGATAGGGGCATGTCCACGCACACACCTTGATGCCCTGTGCTCTGGCAAGTTCCTTCTATGCGAGGTGTTCCCCAAGTGGGGGGTGTGCAAGGTTTTGCGGCTGACAATGGACCGCATTTTGGAAATGAGTTTTTTGAGCAGATAGTACTTCTGTTAGGTAAAAAATGTAAGTTCTTCTCTGCTTATCACCCAAAGGCAAATGTCGTCTGTGAGAGATTGAATGGATTTTTGATGGAGTGCATAGGGAAGTTAAAGATTACGTTGAACAAGGGATGGCTACATTGCCTGCCTCTTGCTTTATATGCCCTTAGAAAGCAGTCTTGTTCAGATATCCATCTAACTCCTCATGAGTTGGTGACTGGACGCTGTATGAGAACCCCATTGACTCCTCCAACTTGGGTAAGATCTGATGCCCACAGTGTAGCGAAGGCATTAAGTGGTGATATGTACAATTTTTTCAAACTATGATTGCAAGCATTTCCTTCATATCTCAACAGATCAAGAACAGAAGGGAAGGATCAAAAAGAAGTGACAAAAACAATCAAGTCCATGAAACAGATGATTTGCTGAAGCATTCAAGGTTATATCCAGGAGACGAGGTGCTAGTGCGCAAATGTATACGCACCTGGAGTTCACCCCGCTTTGAAGCACCCATGAGGTTTAGGAAGCTAGCCTTACTGCAGTTAAATTGAAGAGACGAAGAGTGTGGTTACATCTACATGACCTCAAACCTCATAAAGGTGAAACATGAACCTCTTCAGAAGACATCCCAAGAGAAGCACGAGAAGTAGTTCCGTGTATTCATACTCGTCAGATAGCCAGAAACGAGAACAAGGAGAATGAAGTGCACATAAGCAGTATAGAGTAGGGTTTAACGTTTTTCAAATTAACTGAAGATTCTTGTTTCTTAAAGTTGGCAAAGAGAAATAGACTTAGAGTTACCTTGGAACATTCAGGCTTAACGGAGCAATGAGAGAAGAGTATGCACTTTGAAGAAGAAAGAAGAGTATAGACCATCATTTATGATACCTGATATCAGACTAGAATGCACATTCTTATCTGTTCTTCTTTCCTATTTATTAGACTTATCCAGCCCTAGTACAAAGAGGAATAAATATTATCACGTTTTTGGAGAACGCTAAGAATAACTGGATTGTCTGGAGAGTGATATTTGCAGTAATACTCCAGTTGTTGATATAAAAGTGATTAAAATACAAAATGGAGAGGCTTCAACATTTCAGAAATGAACTGCCATCCAGAAAATCGATAGGTTTTCATGTAATATTGATGGTGATATCAGCTGGTATTATGATTAGTGTTTTTCTCCTAATTATTATGGCATTATGAAGTGTTGCAAAAAATGACACTGATATGGAGAGCCTTAATGAAACATCTACTATTGTCCCCACTAAGAGTATAAATAGCCTGTTTTATAATATAACTAGGAGTCTATTTTGATTTTAAAGTGATATTGTGGAGAACCATGAAGATATAAATACATATCTTGAAAATTCGATTAATTTAAAAAATGACCTATGGTACCAGCACATGAAAGAGGTGGGCGAAAGATTGTTAGACAAAATGTGTTATGTTTGTGCCCTAATACCGTATGCCATGAATGCGGCAAGAACGAGAAATATAGAAAGAGAAATGTCTTCACATGATGCAAAATGCTTTGGTCATCTAGCAGTATGCACAACCAAAGGACAATTTGAAGGAAAATGGGCTATGTTACAATGGCGATCAAAATTGCCATTTCCATGTGAAGATACCTATGTGAAAACAAGAAGGATGGAAAATGGACTAGGATGACAAGCAATTGTAATTGTTATTTATATAGCACTATTTCCCCATTTGCATGGCCTCAAAGCGCTTTGTGGGTGGAACACCCCCAAAGTCTGAAGCCCAGGTAATGAGGATATTCTAAGGGGATGTTTAAGATGCGTGTGTGCATTTTGACAAGTGCTAGGACTTATGTTGGCTGGTTAGGCTCCTTTTAGCATTCCAGGAGGTCAGATACATGTTAGTGTGTGAGAATCGATATGTTCCTGCTAGACCAAATTGTTTTTTTGGGTTTCTGCTGTATACTAGTGGAAGAGATGTTGAGGCAGGTCTGATGTTTCAGTGCAAAAGTTATGTGACAAGCTAGACTGTATTTGGCATAGCCGTAGCTGCATTCTAGAGCACATGGATGAAGAGCTGTGCCTGTGATGTATGTCCACCTGAGTGGTGCATTTATCCATACCTGAAGCTTGAAACAGGGTGTTCTTTGAGGTTGCAACCTCCATCTGGTCTTTTGTAGGGAGGAGAAGTCTAGCTACTCTAGCAGGCACTGTCTAGCTTTGTGCAGAAGCTGGAGCCACAAGTTATTTGTCTTCCAAGTTTCAGGGTTTGGGCAAAGTAGGACCTTATGGGGCATGGTATGCTTTGGCTCTATGAACTGGCTAGTCCAATGTGATGCCTGTAGTTTATGGGCGGTCATTTGGTTTGTTGTACAGCTAAAATGGGTGGACAATTAGATTGGGTAATGCATAAACACGGAAAGCTTTTAGTTAAAGGTAACGCAGTAGAGGTTGAGACTTCGAGATCACCACATACTGTCCATGAACTCCATCTTAGTGTGTCATATTTTCTACTCTGAGAGACCATCTCGGTGCATCGTAGTTCCTGCCCCTGAAGGTCCAACTAAGTTCATCACATTTCCTTCCCCTGGAAGATCAATCTTAGTGCATCTCATGTGCTACCCTCGAGTTCCATCAAAGTGCAATACATTTCCTGTCCCCCGAATTCCATCTAAGTGCATCACATTTCCTACCATCAAGGTCTATCAAAGTGCAGTATGATTCATACTCCCAGAATTCCATCTAAGTGTGTCTCATTTTCTTCCCTCACAAAGATCCATCTAAGTGAATCCCATTTTCTACCCTCGAGGTCCATCAAAGTGCAATACATTTCCTGCCCCAGAATTCCATTTTAGTGCATCATTTTTCCTACCCTCAATAGGATGTTCTCGTTATTCGTGGTTTCTCTGGTACAAAGGTCTGAGTAGTGGCAGAAGACCCAGGGGATGACGGGGAAGTAACTGCGGAGTGCCTCAGCGAACACTGCCAGTGTCCATGGGGAATTGGTTGGTAGGAGTGTTGTGCTTGGAAAGGAGGAGATTTCTGTGGAGTGCCGCTGCTAATGCTGCCGCTATCTGTGGGGAGTGGGTTGATAGGCGAGTTGTTAAGTTAGGTCAGTGTTTCTGTGTGCCTATTCAGAGTGTAGGTGGGGTGGATCTCAGGAGGGGGAAGGGAAAAGCCAAGTTTTGAGAGCCTTTAGACAGCACAGACACAGGATCCTCGAATTCAGCATCAGATCAAAGATGAGTCAGAGGATGACATAGCAGATTGTGCTGTGAGCAGGGTCTGTGGCTACTGTGGCACATTGATACTACCAGTTCAGGGTGATGGCAAAGGATGGGGGTAATGGTGACCAAGGCGATGACGAACAATAATGTTGAAGACTCACCTACCCTGAGAGTGAATTACCAAGTATGCTGCATTTTGGGTGTTTACTATCAGAGCATAACACAAATGTGCATGAACAATTCACTGTACATATTCAAATGATTGAACAGAGTCATTCACAAGCTGAAATTGTATATCTCTCCTTTGTCACAGGAGTGTGTGCACAGCCTGATATTGTACATCTGTCCTCTCTCACGAGGGACAGTGCACACACTAAGGGCCCGATTCATGGAATTATCTGCACAGAAAATCAGGTCTTTTCACACCAAACTGTTTTGTACTTTGCATGGACTTCACGCAGGCTGAGCACATCACTGCAAGAGGCCGAGTGCCTTGTGCAAGCCACCACGCAGATCATGGGCGTGGCCTGTGCAGAGGGCAGAGAACCGGGCGCAACACGAAAAATTCAAAAGAACAAGGGAAAATGTGGGCATTACGAGGGACAGCCCGCAGGCAGTTCATAGCACGCCTGCTATTGCGCATAACGATATGTATTCATGGACCCAATCACGCAATCTCTTGGCGTGGAAATGTCCACGCAAAGCCCTCATACTATCCGACACCCGAAAGAAGTTGTACAGGCACTTGCGCATAGGATTCACCATCCGAGATAACTTTGGGGTCGATTTATGGGTGCGTGTAGGCAGCTGGAGTGCCGATCTAATGAAAGTGTGTGCATATGCAGTGTAGTGGGGTGCAGGAACGGTTAACAGGGTTCGCACGCAGATTTTCTGAGTTTTACCCAAGTTACAATAAATCATACGCATGTTGTCAGTGTGCCAGTAACAGGTATGTGGGGCCCTGCGCAGGGTGCCGAGATGCAGGCCTTCTTGCGGGTGACCCCATGCGCTGTTTAAAGGGTGCATGTATTCGCGCCCTGGGGAGCACCCAAAGGTAGACATTTCTGGCTGTTTTTGCTTTTCATGGGGGCGTGCTAGGAGAGTTACGGCCGCGACTTGCGTATATAGTTACTTTGCGTAAACAATTCCATGAATATGCAGAGCATGCACAGTTGTTCTGGGCAAGCAGGTTTTGCGGGATCTCTTCACACTTTTCTCTGAATCAGGCCCACATTTTTATGTTGTTTCAGTCTTGTACGAGTTCATGCAAACGCTCAATTTATTATCTCTCTCATCTTGCAGGGTTGACTGCACATACTCAATTTCTATGTCTCTTCTATCTCGCAGGGTTGAGAACGCATTCTACATTTCTTCTGTCTCTCCTAAGTGAGAGCACAACTGAAATTATAGGTCCCATCTGCATTCCAGGGGTGAGTGCACAGACTGCATTTTGATGTCCCTCCTGTATTGCAGGGGTGAGGGGAAAGACTGAATTTGTATGTCTCTCCTATCATGAATGGTTGAGGGCACACACTGAATTTGTGCATCTCTCCTGTCTGACAGGGGTGTAAACACACATACATTTTTTACATATCTCCTGTCTCACATGGGTGCGGGCATGCACTCACATTTTAAATCTCTCCTCTCTTTTAGAGATGCAGGCAAACATTCACTTTTAAAGTCCTTCCACTCTAGGGAGTGGCTGTACAGTATGCATTTTTTTACATCTCTCCTGGCTTTTAGGGGTGAGGAAATACCCTCAATTATTATATATGTTCTCTTTGACAGGAGAGGGGCATATACCTGAATAGTACATGTCTCCTGATTCAAAGGGGTGAGGGAATAATTTGAAATGTACATCTCTCCTGTCTTACAGGGGTGAGGGCACATACTCAATTATTATGGTTCTCCTTTTTCTCAAGAGTGGGAGCACAGGCTGACTTTTGAATGTTCTCCTGTCTCACCGGTGTGAGGGCACAGGGTGCACTGTCATTACTCATCTGTCGCACAGAGTTGAAGTCACACTTTCAATGTTTAAATCTCTCCTGCCTCACAGGGATGAAGGCACACACACACACAATTTTACGTCACTTTTAAGGTACATGAGTATGATTAGACAGAGTTGCTTGATGAACAACTGTCAAGTGTGAGTACCTTCGAAAGATGAGACTTGTTACAAAACATCATTACCAAATTTCAGCAAGGCATACTACATTGTTGCCACGGGGTAGACTCTCAAGCATCCTGACTAACAATAACTGTGCGTATTTACAGGCTCTCTCCCTAGACAATTGAATGGTAAACCCCTATCAAAAAGAAAATACAGAATCTAAAGTATCAGTGTGTGTTTTATGATTCCATGCTTATCCAAAATAATTCCATCCTGAAAACTGAAGTAGTACAATTGCTTTTTAAATGTCTACCCTCAATTAATTGATTTTTCTTCAACACCCAAATTATTATACCAAACAAATGTGTGAAAAGTTTAAAATTTCTTTTTTTGTAACATTTGTGTTTCTTTTAAGGGAGGAAGAAAAGACAACTTTGCAAATTAACTGCCTGTGTGCCTGGCGCACAAAGAATTCAAAAATGCATATTTGTCAGCTAAAAACAAAACAAGTTTTAAAATTAAACAAAGCTCACCCAGTCCCCACCTCAAAAATGTCTCCCTTTCTGCATCTCATGGTGCAGGTCAGCCCAACAAAAAAGGTGATGGCTGGAAGGTTTCGAATTAACCTGAACCTCTGGGCAATGCTCCTGACCATCACTCTTCGCCTGCCATTACAAAAGGGGAAATACCTCATTTCTGCAGCCAAATACATCCCACAAAGGACAGAGGAAGTTGATTGTTCATGCAGTTTGTAATAGAATCCCGGCAGGGAGCGGAGCCAGGAAAGCGTGTGCAGTACTGGAGAGATACAGTTCCATTTATAGACATCTGTAATAAGGTGGACCGCAGTGTGGTGGGTTGACATAGGGGGGCCAGGTGTGTGACTGAAGCCCAGTAAGGAGGGTGATTCCCCTGTCGATGTGTGCGATCACAATGGGTACTATCATCCTGCAGAAGCCGTGCAGGCTGATGAATGGTTTGATTTTGATGAATATGGAGATCACAGTGTGTGCCTTTTTGCCTATGTCCCCACATTTCAGTTTCCGATTGACACTGGGAAATAGAGTACTGAATAGAGTAATGGCTTTACATTGTTGTAGCTGATTTAAAAAAAAAAATATAGCATACATTATTAAGAATACAATATATAAAACAAAACACCCAATTGTTCAGCAGTGTTAAAAGTATACAAAACAAATTGGTGGGACGTATGGAAATGTGTTTCCAAAACAATTGGGGTGTTCATACAGTTATGAGGGATTCACTGGACTCGACCCCTAATTCTAAATCTAGTCTGAGAACATCAGGCAGGTGCTCGATCTCACATCCACCTGTATTTCGGGGAACGAAGAGCACCTGGATGCCCATAGGCTTGAGCGGACATCTACATCACACTCTCCTCCCTCTCACAGGGCATGTGAATGCAGCTCTTTCTATGCCCATTAACTGAAAAGTAGCCACCTGCCTGTGAAGTGATTTAACAGTGTCTTGGAAAGCTGTGGCCAGCGTGCATCGGAGACAAATTAGACTCAGTTGTGCTAATGAGATGGTTGATTCGACTGATAAAAAAAACGCTATGTACAAATGTTGCTCTCAAGTAGAGGACTGTGTGGGAGAAGGCAAGGCACTTTCTGCTGCCAACGAAGCAAATTGATACGAGACAGGCAGATGCACCCCCGTTTAATACACTGGGATAGTATGTATTGCCTTGCTATGACTTCCCTTCTTCTGATGCCACTTCCTGTGATATTGTCCATTCTGTAGGCTAATTATCCCCCAATACTTTTGTAGAGCTTCATATCTGGATCCTTTACAGTTTTCAGAGATTTTAAAATGTTTCCCAATGCCTCCTTTGATTTTCTAAGAACAATAATACTGACATACAGCTTTAAACTGTAGCAGGGCTCCAAGAACATTGCGAAGAGCTCAGATTAAACAGCCCTCTTAAATGAGTGGAAACAGCGCCGGGGGGATCTCCTGGCAATTTAATTTTCCAACAGCAGCCTCGTTGCCGGCTTATCAGCATCCACTCAGAGCAAATGCCTCGTTTAAGCAAAACACTTACATTTTCTCCAAAATAGGAGTAAGGCGGCAAAACAATAAGTGACTGCCATTCCAAGACAAAACAAAAAGAACAAAAAAAAATGACAGCGTGGGATTCAGAAAAGCTGCTATGACTGGGACAGATTTCAGATGAAAGGAGTCTGGAATGGGTGGTTTTGAGTTCAGTGGAGACTAATCCTGCATTATGAGAAGTGTGAAACTTTGGGTTGGCAGCCTTAGTAAACGATACTTGTGTGCTCCTGTGTTTCCTTATTGCTTTGTTATTTGAAAAGTACCTCTTGTCCCCTGCTCTTCGCCCTGCCGAGACATTATGCTCTGCTCTTCAGCCACTTTCTTGCTCTTTCTGCCTACGCTGTCATGGCATTCAAACTTTGTTCCACAACCATGTATCAAGCAGTCTGCTGGCAAACGGCAAAACAAAAAAACAACCTGTTTGGACTTACAGAGGGGTTGGGTTCTGGTTCAGGCAAGGCAGGCTTGATAACAAGTCTTGCTCGCACCAGGAATAAGAAACAAACTTTACTAAATCAGAAGTACGTTCTTTTTGCAACTTCAAAATTACAACTTCACTGTGTTCAGTGTGTTGCACTCAGCCACTGTTATGATTTTGCGAGGAAAAAACACAGTGATGGGTGAACTTATGGTTTGTGATTGCGTGTGGTAGGTGCCAGCGTTGTTTATAGACTGACAGATGTTCACAACCTTACATCCCTGAGCTTTTGGTGTCTACAGTATGATCAGTGTATATCTGTAGCTGAATGGTTGTCAGGGTTTAATGTTTTTTGCAAAGTCTGGAAGTCATTGATGTGTAGGTATTGTACTACACAAAGCGTAGAAAAAGTAAAACTCTCCGTCTTAATCGCTAGTCTCGACTGTGAATGTCTAGGTCCCAGAGGCAGGAAATCTGAGCAAAACTGTTAGCGCTCTTAAATGAGGGTTGTATCTAAACTCTGGCTCCTTCTGGTAAGCATGCAATAGAGCGGGCATCCTGGAAGGTGTTGAGCTCTACTAAAAGCTTTATGACGTTGGCTACAGGAGCGTGAGAGGCTTCACACCTCTTGCCCTGGGTCTGAGCTCTTGGGGTTATCTACTGTGGCGGATGGCCTTAATTTATGATGCCACTAGTGTCATTAAATTCTAATCACACATTATTAATCTTAATTTACAGATAAAAAAGTTTTTTTTCATAAAGTCTATTGTTCTCTTACTTGATCATAGCTATGCTCTCTCTGAGCTGGCTCTTGCAATACAAACCTATAATTTCTCAGTTTCTCTTCATATTGTTTCTCTCTCCCTATAAATAACTTGCACCATATTTCACAGTATATCTTTATTTGTATTTTTCTATCTGTATTTATTGAGATTTACACAGCAAAGTGCTGTACAGGTTGTTTGTATAGTGAAATACAACAAAAATGTGGTATCCCAAACAGGAGTAAATGGCAAATGATAATCAGAGGAGCAGGCATGAATGAAGAGGCATCTGTTAGAAAGATATGAAGGTAGATGAGATTAGAGACAGGAACAGAAGATGAACAGAAAAAGGTGAAGGACAAGTAGGTACAGGAAGGGTATTTCAACAGTTAGGAGCCATGAGGAAAAAGAAACGAAAGCCAGACAGAGTGTTTTAGGAAAGGAAAGACGATATAGAGCTTGAGCAGGAAGGGCACAACAATGGGACTACAGAAAGATCAAGGAGGAAAGATAGAGCAGGGTTACACTTATAGACAATGCAGAGGAAGTAAAACAGAAGATGAGAGACGAATGACATAGCAGAAGTAGAGCAAAGAAGTGAGAAAAGAGCATGAGAGGAGAGATAAAAAGAGACAGATATGACAGTAATAGACAGATCAAAGAGGGGTAAGGTAAGAAGCAGGAAGACCTAACTTATGCGCAGAGCAATAGATGAGACAAGTGAAAATTAAAAAAAAATAATACAAAGTTTGGTAGCTCGTAATGACAGAGGAGGGCAAGCAAAACAAATGTAGTAAATTTAAAAATGTTCAAGCGGTATTGGGAATATGTGATGAAAAGTGTTGAAAGTGACACCAAGAATGTTAGTCAATTTAAAGAAAGAAAGGAAGAGGGAGGGAAGGATGGAACATATGGAGGTTAATGGGGGATGAGAGGACATGGGGAAAACAAGTTTAGTTTTAATTTAGTACTGTTGAGGTGAAGAAAATGAAAAAGCGTATCAGTCTGCATAGTAGAGGGCGAGTTAAAAACAGTAGTATGCAGAGTGTCAATAAATAAGACAAGTAGAAGATCCGGGACTCATCTGCATAGCAGTGAAAGAAAAGATTGCATGAGGAAATAAGTAAGAAAGAGGAATAGCATAAAGAGAAAACAGAAGAGGTGCAAGTATAAAGCTTGGTGGGACACCACATAGAAGAGGATGTGCAGAGGAGATGTGACCAGCCCCCTACTCAGAGTACTTTTTCCCAACAAGACCAACGTGAAACCAGTGAAGTACTGAGCCAGAAGGTCCTAGAGAGGTAAGTATTGAGCAACGAGTGATCAACATGATTAAAAGTTACAGATCGTTCTTAGAAAACGAGTATTGAAGAGAGTTTAAGTTGATTGGCAGAGAGAAAAGAGTAAGAGAGTTAGAGAAATGGAGAAGGGTGCTTTCAGTAGAGTGGGAGGTGCGGGAACCGGACTGGAATTGAGGGATGTAAGTGATTTCAATCCAGCACACACACAAGTCAAAGCTCAGCATGTAATGCACAACTGAAATCCTTATTTATTTTTGTCTAAAAGTTCAATATTCTGAACGATATACCACTCATATCACACCCTTCTCCTGGAACCCCCCCCCCCCCCGGTCACACTGAACCAGGAATCCGGCTCGTTTGCAAAGGTACATATTTATTTATGTATTTAAGATTTAATCACAATATATTTTAATAGATAAACAACTATCACCAATGGGGTGACAGAACACTGAATATTATCTTGAATACATGAGGAGTAAGTAATGAGCAACACCAATGCAGCACAGAAAATACTACTTTTGTGTTGGTTCAGATCAGATAGCACTGTGGGTAGCAGTTATCCCTGAAACACCCCTCACCCCCACCAATAGGCAATGTAAGGAGATAGGAGGTGAGAGCAAGTATGCAGGAATAGCACTAATCAAACAGAATATCGGTCCCACTTTCCCCCAGCAAACACAAGAGAAAAACAGAATTGACTTTCAGCTGTCAGACTGGCTTTCAAGTTCTCTTTAGAATGGACTGGGCAAAAACACCAAATATAGTCAAAAATATTGAAATTGTTATAAATTGTTATGGGAGCCACTTTGAATAGTTGCACACAAGCACAAGCAATGATTTGGTCAGCAGAAAAGAATTGAAATCGTAAGGTCCAAGTCGGAAACAAAGGGAAGCTATTTCACACATGTAGAAATTTCTCAAAATGGGAATTCACAGCAAACATTTCCGTGCGCGATATTCAAAGGACAGCCAACGCTGTATTCAGTATGTCAAGTGGACATTTTCACCTGAATACTCCAGCTTCTTTGAGGGGCTAGAGAACCATTCAAGATGGTTCTCCTATAGGGCGGCCATCCTAAAGCATTTTTCTATTCATAGAAACCCTCAAGAGGCCTGTAAGGAAGCCTACAACCTGCAATGTGGGGAAGACCAGGCCCCACAAGAATTTGTCCAACAACTGAAATGCGCCTTTGTGCAGATCACCAGAAGGGTGCGCACTGATAGTAGGGAATCTATTAATACCTTCTTTCATGCCCTCCCTAAATACATTATGACCCGGCTAGTGAGGGATTTTCATGAGAAAAGATCACTAGACTGGGTCATTGAACAAGCAACTCACATCTACGAAGTGCAGAAGCCACTAGAAAGTAAAAATACTAACAAAAGCCCAACACCAACCAACAACCCTGCTGCTGCTAAGGTAGCGGAGGTGAAGGTTGCCCCCATTTTAGATCTGGAGATGGGGGGGGCCTAAAACATTCCCGCACAGAATCTTATCAACCCAGGACCCAGAAGGCCCTGAGGCAAATCCCAAACAGGGAGTCAGGAAGGTAACCCCACAAATGGGACCCCTAACTCCCCTGACTACATCAGCCCCCGTTACAAGGGCAACAGACCCATCATGGGCTATGTGTGGACTCTTCCAGCCCAAGAGGGGGGTATCCAACCAGGCAGCTGGCAACCCAGGAAACTTCCCTCCTCACTTTACACAAGAGGGCAGTAATCCCCTAAATGCCAGGTTGAATTTCTTTCCCCGGCACCAGCCAAACCCCCAAAACAACCTTTCTTTCTTTCCCTACTTTCCTGAGCCCAGACAGCCCAATCCGGGAGAGGGGAGGCCAAGGGTATAGGGGTACCAAAACTATCCTAACCAGGGGTATTATGGGAGAAGGGATAGTTACCCTTCCCGTGATCAACCATGGGTATACCAGAGGACCCCGTACCAGCCAGAGCGGTTGCCAGGTCCAGAACATAGCACAGGATCTGGGTCACATGTTTAGGGTGCAGCAAAACCCTCCAATGGACATGGCAACTCAGAACTCCTCAAATCAAGGGCCTGGTGCTCCAGAAGAATGACGGGGGAAGAACCCTGACAACCCACCAGTTCCCACGGAGGAGGCACAAGGGGAAGGGGGTGTAAAGCCTTAGAGGAAGCTTCCTTCCCCACTTGTGGAAAGCCCCTGGAAACCTAGGAACTGGAACCAGAATTTCCAGCCCCCGAAAGTCTGCAACCCCAGGAACATAGGGTGGGTAGTAGAAATAAAGAGCCTAAAAAGGGTCATTTTGTGGAGGAGGTGCAAATCTTCCAATTTGAAGGAGAGGGGTCCTCAGAGGATTCTGGGAAAAGGATCTTCATCTTCAGGGATGGGGGAACTCCTCCCAAAGAAAAATGGGTCTCAAGAAATCCTGATCAAGACTGGGTAGATGTGGGGACCGAGTTAAAACCACCCATCATCAAACCCCAGAATGACCAGCAAGAAATTCACCTTGTGCAAAACAATTCTGGTGACTGCCTCCAAAAAGGGGTGGGGGCAGCCCAGAATCACAACCAGGGGAGCCCAAAACTTCCCCAATATCCATTTTCCACCTTTGTATTACAGATGCCCAGGATCCCAAACAAAATCCTCCCCTAATCACCCCTCTGTCAGAATCCAAAGCAAAGAAATTAACCCACCAATTGGCCATAAATGTGCATTATCTTTGCCCCCTTATGGAAAAGGAGGGACAATTTTATGCCCCGGTCCAAATACAGGGCAATGTACAATTTGGGCACTGGTGGACACTGGATCCTAAGCCACCCTTCTGTCAAAAAATGCCTTTGATCAGCTGAATTCGGGAAGGGGGAGAAATACCAAATCCCTCTCACCCCTCTTCCTGGACAACTTCAGAACTTCAATGGGAATGAAATTCCTGTCGAGGGGACTGAGGATTTAGATATTAAAATTGGGTGACCCAAAATGAAGCACCCATTCTTGGTTGTGGTGCCAGAGGGAAACCCCTGTCTATTAGGGAATGACATCCTCTGCAGGCTATCTCCCCTCATAGATTGTCTCAACAAGGTCCTCTCTACTCAGACCCACAGGCCAATTAAATTAAAGCAAAGCATCAACCATGTGAGTCTAAATGGCACATGCCACATGGTTGAGCAAAAACCGGACCTAGTTAGATTCTACTTTCAGAACAATGATACACCCCATGTCACCGTCATATCTATGGGACCACCAAACGGTGAGGTGAACTCTTCTCCATTTCTGCAAATCAGCCTCCATTGCAGTCTCAAGTGGCATTCCACCCTGGAGTGAGATACATTGAAATTTTATACTAATGTACCATCCAAAAATCCCAAGTTCATAGCCAAAATTGACATCAAACCAGCGCAGAATTTAGCTGGCATTCTGAAAAAGGGTGAACAGCGCTTCCTCCTGATTCAGTTAAATGACGGGAAGGAGTCTGTCCTCACCCAAGTTGACTTGAAGAGCGAAGAACGCTTCATCAGTGAAGCGCTATTCAAAAAACTCCTGAAAGACCAGACCCTACCCACCGTAGAGTCAGTGCAGCAATGGGTAAGAGATCTGGAACCACCCCGTTCCAAACATCCTCTGCTTAGCAGTTGTATGATCAAAATTTCCAGGAATAACAAAAGCATCATAGATACTTGTTGGGTTGTGCAAGATGTTCCTTCCACCTTTTATATGAGCCGGGACCAGCTCAACCAACTTGATATTAATTTGGACCCTAGTTATTAATGGAATTTCAGAAATGGAGGAGAGCTGACCATCCAAGGACTCACCAACAGAATCCGCATCCCCAAGGGCAGTTTGGCAGAAGGGGAAGACAAGTGGGTCCACATAAACCAGCTGAAGAGTTGCCATCCAAGGAATACTTTGCGGCAATAGAGGAACCAACCAGAAACCCAGATGGGAAATAGTGCCAATTATAACCAATACAAGTTTCTTTCCCACTGCTGACATCCCCCAAATGATGTGTGGACACAGTAGTGGTAAAAATATCCATAACCATGCTCTGTTCTATCTTCTAGCATCTGGACTAAGAATCATCTGAAGGACTACCAAGGAGGACCACTCAGGGACTGGGAGGAAAGACCCATGGAGTCCAGAGTGTCGCTCCATACTCCCAAACAGAACCAGCAAAACTCCTAACCAGAACCGGCGAGGAGAGCATGTCGCTTCATCACTGACGGGAGAAGCAGCTGAATTTCTCCACATGGACAAAAGAAAAGAACATCCCAATCACCCGACTTCCCCTTGACGGGCGGTCAAAATCAAGCCAGAAGGGGGGGCTCTGTGGGATGTATTGACCCACTCCGCTATGCTATGCCGCATCACCCTGCCAGTTATGGGGATAGAAACTGCAACAATGGCGGCAAAACCCCTGTGAATGCCAACAACCTACAAAAACTGTGTGCTTCAGCACACAAAAAGAGGGATGCACAACCTGCCACCCATGGTGCATGTGCAGTGGAATAGAGCACACCATGCAGAAATTTGCCAGTGTGTCCCATGACCAGCAAACAGAGTGCAGAGAGAAAAGCAGCACTTTGCAAATGAAACCCAAAAATGTGCCTACAAATGGCATGTGCTTTGTTGCCAAAAACTCCAAAATGCCTATAAGACAACACTTTTCAACATTCACAATCTTGCCTGGTGCTAAAATCCATGTATCAAATGAAACATTGTGAAACATACACAGTCAGAAAACTGACAGCCTCTGCGCCAACATCTGGGTGCAGTACCCGGGGCCGCCTGAATGACAGCTGTCGGAGGGGGACTAAGAAAGCCTTAAAATGACCAAAAACTCCAAAGTCTGCTGAATTAGCAAACATAAACAGGATTGTTGCCAAAAAGGAATACAGATTTTAGTTGTGTTTTTGATCCCACATATCTTAAGGCAAAGAAAGAAATGTATTTGTATGTGATGCAACAGATGTGGGTTTTGCTAATTTTAAAAGTTAATTAGCTTAGATGAAGCTGCAAACAACTGGAAAAGCAGTTTTTTTCTCCCAGAAGGAGGGCCTTCCTCTCAGCAGAAACTCACAGGGAGGTGTTAATTGCAGGGTGGGACAGAATCTTGTCTACAGAGGGCAAAGGAACAATGACAAAGTTGCAGCCCAGGAAACTGGAAGTGTGAAAAGGGTTGTAAATGGCCTCGTGAAGAAACAAGTCAGGAGGGGGATGCCTTGGACTGCAGTGAGACAAAAAGAGGCAGAGCCAAGCAACCATCTGTTGCCAAACATAACAAAGTACACATTTTAAAAGACTTATAACTTGCTATTCAAAATGGTGAAAAATATAAAAATGACAAAGTTGTTCATTTAATTTCTGACTGCAAGTGTGAAGAGGTGGCAGAACTGTGTCACATGTTCTGGACAGGAATGGCAAGATATGTGGTTTAATGCAAACTGTATTACTGTTAGAATGGTGAAAATGTACATGCATATCCCTATGTTAAACACGCATACTTGTGGAAATTTGCAGAAAAATTGTAGATTGTGTTCATAGCGAAAAGGACAAAATTCTGTAGAAAGGGGAGACAAGATCCCACCACTGCGGGGTTTGGAGGAATAGCTGCTATGTAAAATATGACATCTTTGTGTGTGATTTGTATAAGGGTGACCAATGAAGAAATGTACATTTAATATGAAATCGGATTTTGAGACCAGTGGATAAAGGGAGGTCTCAGAGGATTGTAAAGCAAATCATAAAACATGACATCATCCGGCCTTGAACCAATCACACAAACTGCAAGGCGGAGATGAAGTGTGGTCCAATCCGAGCTCACAGGGAAAAGCTTAGCTAAGCCGGCCCAGACATCCCCTTTGTGATGTCCTTTTTAGGCATAAATAGAGACAGCTGACAACCCATAGGGACTCACAGATCCAGCCACTTTCCTGATTCTGGTGAAGCACTGTGATCCAGCATGTGTGATCCACATCCAGCTTTAAATATTCTTCCAGATCCAGATGCCAAATTTCTTACCAGCAATAGAGACTATTGATTTCCAGCAAGGCCACAATCCTAAAATGTATTCTCTCCACTCAGTAAAGCACTGTGTGGAGTGAGAAGGCCTTTTGAACCAGTATCCAGAAATTCTCTGGCTTGCCACCACTAGGCCTGCCTGAGGAACTCGACATCCAGCGGATCCAAATTTCCACAGACTAGGAGAGCAGATCCTGTGCCAATCCGGTGACCGGCCTAGAGGATCCAGTCCTGTGCCTGATGTGCTGTCTTTCCTAGACCAGACTCAATCCATGACCAGAACTGATGGTTCCATTTAAAAACTTATCCTGTGTGTAGAAATAGGAAGAACTGTACCCATAGCATATGTACTTTGCATAGTTTTATCCCTATCTCTGACCCATCCTAAATTTCATTCAGAACCAGTATTGTTAAAAGTATCTTTTCCTTGTCTTGTCCCTATCCAACCCATTCTATCGTTCCTTCAGAACCTGTATTGTTAGTGTATCTTTGCGCTGACCCTTTTCTCATCTGAAGAAGTTGAGTTTCCTTATCGGGTCGGTCTCCCTGATAGAGTGACTGTAATATTCCTGTGTGGTATTTGCCTCTTTATAGTCATCCTCTAGTGTAAACAAACCCATTTGTCATTTTAAAAGTGCACTCCTGTTTTCCCTTCTCGCACCTATTTTACCAAAATGACCTTTACTAAAACCTCCATAACTCCCTCAGTATTTGTAGTAGAAACAAAATTTCAATTCCTACTTGTTTCCAATATCCGTAGCTATCCATAGAACTCAATACCGCACTATCAGTGTGATTCTCCCGTTGTCACAAATATTGCTCAATGAAAAGTTTGCAGCGATTTTAAAAATCTGAAAGGTTTACACATGCAAAATAGCTCTAAATTGCTTCCGACTTGGAACTTCAGATTTCAATTGGTTTCTGCTGACCAAATCATTGTTTGTGTTTGTGTGCAACTGTTTAAAGCGGCTCCCATAAGAATTTATAACAATTTCAGCATTTTTGACCATGTTTGGTGTTTTTGCCCAGTCCATTCTAAGGACAGTCTTGAAAGCCAGTCTGACAGCTGAAAATCAATTCCGTTTTTCTCTTGTGTTTGCTGGGGGAAAGTGGGACTGATATTCTGTTTGATTTGTGCCATTCCTGAATACCTGCACTCTCATCCCATCTCTTTATATCTCCCTATTGGGGGTTGAGGGGTGTTGCAGAGGGAACTTCTAACCATAGTGCTATCTGATCTGAACCAATACAAAAGTATTATTTTCTGTGCTGCATTTGTTTTGCTAATTACTTATTCCTAGTGTACTAAAGATATTATTAAGTGTTCTGTCACCCCATTGGTGATTGTTGTGTACCTATTAAAACATATTGGCCCTCATTACAACACCGGCGCTAAACTACCTTATTTTCCTGGTCAGAGACATCACGTCTTTCTATGTTTGTGGTTCTTTACAAGCTGGCTTGATTTGTTCATTCTCTTAAACTAGCATTCACAAGTTCCTCTCTCTGGCTGATGCTGTTTTCCTTCTCTCAGCAAGCTGGCATCAGGGGAAGACTACCTTGAGACAACAGTTCTCTGCATGTCAGGGAACCAAAACCCTTCAGAATGTCAGCATACTGAGTTGTACTCAGCTTGCACAGCTTAGCTTTCCTCCTCCATGTGTGTGGTGTCTTCTTTTTGCATACTGTGAAGCCAGCCATCTGATTACTGTTTCTGATAGTAACAACAGGCTTATAGTTCAGTCCTGTCTCTGGCTCCATCAACAGCACTGCAACACGTTACAGGGTAGCAGTGTAATCTTGGGTCAAACAGAGATCTAAAGACAGCCTACGAGCTTGCATGTTGTCCTTTGTCAGTAAGGCCTTATGGTGGAATCAGTGTTACTTTCTGTGTATTGTTTTATTTGGGAGATACAAGTCACCTACATTCTGCCCCAAAGTGCCCGTCGGGCATATGAATTGTATCATCATAGAACGTTCAGTCTCATAGTGAAAAGTAACTGTTATGAAATATTTCTCTTTTTGCATCTTTCCTCCATTGGCTTCAATGGACCCCCCTATACACTTCTAGTCTTATTTGATAGCAACTGATTTTGCGGTGTCTCTGGTCTTTTTTAGCCTCACTTGCCTGCTCAACTCACATTGTTTGGGGAGTATATAGTGGCCATTAAATCTAATCAATACACCACCATCATCACACTGGAGCTCAACAAAATTGCACCCCTTTAAAATACAAAAAACCCACAAAAAAACACCACAAACCTGGGTTCAACAATCCCCTCCCCTCCATCAAGCAAGAAGCCAGATGCCTAGAAAGAACCTTGCAAAATAATTCATGACCCTCAACCAGGACACCCCTGAGACACTGCCATAACAAATAGAAAACATCCATAGGCAACGCCAAAGACAACAATTACTTTCTAGTACTCCAATCTGCCACTGATCGTACCCAGAAACTATTCAACCTCATCAAGTCCCCCTCAAAATCACCATCCACACCTTCTGCACCCCCATCATCTGCACTCACTCATGAACTACTTCATCTCCAAAATACATACCATCAGGACAGCCCCGCACGCAGCTCTCCCACTCACACCCCCCACTCCTAAACATTCAAACACATTGGAGATCTTAGCCTCATCGACACTGACACCATCATCACCCTCGCTGCCAAAACAAAACCTGCAGACTTCCTGGATGATGCATGGCCACCTCAAGCTGCATCCAATTGCATCACACCTAGTTCCCCAATGGCTCAGCATCATCAACTCCCGTTACTTATATTGTACTATCCCCACTACACTCACAACTAGACAAATCTCACCCCTCCTCAAAAAACATCTCTTGACCCTATGCTCCCTGAAAACTACTGCCCAATTGCTTTCCTACTATACCTCACCAGTAACATGGAACACGTTGTCACTACCCAACTGCAACAACACATCACCACAAACAAAATAATCAACACTTTCCCATCTGGCTTTCGACCTGACACAGTACTAAGATTGCTACTCTTCACATCCTCAATGCCCTTCACAGCATCACAGACAAAGGACACACAGCACTGCTTGTACTCAACCTCTCTGCCGCCTTCAACACCATCGACTGCACCATTCTACTAGACACCCAAGCCCACCAGATTAATCTCTCTGACACTGTGCTCGACTGGTACACCTTCTTTCTCACTACCAGGACACACTTTCTCTCCATGCCCCTTTACTGAATAGACTCCGCTCCTGTCAAGTATGCGGTCCCGCAAGGCTTCTTCCTATCATGTTGAATTCTTTGCAGATGGCACACAAATATATTTCCACATTTCATCCTATTCAAACTCCACACCCTCAAAACCTTTCTCTCCACTATCACCTACGGGATGGCCACACACTTCCTCAAACTCAACCCTTGCAAAACAGAATACCTTCTCCTCTGGCCCAAAGGCACAAACCTGCCCTCAACCCATGAATCCAAGGACGTGCAATGGACAACCCACACATATCCCTCTTCATGTCTGAAAAATCCCTTGGCTTCACCATCAACCCCACCTTTCCTTCACACACCACATTTAAACTGTAACCAAAGCATGTACTCTACAACTACACCTCCAAAGCAAAATAAGGCAAATCCTTCCTCGTGACAACTTCTGCACTGCAATCCAATCACTGGTTATCTCTAAGCCGACCATGAACATTCTCACCCGACTGGACTCCCTAACAGAGCCATAGCTCCCTGCAAGTCATACAAAACACAACAGCCAGACTCATCCTCCACCCACACACAAATACACACCTCACCCTCACACTTGCCTGGCTCCACTGGCTCCCCAAACCACAGAGAATTGCCTTCACATAGTTATGCATTGTATTCAAAGCCATCCACCTCAAAACTCCATATTAACTTCATGACAAACTCAAACCCATCACACACACACATGCCAGACATGCCAGCCCATGCCTTCTTCATATTCAACTATTCAAACTCACATGCACACAAAAACAAGCATTTACCCAATGGATTGCCAGGGCATGGAACACTATATATCTTCAGATACTCACGCATCTTTCATCACTTTCAGAAACAGCCTCAAAACATCAATACATTCCTGTTTCCCCACACATAACCCTACCCACCTCCACTGCTATCACATGTCTATCCTAATCTTGCCTGCTTATCCCCAAAAATATTTTGCAAGTTATTTTTTTTAACTCCAACCTTTTTCCTACTTTGAACCATGTAAGGAGCTCCGAGACCCTCTGGGTAGGGCCAGCACTAAACAAGAATTCAAATAAAATAACATTTAAAAAAGGGAGAGCTTGTTCAGATATTCTACGATCTTCTCTTTTGTGTAGCAGAACCTTTCACTTTTTTTAATGCATTTGTATATATTCTGAACAGGCTTGTGGGAATGTTACTGTTTTTGCACTTTTTAAAGTTGTGCCACCATGTATCATTATTTATTAAGTTATCATGCCTTTTCAGTAACCACATAGTCGAAATGACTCACCCTCATGGTGTTAGCCCTATTGTTAGATGCATAGCCTTTGGTGGCTGCCTTTATCCCTTTTCAGGTAGCAAATTACTGTTTATGCTCATGCAGGTTTGTGTGTTTTTTGCAGAAGTTCAGGGAAGTCAAAGGTGGGTCTGAAGTGGCTGAAACTGAGTGTAGTGGCTGTCTATTACCAATATACTTTACTTGCAGTGGGGACACTGTTGCTGGACTGTTGCTTGACATCCATCATTTGAGTATTCTCACAGTTTGAATGTTGCTCAGTCTTATCATGCTGCAATCTACATTGGCCAAGACTGTCACTGTGTAACAAAATGCTGCCTTCTCACGCACTGCAGAGAAATGGAAGAGGTGCCTCCCCCCCTTGGACTGATAGGCACAAGTGGAGTCCTGCTCTGCTGTCCCCATCCCTATGATTTTGGAAGAATCACTAGATCTTGAATTAACCTGCATGATGTGTAGATTGAATGGCCTGTTAGCATGAACACTTTTTTATCCTTGGGTCTGTACAATTTGCAAGCACCTTCTGTACATGGTGGGATCTCACCATCTTGCTGCTGCTGTACTTCAAACCTGAGTCTCAGTGTCCTGTTGTCTTGCGCTTGCTGACCCAGTCTGGGGCCCTTGAAACTGCATGGAAAAGCAAGTAGAGCCATCTTTACCCCATTGAGGGGTACTTGCTGGTGCCTGACCTGACCAATGGAGGGAGACACACATCCACTGTTATTGAGCCTCCAGGTGCAGATCGACCTGTGAGCACAGAGGCCCCCAAGGACCT